>NC_087550.1:118660685-118966303 GCF_036250125.1 Pseudopipra pipra | reverse complement strand
CCCCATTTTTGGAAGCTTCACCAATTCCTTGGTTGTGCTTTGCCTTCAGAACTATTTTCCTTGCTTCTGCTGGATGTGTTAAAATGTCCCTGTTAGCAAAGGGCTTCATCCCCTTCTCTCTCCTGAGCAGAGCATTGGAAACAGAGCATTGAAAAACAAGTTCTGGGTTTTGTTCTCAAGTTATCAAGTGTTGTGTTTATTCTCTTTGACTCATGAAATCCCAGACTGGTTTGGGTTGGGAGGGGCCTTAAATCCCATCCAGTGCCACCCCTGCCATGGGCAGGGACACCTTCCACCAGCCCAGGTTGCTCCAAGCCCCGTCCAACCTGGCCTTGGACACTTCCAGGGATCCAGGGGCAGCCACAGCTTCCCTGGGCAACCTGGGCCAGGGCCTCCCCACCCTCCCAGCCAGCAATTCCTTCCCAATATCCCATCTCACCCTGCCCTCTGGCAGTGGGAAGCCATTCCCTGTGTCCTGTCCCTCCATCCCTTGTCCCCAGTCCCTCTCCAGCTCTCCTGGAGCCCCTTTAGGCCCTGGAAGGGGCTCTCAGGTTTCCCTGGACCCTTCTCCTCTCCAGGTGACCCCCCCCCAGCTCTCCCAGCCCACCCAGTGTGTGCTCTGTCCCGGGATGCTGCAGGAGGATCTTCTGGGTACCAGGATGCTGGAGGAGGGTGCTCTCTATCCCGGATTTTGGGAAGGGGATGCTCTATGTCCCAGGATTTTGGGGGCGCTCTATGACCCTGTATTTTGGGGGGGATGCCCATGCCCGGGATTTTGGGCAGTGCTCTAAGACCCCATATTTTGGGGGGATGCCCTATGTCCTGGGATTTTGAGGGAGTGCTCTATGTCCCCATATTTTGGGAGGGATGCCCCATGTCCCGGGATTTCGGGGGGGTGCTCTATGACCCCGTGTTTTGGGGGGGATGCCCCATGTCCCGGTGTTTTGGGGGGGGGGCTGCTCTATGACCCGGTGTTTTGGGGGGGGTACCCCACGTCCCGGTATCTCGGGGGGTGCTCTATGACCCCGTGTTTTGGGAGGGATGCCCCATGTCCCGGGATTTCGGGGGATGCTCTATGACCCCGTGTTTTGGGGGGGATGCCCCATGTCCCGGGATTTCGGGGGATGCTCTATGACCCCGTGTTTTGGGGGGGATGCCCCATGTCCCGGTATCTCGGGGGGTGCTCTATGACCCCGTGTTTTGGGGGGGATGCCCCATGTCCCAGTATCTCGGAGGGTGCTCTATAACCCGGTGTTTTGGGGGGCTCTGGGTGTCCCCCCGGTCCCGGAGCCCCCGGCGCCCTCTGCGGGCCCCTCGCCGCCACTGCCCGGGAGCTGCGGCCGCTCCGGGCGGGACGGGACGGGACCGACGGGGCCCCTTCCCCTCCCCTTCCCCTCCTCTCCGCTCCCCTCCGCTCCCCTTCGCTTCCCCGCGCCCCCTCCGCCCTCCTCTGCCCCCTCCTCGGCTCCAGCGGCGCCTTTCCCGGTGTTCTCCCTTCCCATCCGTGCGGGAAAAAGGGACTTACAAAGGAAAGGACAAGGGCAGACACGTCCTGCCTAAACACAGCAGAGGTAAAACCCCGCGCTGACAATTTCTTGCGGGGATCTGGTTTAAAATAAGTTGATTTTTCGGGTAGTAACAGCAAGTTATACAATGGCAGCGTTCAGCTGTAGGTACCACAGACTACAGTTCTTGTTCAGTCAGTGCACATTCTAAAAACAACACGGGTTTAGAGCAAAATCCCGATGTGGGAGAGCCCAGAAACGCCCCGTGTGTTCCTGGCAGGTGTCACCTGTCCAAAATCACAGGGAGCACTTAAAGGACGGTGCTTTCACCCCAACCTGCCCACGCTGTGGCCATCAAACAGTTTTGCCAAAGGCTTTGTTTTGGAGACCCTCCAGCTCCTCCTGGAGATCACAGATGATCCACGGGATCATCAGGGTTGGAAGAGCCCTTCAGGATCACCCAGTCCCACCCCAGCACCACCACAGTCACCCCTAATCCCTGTCCCCAAGGGACACATCCAGACACCTCTGGGACACTCCCAGACACAGGGACTCCACCACCTCCCTGGGACACTTATTCCAAGGCCTGACCACTCCTGCAGGGAAAAATTGTTTCTAATCTCCAGCCTGTACCTGCCCTGGTGCAGTTTGAGGCCATTCCCTCTCCTCCTGTCCCTTGTTCCCTGGCAGCAGAGCCCGACCCCCCCAGCTCCTCCCTCCTGTCAGGGGGTTGCAGAGCCAGAAGGTCCCCCCTGAGCCTCCTTTTCTCCAGGCTGAGCCCCCCCAGCTCCCTCAGCTGCTCCTCCCAGGACATGTTTTCTAGACCTCCCCCAGCCCCGTTGCCCTTCCCTGGGCACGAGGGAGATGTTTCTTGCTGCAGCAGGAAGATGTAAGACTTTGCCTCTCCATCTCTGCAGTTGTGGCCTCGGCCTTGGCCCGTCAGGGACAGAGCCAGAGCAGCCCCCAGGGCACCCTGCCCCCCAGCCTGCCCCGTCTGCAGCTCAGCCCGAGCTCCTGAGGAACAGGCACGGCACAACCAGGATGGTTTGGCCCACGTGGCCTCTGGAGCCATTGACCCATCTCAGCTTTATCGGGACACTGGGAATTTTCCCTGCAGGAGTGGTCAGGCCTTGGAATAAGTGTCCCAGGGAGGTGGTGGAGTCCCTGTGTCTGGGAGTGTCCCAGAGGTGTCTGGATGTGGCCCTTGGGGACAGGGATTGGGGGTGACTGTGGTGGGACTGGAGGATCCTGAAGGGCTCTTCCAACCCTGATAATTCCATGATTCCATAACTGGCCAGGACCACTGCCCTTCCTGGCTTTCCTTCCTTCCTCCTCAGCCCCCAGCAACTGGAAGGACCCAGTTACCCTCTGTCACCCCCAGAAACTGGGGACTGGCTGAAAGTTCTCGAGCTGCTTTTCCAAATCCTCTGTCAAACTTCGGGCTAAAACTTTGGGAACGCGGTGCTCTGCTCTAATTGACGAGGTGGTGATTGGGCACAGGTCGGATTCGATGATCTCAGAGGTCTTTTCCAGCATAAACAATTCCCTGATTCTATAACATTTCTCAGAGAGTCGATGTCCTGCTGCTGTGGAGCAAAACCCAATTCTCCCCGTGACACGACAGGAGCCTAAACAGCGTAAAAACGCTTTTATTGCGCCTCATTTTCCCTCTGCCTGGGCCTCATTACTGTGTGGTAGCTCGTTTCACACAAGCTGGTTTCCAGAAAAACAAGAGGACCTGTGGTGTCTGCACCGGGAGGATCCCCCGGGGAGCACGAAATCTCCAGTGGAGAACGAGGTGGGTTCTTGTTAAGCTCTGGAAATAGGCTGGAATGTAAATGTGTGTTCTTTCTGCCACATGCCTAATTGCCCATAAATGTCATTAAGTCGAGAAATGTTTTCCACCAAATTAACTTTGACTCGTGGTGTCTAATTAGCCGGAGATGCTGAAAGATAACAACTTATCAGTCACTGTTTAACAAAACATCCTTAATGGGGGACTTTTTTGTGAGCAGCCGTGTTGAGCCAGGTATTGGAGCTGTCAAAACGGAGCATTATCGGAGCAATTAAGGACAATACCCCGGTGCAGCTCCCTACCAGGATAATTTGACAGCTTGTTCACAGGCAAGAAGTGCAGTTGAGCCGAAACTTTCCGTGAATTGGGTTTCCAGCGCGCAGAAGCGACCAGAAATTCTGCTTTTCTTTTTTTTTTTTTTTTTTTTCATTCCCTTCCCAGAGCGTGGGATGTGCAAACCCCCCTGACACGGCTCCTTCTTCGCTCACCTCCAACCAAGGTCTCCAAAAGCAGAGACTTTTCCATGGAAGTTGTCACAGAGTGGTGTTCAGCCCTTCAAAGGAAAGGAAGGGCTGGGTAAATCCTCGTGTTTTACGGGTGAAATCTGGGACTGTGGGCACGGTTTTCACCTTTTCCAGGATGTTTATGAGGGGATGTCACCGAGGACGAAAAGCCCGGGTTCACAGTGCATCACCCAGAAGATATTTCATACTTTTATACTGCAAAATGGAAACCTGGCGAGATAAAAAATAACACCCAGCCCTCAGAATCCCCTTCCTCTTAAATGCAACACCCCTCAAATCCCCTTCCTCTTACATGCAACACCCCTCAAGAGCTTCTGGCTTCTCCCCTGCTGAGGTTATTTCACGCGGCTGTTTATCCAAACTCTTCCCTGTGGTTTGTGCCCCCTCCCCTTCCCGCTTTTCTCTGCCAAATAACTTCCGAGCTTTCTGGCTTCTTGCTCGGACCTGGTGGGAACCGGCACAGCCACCAAATCTCCAATTGCTTGTGCACGAGGAGCACCCGCTTCTTAGAACACTTCCCAGTACCTGCGAGATTATCACCCTTAAAATCTGTGGGATTATTATCCAGCAGGAGATTTAACACTGATTTCCACCGCTGGCTTCTTACCCCACTGTACTGGGGGTGCAAATTTCTCCCCTCCCTTTTCTTTCCCTCTCCTTCCCTCTCACGTGCTGTGACCCATCCCAGTGTCATCACCCCGCAGTAAAAACTGTCCAACTTCCCCTCCGAAGGAGGATTTTAACCAAATGCCCACTTTTCTCCTTAACTTCTGCGTGGCCTTGCTCGGTTTAACACTTCTTCTAACAGGACATGGTTTAGTTCAGTTTAATACTTGACCCATCAGGATGTGGTTTTGTTCAGTTTAATACTTGACCCAACAGGATGTGGGTTTGCTCAGTTTAACACCTGCTCTAACGGGAAGTGCTGGAGGAAGAACAGAAATCAAAACTATGCAAGTGGAGGGAGGAATGCATTCGTAATCTCCAGTTAAGTTATAATAATTTATATAGTAATCTATATTTATGGTTTATATAATTTATATAATGATTTATAGAATGTTTTATGGAAGTTCTAAAATAGTTTACAAGTATAATTTATATATGTGATATGATAATATATTTTATATGTTTCATAACATTTCTAAAATAATTTATATTCACGAATTTTATATTGTACATAATAATTCGTATAAATGATATTATTTTTATATTTCTGTGTTTCTATAATTTATATAATAATTTATAATGCATATTTGTAATTATTAATTTGAATTAATTACATTTCCTGTAGCCTGGGAGGCGCTGTTGATCTCGGCACTGTGAACATTTCTCATGGCCCATTGCACTTGTGCCACCCCCAAGGACACGGAATCCCTGCTGTGAAGAAGGTGTTGACCTTCACAAAAGGCTCCACAGCGCAAGGATGTCAAGGCAGGAACGGATCCCACCCCACAGGGGCCGGGCTGTGACCTGGGACCGTTCCTGTCTCCTCCCGGTGGGTTGTACTGGGAACATCCCCGGGCTGGGAATGGCAGAGCAATCTTTGGGATGAGAGCCCAGCCTGGCCACGGGAAGGGAAGGGAGCAGTGAAACCCTCCCGGGAGGGCACTGGGAACTCTGCCCTGCCTGGGGTGGGTCAAACCCTCGTGTGGACCCTCAAAGGGGAGCATGAAACCCTCCCGGGAGGGGACTCAGAACTCTGCCCTGCCTGGGGTGGGGTCAGACCCTCGTGTGGACCCTTCAAGGGGAGCAGTGAGACCCTCCCGGGAGGGCACTGGGAACTCTGCCCTGCCTGGGGTGGGTCAAACCCTCGCGTGGACCCTTCAAGGGGAGCATGAAACCCTCCCGGGAGGGGACTCAGAACTCTGCCCTGCCCGGGATGGGGTCAAATCCTCATGTGGACCCTTCACGGGGAGCAGTGGAACCCTCCCGGGAGGGGACTGGGAACTCTGCCCTGCCTGGATGGGGTCAGACCCTCGTGTGGACCCTTCAAGGGGAGCATGAAACCCTCCCGGGAGGGCACTGGGAACTCTGCCCTGCCCGGGGTGGGTCAAACCCTCGCGTGGACCCTTCAGAGCCCGGACTGGGTGTTAGGATGTGACTCATTGTCATTTATCTGTCCCTGCCTCTGAACAGGCTCCTTCCCGCCGCTGCCCCAGGAGGTTCTTTATTCCTGCAGCACTCGGTGCTGCCAAAGGTTGTCTCATGTCGTTTCGTGCTCGTCTCCCTCCAGCTCTTCCCCCCTCCCAAGTACAACGTTGGACAAAGTTTCCACGGGGGAGTTTTCCTTTCAGAGCCTCCCCCTCTCCTTCTCAAAGCAGGGGCCAGCAATGTCCATCCTCCTGTATTTCCCCACAGTTATTTCATTATTTTAATCTCACATTGAACCAAAATACTCTCCTTGGGCTTGGGTGAAAGGTAAGACAGGACATGGCAACAAAGCAGCACCATTTTCTCCCAAAATTAGGGCCAAAGTCTTTTCTTAGTACTGGGATTGTCTAAACTCCACGGAGTCTTGAACCAGCGTTTTTATTTCAAAACTATTCTATATAATTTCATTTTCCAGAAAAAAAAAAAAAAAAGCAAAGCCTCTGATGATGTTTTTTGCAACAGGTCCTACAGGTGGCTTGGAAAATTAGCACATCCCCTTTTCTTTGTCCCATCCCTGTGAAACCCTCACACAAACAAAAGGGCTTAAGGGCTTTTTGAGCCAAAAATACTCCAGAGTGCAGAATCCTCCGAAGTGCTGAGGAAATATCGGGTCTGTGCTGAGATAATTTAAAGGCATTCCATGCAAAGAGTAACTGCCTTTGACACGGGCACATTCAGGCTTTAACTCTTATCTCTCAGTAAAAAATGCCCATGGCATTCAAACAACAAAAAAATACCCTCTATTTTGAAAAAAAAATATTCTAGGGAAAACCAAATTTTGGCAGAGAAATTCTGTATTGCAGAATTTTAGACACTGTACCCAACACGGGAAAAAACACCCACGGCTGCAAAGCATTTTAAAAGGAACAGTGGAATAAAAATAATAAAAAAAATAAAGGAAATTAAAGAAAGGAAATAAAATTAAATAATAAAGGAGGCAGCATTTGGAGACTTGGATTAGATGTGGCAGCTTCCACAATTAGGTTCAGTTGAGAAAAATATGCTGATTTATGTCCTGCTAAAACCAAAAGTCTTTCATGGGGTTATCTGGGACTCTTCTCTAACTGCAAACTGCTGTGGAACAGAAAAAGGCAAAAAATAATAGAATTTACTTTATAAAACAGCCAGGGGGGTATGTAACACCTGTTTTACACCCATCTAAAATGATCTAATTTGAAAGCCAAGCAAATTAAGGATTTTTTTTGAGCTCCACTGCCTTTCATATCAGTATTTTGGCTACACAGAGAGATGATCTCTAAGTTTACATTGCACTGTAATTGTTGCTGCTCTCCCAGCTTGGCCAGGGGAACACAGGGAAGGGAAAAGGTGTCAGCCAGTTCACAGGAAGGGGGAATTAAATTCTTCATGGAATAACAGAATTATTTGGGTTGGGAAAGGCCTTTAAGGTCATGGAGTCCAACCCTAATGCTGGGTACAAGGATTTTTAGAAGCCTCCACATGAAATGTCCTGAAGTTGTTCCGTGGAATTACTCATGGAATCCCAGACTGGTTTGGGTTGGAAGGGACCTCAAAGCTCATCCAGTGCCACCCCTGCCACGGGCAGGGACACCTTCCACCAGCCCAGGGTGCTCCAAGCCCCGTCCAACCTGGCCTTGGACACTTCCAGGGATCCAGGGGCAGCCACAGCTTCTCTGGGCAACCTGGGCCAGGGCCTCCCCACCCTCCCAGGGAAGGATTTCTTCTCAGCATCCCATCTCTCCCTGCCCTCTGGCAGTGGGAAGCCATTCCCTTGTCCTGTCCCTGCAGGCCCTGGAGGTGAGGATTCCTCCTGTATATCCCACCTAGACTTCCCTTCTTTTCCCTCCCCCTGACTTATTCAAGGAATAGTGTTTGTTTATCCCTAGGAAGATACAAACAGCAAAAAACCCCCAACACCTTCAAACACTAAGCTCGGAAATGATTCCTGGCGTATCCCTCCAGCTCTCCAGCACTGGGCTCCCCCTTTTCCCGGCTGAAAGCCGTCCCTCCATGCCAGCACCGCTGAGCTGCAGAGGCTGCTCCCCCTTTTCCCTGCTGAAAGCCATCCCTCCATGCCAGCACCGCTGAGCTGCAGAGGCTGCTCCCCCTTTTCCCTGCTGAAAGCCATCCCTCCATGCCAGCACCGCTGAGCTGCAGAGGCTGCTCCCCCTTTTCCCTGCTGAAAGCCATCCCTCCATGCCAGCACCGCCGAGCTGCAGAGGCTGCTCCCCCTTTTCCCTGCTGAAAGCCATCCCTCCATGCCAGCACCGCTGAGCTGCAGAGGCTGCTCCCCCTTTTCCCTGCTGAAAGCCATCCCTCCATGCCAGCACCGCTGAGCTGCAGAGGCTGCTCCCCCTTTTCCCTGCTGAAAGCCGTCCCTCCATGCCAGCACCGCTGAGCTGCAGAGGCTGCTCCCTCTTTTCCAAGCCGTCCCTCCGTGCCCGGCTCTCCCCGCCGGTACCTGTTGAGCGTTCCTGCCCCTCCCGGTCCCCCCCCGCCCCGTTCCAGCACCACGAACCCCCCGCCCGGGGGGGCGGCCCGGCCTCATTAGCGGGGGATTCGCCGCGTGCCGGTTAATTGAGCCTCGTGCCCACCACCTGCCACCGCCGGGCCTCATCTGGGCACTAACTGCTCCTAATTGCCATCATACGGCCCGAGCGCGGGGACAGCGCGGGGACAGCGCGGGGACAGCGCGGGGACAGCCCCGACAGCAGCGCCGGGCAGGGCCCGCCAGGGCACCCAGCGGGGCCGCAGGTGTGTGTTGGCAGCTCGAAGATGTTTGTTCGCAGCCCTAAGATGGTCCAGCCCGAAGGTGTTTGTTTGTTGGCAGCCCGAAGGTGTTTGTTCGCAGCCCGAAGGTGTTGGTTTGCAGCCCGAAGGTGTTGGTTTGCAGCCCGAAGATCTTTGTTCGCAGCCCGAAGGTGTTCGTTGGCAGCCCGAAGATGTTTGTTTGCAGCCCGAGGACGTTCCCGCCCGAAGGTGTTTGTTTGCAGCCCGAAGGTGTTTGTTGGCAGCCCCCGCGCTCCCGTCGGTGCCGGCTCTGCTCTCACCCCGCGGGCTCCCCGTCAGCCGCGTGTCGGCGGAGCAGGACCCGCCGGTGCCTCATTGCCCACAGAGAGGGGCAGCGGGCCCATCATTCCAACATCTGGGGAGCTGCGCGGCTCATTAAACCGCGCGGCAAATCCCACGGCAGGAGCCCGTCACCTGCGAGGGGACACGGGCCGGGAGGAGAAGGTGCTCCGGGGGGACCCGGCGGAGAGAGGGAGCGGACAAATCGACCCGCTGTGGTTTTGACAGCGATGTTTGTACACAAACTGCTGCTGTCGGGCGTTTTGTTCTCAGCAAATACCAGCCTTTAATCTCGGAGCATCCAGCAGCATAAGTGGGCAATTCCCAGTTTGCACGGATCTCATAAACACGCAGCTTGTCCACGCGTTGCAAACCAGTTCCCTGCCCTGAGGAGTGGTGGTCTTAAAAGAGCACGAAGTAAATTACAGTGGTTTTTAAAAAAAAAAAAAAAAAAAAAAAAAAACAAGAAAAAATCAATTACAATAGTCCTCAAAAAACCAGATCAAGTACAACACGCAATAATGTCAAAAAGAAAAGAAGGGCAAAATTCACAGGTTTCTTCTGTGCACGGCATATCAGTGTCACTACTTATAGAGGAGTGTTCCTGTACCCCTTGTAAGATATCTGAGATATTTCCAGAAACACTGCGTGTTCTGAGATTTATCTTTTTAAAGAACACGCAGATATTGTGAAAAATGGGTGATTTCTAATCTGCATTTCCCTCATTACCATCCCACAATGCCCCTCCACCCGCCGGGATCGATTTCTTCCCACCAGCACCTCCTTCCCCGTGTCTGGGCTCAGGGTTTTCCTGGTCCAGGATTCTCCACGGAGACCCTGCAGCTTGGAAAACAAGAGAATTCTCCCCCAAACCAGATATTACAGCAATGGTGAGACAATTGCTCTCTCAAGAATCGACTTCCCATGGGCTGCAATACAATTTGCTCCTTCAGACTCCTTTTCCAGAGTTCCTGCTCCCTCCAGCTTCCAGGTGCTGCCACAGACTTCGGGACGCTCCAGACCCCCGTCACTCCTCCCCTCCTGCCCTTGGGCATCTTTTCCTGGGTTAAGCCTCTGGCCAGTCAGGTTGTGCAGGGTCCATCCTTGGTTTTCAAGACCTTCCTGAGCAAAGCCCTGAGCAGCCTGGTCTGATCCCAGAGCCGGCCCTGCTTAGGGCAGGGGTTGGACCAGAAACCTTCTGGAACACTTCCAATCTAAATTAAACCCTCTGTCTCAAGCCCCACATGGCTCCAGCCCCTGCCCCAAGGCAGGGAAAATCCTCTCTGGCAGAGCAGGTCTTTTCCCAAGGCTTCCTCAAGCCCTCCTTGCCACCAGCCCGGGGTGGAAGTGCAGCAAGGTGAGATTGGAAGGGGTTTAGAAACGGTGCTTGGGAGCTCTCACCAGTTTTACTTGTCTCTTTCTGCAGTGAAAAAGTCATGGAATCCCAGACTGGTTCGAGTTGGGAGGGACCTCAAAGCCCATCCAGTGCCACCCCTGCCATGGGCAGGGACACCTTCCACCAGCCCAGGTTGCTCCAAGACCCGTCCAACCTGGCCTTGGACACTTCCAGGGATCCAGGGGCAGCCACAGCTTCTCTGGGCAACCTGGGCCAGGGCTTCCCCACCCTCCCAGCCAGGAATTCCTTCCCAGTATCCCATCTCTCCCTGCCCTCTGGCAGTGGGAAGCCATTCCCTGTGTCCTGTCCCTCCAGCCCTTGGAAATAGTCTCTCTCCATCTTTCTTGGAGCTCCTTCAGGTCCTGGAAGGCCACAATCAGGTCATCCCAAAGCTTCTCCCAGCCTTTCCTCCAGCCCTGGGATCCTCTTGGTGCCTGTTCTGGACTCTCTCCAGCAGCTCCATATCCTTGCTGTGTTGGGCCCCCAGGGCTGGATGCCCACAAATTCTAAAAATCAATCCCACTGGGTCATTTTATGAACAAACCCCTCACATTTTTGGATGACAATCGGGGAGGGAAACAGCAGTGGTCAGGGATATGATCCACAGAGGAGGGTAATCCTCTTAAACCCAACTCCAGTGGATGTGTTGGCTTAAAACACAGGAGTTAAATAGGAGTGAACTGTGCTGGTGATCTCAAACACTGACCTGATTTCCAGGTGTGCTGAGGTAAAATGGAATGGGGATTTAAAACCTCGGAAAATCCGACAGCTTTCCTTTAGGCATCAAAATAGGAGCGATTGCAGGGCTTCACTTGGTGCACCCAGGATTAGGGAGCAATCCCTGTGCCAGCCCCAGCACAAGCTTCCCTGGCTTCCCCCATCCCATGTTTTCAGCAAAGGTCAGGGCAGGAACATCTCGCACTGGATGCTCTTTGAACATTTTCTATATTGCCCTTTTATGATCCTTTTTCTTTTTCCATCTGTTTCTATAGACACCCACAGCAGCAGGGTAGCAATGCTGCTTCGGGCTTCAATTCCTGCTGATCCCCAATTCCCACCACTGATCCCTCAGTAAATACAACCACAGCCCCTTGAATGCAAGAGATCTAAAGAAATTGCCTTTTAAGTTGCAGACCTAAAGCTGGCCCATCACAATCCTTTCTCTTGTTGCCTTGCCTGGGATTTCTCTTTATTTTCCTTTTGTGGGTTTGTTTACTCAGTTAAAGATTATCCTGACAAAGGAGGAGAAAGATACTTTATTTTTTAGAAACAAATTAATTTTTTAGGATTGAGTGGGTGTATCCTTTTGTGCCTGAGGACTGTGCTCACTGTGTACTATCCTGTGGGGCAGTGTCAAAAACCCTCTCCTGGGATGTTTTAAAGCCTCTTGATTAACTTCTACAAGAGAAAGTGTCACAATGAAGTCAAAAACTGCTTTTAAAATTCTAAGGCTTTCCTAAAATGTTTAATTTTGCAGTGTGAGCAACTGAAAAATCAGTGTGGTTAATATCTATATACTGCACGTCACAAAATGATAAGTACTATGTCATAAATCTGAATTTTGCCGTGTTACACTGAAAACAACACAGAGTTCTAGCTCAGTCTGGCTTCTGCAGGTGATGAGAGAAGGGAATTTAACACCGTGAAGTGTCTCTGTAAGAGGCAGCCCAGAACTGAGGGGGGGTCACTGATTGTTGGCATCACTTCGCTGCCTGATATTCTGGCAGGTTTTCCAGAAAAAAGCCCTTTTCCACTAAAAGCCCTCTCTAAAACATTTTGATCGCCCTGCAGACTACAATTTTTAAAAAGCTGTTAATAAACTGATGTACTGAGAGATGTGGAGAGCTGGTTCCCTCCAGTTCCTTTGCTGCCGTTTCAGAGCTCGGAGCGGCGACACGAAGCCACGCAGCAACTGCAGCGGAATCGTCCTTTTTTTTTAAAAAAAAAAAAAAGAAAAAGAGCTTTGAGCAAAGTCTTAAACTCCAAAAGTCGAGCTGCAGAGCTCAGCGCACACGCAGAATCCTTGCCAGCCGTGATCTCTTTGTCCCCTGGCCTGTGAACCCCGGGCTGGGGCTGCGCCGCCCCGGCGATGTGGCAGCGCTTCAGCAGCAAGACTGGCAGTTTGACACGGGCCTGTCACGCTGGAAGCGGGTCCTTGGTGTGACCCGGGCTCGGGGGCCGCCGCTCCGTCCCCAATAACAGCTGAAGCTGCATCTGCCGCGGTGCTGGGCCCGGCGCTCCATGCTGTGTCACCAGCTGCCGCTGTTTACGCGCGGCGAGGCCTCGCGGCCTCCCGCCCGCGCCGCAGCCAGGCCCGGCCCTGCGCTCCGACCGGGCCTACGCTGTGAGGGGATCCGGCCCGGCCCCGCGCTCCGACCGGGCCTACGCTGTGAGGGGATCCAGCCTGGCACCATGCTCTGCCCGGGCCTACGCTGTGAGGGGATCTGGCCTGGCACCGCGCTCCGACCGGGCCTACGCTGTGAGGGGATCCGGCCCGGCCCCGCGCTCCGACCGGGCCTACGCTGTGAGGGGATCCAGCCTGGCACCATGCTCTGCCCAGGCCTAAGCTGTGAGGGGATCCGGCCTGGCACCACGCTCTGCCCGGGCCTAAGCTGTGAGGGGATCCAGCCTGGCACCATGCTCTGCCCGGGCCTATGTTGTGAGGGGATCCGGCCTGGCACCATGCTCTGCCCGGGCCTAAGCTGTGAGGGGATCCGGCCTGGCACCACGCTCTGCCCGGGCCTAAGCTGTGAGGGGATCCAGCCTGGCACCATGCTCTGCCCGGGCCTATGTTGTGAGGGGATCCGGCCTGGCACCATGCTCTGCCCGGGCCTAAGCTGTGAGGGGCTTCGTCCTGGCCCCGCGCTCTGACCGGGCCTAAGCTGTGAGGGGCTCTGTCCTGGCACCATGGGATGCCCAGGCTCTCCTTTGTGAGGGGCTCCATCCTGGAACCATGGGATGCCCGGGCCCTCCGCTGTGAGGGGATCCATCCTGGCACTGCGCTCCACCCGGGCCTCTGCTGTGAGGGGCTCCATCCTGGCACTGCGGGATGCCTGGGCCCTCTGCTGTGAGGGGCTCCATCCTGGCACTGCAGGATGCCTGGGCCCTCTGCTGTGAGGGGCTCTGTCCTGGCACTGCAGGATGCCTGGGCCCTCTGCTGTGAGGGGCTCTGTCCTGGCACTGCAGGATGCCCGGGCCCTACGCTGTGAGGGGCTCCGTCCTGGCACCGTGCTCCGACCAGGCCTACGCTGCGATGGGCTCCATCCTGGCACCACGCTCTGCCCAGGCCCTCTGCTGTGAGGGGCTCCATCCTGGCACCAGGGCTGGGCATGGCTCCACCGGCCCCACGGGCCCAGGGAAGCACCGCGGCGAGCGGCCGCCGTGCACAGAGGAGCTCGGGCTGACCACCCTGAAACCTCTCCTTTATTAAAAATAACTCCTCTGTGCTGCTCTGCGGCAGCAAAGCAGCGTTGGTCAGGCTGATGGCATCCAGCACATCCCGGCCTTGCGGGGAATATTGGGGCAGTTTGGGGCACTGCAATATAGGGGAGATATGGAGCCATTGGAGAGTGTCCAAAGGAGGGCAAAGAGATGGGAAGCTGTGAGAGGACACTGAGGGCACGTGGTGTGTTCAGCTGGAGCAGAGGAGGCTGAGGGAAGACCTCACTGCAGTTCCAGCTGCCTGGGCAGGGGCAGAGGAGGGGCAGGGACTGACCTCTGCTCTGGGGGGACCAGGGACAGCAGCCAGGGAATGGCTGGAGCTGTGCCAGGGCAGGCTCAGGTTGGATCTCAGGCAAAGGTTCTTCCCCCAGAGACTGGTTGGCACTGCCCAGGCTCCCCAGGGCAGTGGGCACAGCCCCAAGGCTGCCAGAGCTCCAGGAGGGTTTGGCTGATCCTCTGGGGCACAGGGTGTGACTCTCAGGGATAGTCCTGCACAGGGCCAGGGGTTGGACTGGATGATCCTTGTGGGTCCCTTCCAACTGAGCATATCCTGTGACTGTGATCCTACACGCAGTGATCACAAACTCCACAGTCTGGGGCCAGCTCCCCTCCCAGCAGGTGTGTGCACAGGGTGACACAGAAATCCCTGGAGACCAACACCTCCTTCCCATCTCCCTGGAGAAGAAGGGGAAGGGCCTGATCCTGCAGTTTCGGTGTCACAAGAAGGATTTGTGGGATGAGGCAGCGATCGCACTCCGTCAACTCCCCCTGGCTGCTGCCAACGTCACTCCCTGCTCATCCCTCAGGGATGGCCCTGGGACAGGCAGGAATCCCTTGGACAGAAAACAATATTTTCTTCAACAACCAGAGTTTCAATGCAGTACTAAAATTGGCAATAAATTGGAATAAGAGAGTGTGAGACCTAAAGGCACAGAAGCCTCCCAGGGGCAGGTCTGGCACTGCCCGGCTCCGGGTGCTCCAAGTGCCTCCGGGCTCGGCCAAGAGCATCAGTCGATATGCAACTGGTCCAGATCTCCTGGGAGGGAACCAGGGATGAACTTGGCTGCAGCCAGGGCTGACTCCTGAGCCTCTGCCTTTGAGAAAGGTGTAATTAGTCTTGATTACTGCTTTTACCTAAATGGGAACAAAAAACCCATAATACAGATCAGAGCCTCCTTCAAGTCTGCCCCGGTCATGAGTATCTCTCTGGGTAAAACTCTGTGGACAATTTGAAGGTTCTTTCTTTGATGGTGATCTGAAAATATTTTTTCAAAATAATAATACCTCTTTTAATAGAAAGTAACTGCTACCACAATCTTGGCTTCTCCTACTCCTTCCCATTTCTCAGTTTAAGAGTTATTCTGATGCTGAAGAACCACAGCAGAATCAAGTGTACTGCTGATTTTGCTTCTTTCTCCTGCCAGATTGTTGAGGACACTGGTGTAAGAATCATTAAGGAACCCTGAGCTAAACTCCTGTTCTCCCTAGCCAGGCAAAGTGTGGAAAGAAAAGGAATCAATGAATCATTAAGGTTGGAAGCCCATGGATCCCCCTGTGCCCCATCCCCACCTTGTCCCCCAGCCCAGAGCACTGAGTGCCACGGCCAGGCCTTCCTGGGACACCTCCAGGGCTGGGCACTCCAAACCTCCCTGGGCAGCCCCTGCCAAGGCCTCACCACCCTTTCAGTGAAAAAATTCTTCCTGAGTGAAAAAGTTCTTCCTGAAAAGGAAGCTTGATCCTAATTCACGAGCAGAACAGGTGGATTCTTCCACCCCTGTGCTGGAAATGCAATGAGCAGGTTGTCAGTAGGAATGCAAAGAGCATTTCCAGCACCTAAACAGTTTTAAACACATTATGGAAAGAGTTGTCACTAGAAATGCTGCTCCTGGGCCATTAGCCCCCTCTGCCATTAGTCTCTCTGTCAGTCTGGAGGGAGGACAAATCCAGCTCCCAGAATTAAAGCCACCCACGTTACTGCCCATGCACAGGCAAAGCCATGGACAGCAGTGATGGTCCCTTCCCTGGAGCATTCCCTCCCAGCCAGGACACCTGGAGACAACTCCCTTTGCAGGGGAAAGGGATGAGGACACTTCTAGTCACTGAGTGCTGTGTTTCCCTGCAGTGCTCAGCATGGCAGGGGATATCCTGTCCCATGGTGGGTAAGTCTGGTCTTCTAGAAGGGGCAGAGGTTGCTGCTCACTCTGGATTTCCAGTCCCTGGGTTCCTGTTATTTTGAGAGTGCCACAGTCATGATGCTCAGGCATTGAGCACTTATTACAACGTGAAACAGAGATTCAAATATCTGTTTCTACCAAAACACACATTTAAAATGCTGGCAGCTTTCTCTTTACCAGAATATATTAACATCCACTTCTCCTTTAACATGTCTAACCCCTTGGTCTTGGAAGGCCTTACAGAATAGCCCTAACTGCTACAGTTCTGGGTATTTTCTTAATTCACTTTCCTATCTGACACCTTGCATGGAAAAATTAAGAAATCACTCATAACATTGGACATTTCTGCACCACAGAATGGTATCTTTGCACCAGAATCTTCGCATAATATTTTAAATCATCAATTATTGAAGCATTTCTGTTCCTGCCATTTCAAGAGATTTATTCTGACAGGGGAGGAAATATCAAAAAAGTCAGTAAAAACTCCTGTATTGATCCAATCAGTCCACAAAATCCTGGTTCCCCTGAACCCAGCAGCAAAATTACCTGTGCTCTACTCACCAGCCACACCTCAGTAAAACAGAGGCTCCACGTGGCATTTTCTGCTCAGACTCTGAGGGATTCTGTTTTAATTAAACAGAGATTTTAGGCATGACCTCTAAACTTCCTGAAAATTCAGCCCCGCCGTCCTCCAGGCCAGCAATGACTTTCATGTGATGCTTCTCATCTCGTGTAATAAATTCACAGATGGACCATCCTTGTCCTTCCGATGCCTAAGAATAACTCCTAAGTACTGTTCCCGGGGGATTTGGGCTGGTTTACACACATCTGCTGAGATACGTGTCTTTGAGCCCAGATTAAGTCTTTGTTTGACCATATTTGAGCATTTGTGAAACTACTTGGCAAGAATGTCCTTATTTTATTCATTCAAGACATGTGCTGATTGTTGCCAGTGTGATGTGAACTCCTCCCGTGGAATTGTTTCCTTCCCAAACCCTTCCCAGGGACAGGGAAACCGATGGCAGAGAACGGGCAACGGTGTCAGACCCCGAAAAATCAACTGCTCTATTTTTAGGCAAATGAATTTTAGGCTCATACCTTTTCCTAAGCAGACTGGGGATGTTTTGCTGCATGGCCCTGTGGCTCAGTGCAATACCTGGTTTGCTCATTACTCTCTGACACGCTGAGAACACCCAGGGGAGGTTTCCATTTCTCTTTTGTGGCAGAGGAAGGACCAGGAAACAGCAAAACCTAAACTTGTGGCTGCCTCTCCAGAGAAAGGTGAGGATGCTGAGACTGGAGCAAAGGAGGCTCAGGGGGGACCTTCTGGCTCTGCAACCCCCTGACAGGAGGGGGGAGCCAGAGGAGGCTCAGGCTGGACAGGAGGAGGAATTTCTCCCTGGAAAGGGTGGTGAGGCCTTGGCAGGGGCTGCCCAGGGAGGTTTGGAGTGCCCAGCCCTGGAGGTGTCCCAGGAAGGCCTGGCCGTGGCACTCAGTGCTCTGGGCTGGGGGACAAGGTGGGGATGGGGCACAGGGGGATCCATGGGCTGGGAGGGCTTTTCCAACCTAAACAATTCTATAATTCTGTGAGTCTATGAGACCGTGGGTGTAGCTTGCAAAAGCAAAACCTGTTTTACCAAGAACACGACACTTCCAGCCACACACAACCTCAACCTTTCTTCCTGAGCACAAACCACCGAGTCTTTCACTAACCAAGACCCCAAAGCTGATACCACTGAGCCTGCAGTGAGAGTCTGTGCAGCCCAGCACCTCAGGATGACTCAGGGCTTGAGGTTTGGGCAATTTTGTGTTTCACAAATGCTTTATTGTTCGGGTCTCTTCTCAGCAGCTTTCCCCTTTCCCCACCAGCAAAAGCTCTCGACCTCACGTCACTTCCGTGGACTCCCCTAAAGGGAACTGGATGATCTTCAGGGCCCCTTCCACCCCAAGCCCTTCTATGATTCCATGACTCCCCACTGCAGAGGCTTTATGGGGACCCAAGGAGCACCTCCAAGCACAGGCCCAGAGCAGCACCAGCTGCTGCACAAGCCCCAGAGAAGGCAGAGCCTCTTCCCCGAGCAGCAAACAGGGGCTGCCCACAAATAACCCCCCAGGTGCTGCTGGGCATGCCCAGGCCTTGGAGAAAGCTGCTGTATGGCTGTAGAAATAGGGGGTTTATGTTTCTCAGCCGTGCTGAAGCCCAGCCCAGGGAGGCAGAGCCCAAGAACCTCCCCAGCCCCTCACTCCTGAGCACACAGAGCCAGCCCAGGCTGGTGGAGCTCCTTCCACCAGACCCTGCTCCCCACGGGGTGGGAAGGCAGCTTTGGGGGCACTTTGTGGGCAGAGCTGGGCCTGAAAGCAGAGTCACTGGGACACTTGACTGGGGCTGGTGGCTCCAAGTGCAGCTGCCACAAGACCTGCCCTGCTCAGAGCACAGTCCAGGAGTTCTGGGAAGCATCACCCACACAGTGCCAGTGCCTTCTCCAGGCTACTTAGAAGTTTAGAACTGAGATGTTTTTTCCTGTTAGAAGTGCTAAGCTCTGTATTTTTCCTTCCAGGCAATATTTGTGTTGCATTTTCTTCTGTTCACAGCACCCCCTGCTCAGGAGTGTCAGTAAAGTCAGTCAGAACTTGGACTTTGATGATCCCTGTGGGTCCCTCCCAACTCAGGAGGCTCCACGATCCAAAACTCCTTCCAAATTTGTTCCTCCAATGTACTTGGGTTATGTGAGGAACTTCTCATCTCCAGCTCAATCTGGGGACCATCACCAGTGCCCTCACATATTATTCTACCTTTGACTCAGAGTGAAAATCAATTTTAAAAATGAAAACCAACTAAAAGCTCTTCCATCCCAGGATATTCTTAAGCATCCTGGGCAGGAGCTGTGTTGCCAACAGTAGGCTGACAAGTCCCTGGCAAGACTTTCAAATGGGATGAAGTAAAGCTCTTAAAACTCCTTTTATTTTAACTCCCCATCTCCAGGGGTGGCCACATTCCCCTGGCACAGGGGAACCACACTGCAACTGGCACCATCCCAGCACTCCCAGTTTGCACTGGACGGGAGCAGGGCAGTCAGTCCCCACATTCCTATCCAATGTCTGTAGGATTTAGATTGCACTTCTTAGCTCCCCCTCATTATTTTGGTTTAATCACAGAATCATGGAATATCCCAGCTGCTCCTTCTTCACTGGTGAGTGCTGCTCACAGCAGGCACAGCAGGGAGGGAGAGAGGAGCTCAGAGAGGACACACAGACCCGCTGTGGCCTTGACAAGGGTCTCTGAAAGGGCAGCTGACAAGTGCTCAGTTGTCCACGGTGGCTGGGATCTCCTCCAATGCCCTCACCAAGCACTTGGGCACTTGGGGATGTGGTTCTGGCCCTTGGGGACACGGCTCAGGGGTGGGGATGGTGCTGCTGGGGGACAGTGGGACTGGGGGATCTCAAAAGTCTCTTCCAACCTTAATGATTTTTTAAGCAGAGCAACAGCAAAGGTGGGTTGGAACCCAGGCATCCTCTAGGATTTGGGAAGGCTGGGATCATACCTCGTAGATTTGGGGTGACTTGTTTCTCTGCCCTTACAGTGCCTCAGTTGCCAGCCCCTGAAATGTGGCACGGAGCAGTTCTGCACGTGCCAGGGCAGGTGATGCCAGCATAACCCTGCAGCTCTTGTGGCAACAGCAACAGTTGCCCCGTGTGTGAGCACAAGGGGCACGGGGAGTTCACTGTCACACTGTCACAGTCACACTGTCACAGTCACACTGTCACAGTCACACAGTCACACTGTCACACTGTCACACTGTCACAGTCACACTGTCACACTGTCACACTGTCACAGCAGGCACCAGCTCCTTCCCCGTGGCCCTCCCTGGAGCACCAAACAAGGCTGGGAGCAGGGGAGGACCAGGGTTATAACACAGAGCCCCCCTGACAGGAGGGGAGACCTGGGGGGGTCGGGCTCTGCTGCCAGGGAACAAGGGACAGGAGGAGAGGGAACGGCCTCCAGCTGTGCCAGGGGAGGCTCAGGTGGGACAGGAGGAGGAATTTCCTGCTGGAAAGGGTGGTGAGGCCTTGGCAGGGGCTGCCCAGGGAGGTTTGGAGTGCCCAGCCCTGGAGGTGTCCCAGGAAGGCCTGGCCGTGGCACTCAGTGCTCTGGGCTGGGGGACAAGGTGGGGATGGGGCACAGGGGGATCCATGGGCTGGGAGGGCTTTTCCAGCCTCAGTGACTCTGGGATTCTGGGATTCTGCAAAGCTGCAGCCAGAGGAGATGTTGGAGAAAGCGAAGGAGCCCCTGGAAGCAGAGCAGGAGGAGCGGATGCTTTGCAAACATTCCGTGTTCAGCCATGGGGAGGGAGGTACCCTGATTTTATCCCAACACATGGCACTCTCAGTGTGACCCCATGTTGGCTGCTGAGCCTCCAGGAAGGCAGGGAAGGAATGCAAACCCTGGCACATGAGGCTGCCCCTCCGTCCATCCTCTGCGAGAACTGATGGGAGCTTTTTGTCCTCCTGCCAAGGGGAGAAAATAGAGCAGCATTTACCTGGAACAGATGGGCCTTCCTGGGCAGCCAGGCTTAATTAACCACCCAGCCAGTGCCCAGGCCCCGCTGGAGCAGCACAGGGCACTGCCTAGCCAGGAAAAGCCCTGGACTCAGCACAGCCAGGCAAAGGTGCCCCTGGCTCTCTGCTCTCCTGCCTCCCCCACATCACACCCTGGCACCACAGCCTGGCACCACAGCCTGGCACCACAGCCTGGCACCACAGCCTGGCCTGGGGCTGGGCACGAGAGGGGCAACCCAGAGGCCAAGGATGTTTCCCTCCCAGGACAGGACTGAGAGCTGCCAGGACAATGTCCCTTCCAGGCTGCTCAGCAGAGGTGCTGGGTGTGCTCTGCTATAACTGTGTGTGTGTGCTGTGTGTGCTAAAACTGTGCTGTGTGTGCTGTAACTGTGCTGTGTGTGCTAAAACTGTGCTGTGTGTGCTGTAACTGTGCTGTGTGTGCTGTAACTGTGCTGTAACTGTGCTGTGTGTGCTGTAACTGTGCTGTGTGTGCTGTAACTGTGCTGTGTGTGCTGTAACTGTGCTGTAACTGTGCTGTGTGTGCTGTAACTGTGCTGTGTGTGCTGTAACTGTGCTGTAACTGTGCTGTGTGTGCTATAACTGTGCTGTGTGTGCTATAACTGTGCTGTGTGTGCTGTAACTGTGCTGTGTGTGCTGTAACTGTGTGTGTGTGCTGTAACTGTGCTGTGTGTGCTATAACTGTGCTGTGTGTGCTGTAACTGTGCTGTGTGTGTGTGCTATAACTGTGCTGTGTGTGCTGTAACTGTGCTGTGTGTGCTGTAACTGTGCTGTGTGTGCTGTAACTGTGTGTGTGTGCTGTAACTGTGTGTGCTCTGCTGTAACTGTGTGTGTGTGCTGTAACTGTGCTGTAACTGTGCTGTGTGTGCTGTAACTGTGCTGTAACTGTGCTGTGTGTGCTGTAACTGTGCTGTAACTGTGCTGTGTGTGCTATAACTGTGCTGTGTGTGCTGTAACTGTGCTGTGTGTGCTATAACTGTGCTGTGTGTGCTATAACTGTGCTGTGTGTGCTGTAACTGTGCTGTGTGTGCTATAACTGTGCTGTGTGTGCTGTAACTGTGCTGTGTGTGTGCTGTAACTGTGTGTGTATGCTGTAACTGTGCTCTGTGTGTGTGTGCTGTAACTGTGCTGTGTGTGCTGTAACTGTGCTGTGTGTGCTATAACTGTGCTGTAACTGTGTGTGTGTGCTGTAACTGTGCTGTAACTGTGCTGTGTGTGCTATAACTGTGCTGTAACTGTGCTGGGTGTGCTCTGCTATAACTGTGTGTGTGTGCTCTGCTATAACTGTGCTGTGTGTGCTGTGTGTGCTGTGTGTGCTGTGTGTGCTGTAACTGTGCTGTGTGTGCTGTAACTGTGTGTGTGTGCTGTAACTGTGCTGTGTGTGCTGTAACTGTGCTGTGTGTGCTGTAACTGTGTGTGTGTGCTGTAACTGTGTGTGTGTGCTGTAACTGTGCTGTGTGTGCTGTAACTGTGCTGTGTGTGCTATAACTGTGCTGTAACTGTGCTGTGTGTGCTGTGTGTGCTGTGTGTGCTGTGTGTGCTATAACTGTGCTGTGTGTGCTGTGTGTGCTGTAACTGTGCTGTGTGTGCTATAACTGTGCTGTGTGTGCTGTGTGTGCTGTAACTGTGCTATAACTGTGCTGTGCTATAACTGTGCTATAACTGTGCTGTGTGTGCTGGGCTGGGCTGTGCTGTGTGTGCTGTGTGTGCTGTAACTGTGCTGTGTGTGCTGTAACTGTGCTGTGTGTGCTATAACTGTGCTGTGTGTGCTTATAACTGTGCTGTGTGTGCTATAACTGTGCTGTAACTCTGCTGTGCTGTGCTGTGCCCTCAGTGTGATCAGAAGGGAAGAGCTGCAGAGTTAACCCTGCAGTGCTCCAAGGCAGGTGGGCAGGGAGAAGGGCAAGGAGCATGAAGGGATTTCTCTCCTGGGGCTGGAGGAACCCTCCTCACCTCACCAGGGAACAGCCTTCCCTTCATCTTCCAGCCAGCACATGGCTCTTCCCACCAGACTCAAGAACCATCAGTGAGTCCCCACCTGCCTCTTTCACAGAATGCCAGAATCCCTGAGGTTGGAAAAGCCCTCCCAGAGTCCCCCCTGTGCCCCATCCCCACCTTGTCCCCCAGCCCAGAGCACTGAGTGTCACGGCCAGGCCTTCCTGGGACACCTCCAGGGATGGGCACTGCAAACCTCCCTGGGCAGCCCCTGCCAAAATGACAGTAATTGTTGCTGGTTATCAGCCCTGGCTGAGACAGTGCCTCTGTTTCAGACTCTGCATCTTCTGGCTTTCAAACTCACACAGTCACCCTCTTACTCTTGTCCTTCACCTTTTTCTCAGCTTAAAGAAAACAAATAAAATCCCTTTAACACCTGAACGAGGAAACCAGCATATTTTTACCTTGAACATAATGGCCCATGACTCCTTTTCTGCACAAAACTCACACTGGGGGCTTCGAAATTTTAAATTTGCAAAACTAAAATGTTACGGAGTGAAAATGTAGGTAATGAAATCTGTGCATGGGACCTGTTGGGAGTTACAGGGGGTGTTTCCCAGGAAGGATTTCTCCACGGAAAGGGTGGTCAGGCACTGGAGGGGGCTGCCCAGGGAGCCGGTGGAGCACAGCACACGGAGGAGTCTCAGCCCTCCCACTCACCTCCCTCAGGCAAGGAAGGCAGCTCACAACTCCCGAGCATTAATGATTCATTATCTGTACCCCTCTCTCTCCCCTTTGTTCCAACTGTCACAGTGTCGTTCTTTGTCTGTTTACTGTGTATTACTGGCCAATAACACTTTGCAGGGTCTTTAGAAAGGGCTGTTTACTCAGAGTCAATAACACATTCACACACAGGAGTTAATGCTCTCACATCCACTGAGGGGGACAGGTTCAGGGGGCTGCACAAATCCCACCCCATTGTTCCCGGGGATTTGAGCACCAACTTCTGCTTACCCTGCCTGGAAATCTGCATTTAATGCCATGTGTATGGAAATGAGGGAGCAGTGCACTGACACTGCCGTGGCTGGTAACCCAAACAGCCCACAGAATATACTTTTTATGTCATTGTCACTCACTGCCGGGGCCGTGGGCTGGCTTTGGCTGACAGGACAAAGGTGAAAGCCTATCTGCAGCTGAAGAATTCCTGATCAGGAGAGGTGCTGGCCGAGATGTAATCCAGCTGCAGAAGAAGGCTCTGCAAAGGAGCGAGGATGTGCAGCTCCAGCAGCAGCCCCGGGTCTGGCAGCAGAGAGGAGCTCCCAGGACCAGGGGCAGGGAGTGACAGGGCAAGGGACAAGGGTTTGGAACAGGAGGAGGGCAGGGTTAGGTGGGATATTGGGAAGGAATTCCTGGCTGGGAGGGTGGGGAGGCCCTGGCCCAGGTTGCCCAGAGAAGCTGTGGCTGCCCCTGGATCCCTGGAAGTGTCCCAGGCCAGGTTGGACGGGGCTTGGAGCAACCTGGGCTGGTGGAAGGTGTCCCTGCCCATGGCAGGGGTGGCACATCCAACCTTTAAGGTCCCTCCCAACCCAAACCATTCTATGATTCTATGATTATTTGTACCCTGCTTGTGTGATGGATTCAAGACATGCAACCTGATCACTGGGAATCTCCCTGAGGAGAGACCTTGCTCAAGAGCAGGCCTGCAAAATCAGGACATCATATAAAAATATGTAAATATATAGAACAAAAATAAATTATATATATTAAAAAAATGAATAATTTGGACAGATTTACAAAGGGAGTATCAGAACTGACTCTGTGGTATCCAGCACCATTATTTGCCAGCATATGGATTTGGGTAAAATTCATTTTCAAAGCAAAGAGATGCTAAGGTTTGTCTAAAGTAAAGTTGGAGAAGCGTGGTTAGTTCGTGCTTTGGAGCTCCAGGATCTGTCAGGCTTTAGCCTTTGAAAATGATCTGTTCCTTCATTTAGCTTAATCCTCTCTGGATTTCCATCCACTACTTAGAAGTGTAAAGTAGTGGTTTATGCAAACAAGGAAAATGATAGTTTTCCGATTCCATATGCAGAATCATGAAATTCCACTAGAATGCACCACTGCCATGGGAATATTTGCACTTTTACAGTAGCTCCCACACAAGGAATTCAGAGTTCTCTGAAGGAATGGCCACTTTGGCCACTCACATTTACATTGTCAAATGGACAAGGAAACCACGTCCCTGCAGTCTTAAATAAACTGTATTCAACGTGATGTGAATGTTTTTATAAATCCAGCTGGTCCTAAAAAAAACCTGTTGCTTTCGGATGAACACTCAACGTAAATCAATATTTAACTTCACAGGAGTTCCTGTTGTGTTGCAACTCTGCAGATGCTCCCAGGTGGGTTGTGTAAAGAGAGATCAGGATTAAGGGTTGCCTTGCTGAAGGTCTAAATCCCAGAATCCCACAATCATCGGGGTTGGAAGGGACCTCCAGGATCACCCAGTCCCACCCCAGCACCCCCAGGATCACCCCAATCCATGGCCCCAAGGGCCACATCCAGACACCTCTGGGACACTCCAGACACAGGGACTCCACCACCTCTCTGGGACACTTATTCCAAGGCCTGACCACTCCTGCAGGGAAAAATTGTTTGTAATCCCTGATCCCCTCTGGCTGGAGCCTCAACTCTCCCTGTGCCCTCACCCAGAGCCACCCCAGCTCCAGACAGAGCAAAGCAACTCCTGGAAGTTAAAATAATTACCCAGAAAGAGAGCCCATGTTTCTTCCATCTAATTAGATAATATGCCCACATGTTTAGCACCAAGGTATCCACTCCTTAATTGGAAAAAGTCAAGGGCAGAAACTAATTAGCAGCATTAATCAAAAGCAGAGGTCTAATGATAATTAACAACACATCCCCACTACAAACCAAATCCCTTTATTAGAAGGTGCTTCAAATTGTAAAATTAAATGAACAGAGCTTTACAATAAGTGTTTCCAATTGCCATCTCCTGGCAAAGCTATGCATTATTTCCCCAAAATAAAGGAGAGGAGCCAGACTAAAGAATGATATTGCACATGATCCCTGTAAGCACTTTGTCCTGCCATCTGCAAAAAACAGAAGAAAGCTGAAATTCCTAAATTCCTGGATAATCCTCCAGGTTATTGCAGCCACTGAGGGCCAGTGGCCAGAGCTGTGTGTGCTCTTTGTAGGGTAAAATGCTCCCTCCCACACCAGCAAAATAAACCCCCCCAGGGGAAGGGAACCCCCAAATCTTGCTGTGGGGGTAGTTCTGCTGCTCTCCACAATCTTGGGAGGCTACAAGCCTTAAAAACTTTGGCAAAGACCCCACATTTTGTGAAATAAAGGACCAACGAGCTGCAGGAATCCCCCCAAACCTCAGACCCACTGTAAATTTTTGCAGGGCTACAGGAACACCACGATTTCCTCCCCTTTCTCCAGCAGCCACGGGGTGGTTTGTGTGTGTTCCAGGGCGGGCACGGTGCCTGTCACACCCTGGGGGAAAACCTGCCAGGACTGGAGAGCCAGCAGCTTTCCAGGGGCTGGAGTTTACCAAAGGGAGAACAGAAATAAAGCCCCCTGAGGCCCTCAACCCAAGGGGATTGGGATCTTGGCTGCTGCACATCGTCCTCCTCCCAAAGGAACAGCACTGGCACAGAGTGAACCCAGCTCTGAATCCACACAACCTTCCCATCAGCTGGGCACTCCTGTGTTACACCCCAGTGAAGAGACAGAGCAAACCAGGCAAACTGTGAGTTATTATTTCACTTGGTGTGTGGACTAATTGCCATCAATACTGATTAGCCCTCGGGGATGCCACCGGATTGAAAGGCTGCAGGCAATGAAACCCCAGCTGATGCAGCACCTGCTTTGGGAAACACTTATTCCATGTTCCTGTGTTTATATTTGTCTGAGAAAAGTGTGAAACTCGTGGTCCCACCCTGGGAATAACACTCCTAACTCAGCATGTGCAGCTCTGCCCCTGCCAGGGGCTCAACAGTGACAGGGCCACTGAAGTTCTTCCAAACCTGAGTATTCTGAGCAAAAAAACCCCAACCCTTTTCAGAGTGTTTCACAGCCCCAGAAAGCATCTGATAGTCTGCTAGCTCAGTGCTGGCTTTTAATGAACAGAAACCACCCGAGAGCAGATTCTGCCCCCCCTGACTGCAGACCCTGTGAGGTTTAATTGACTGAGGCAGCACAAGTTCACTAAGAATTTGACTTAAGAAGGCATATTTATATTATTTATACAGATATTTTTTAAACAATTTTTTAAATTGCATGACAGGCAGTGAAAACCATGGGCCAGCTACCAAATTCACTGGTGGTGTGACACCAAATCACACCTCAACTGATCTTGGAGATACATCAAGGCAGCACAGGCAAACAGAACCATCCTGAAAAAGAGGACAAATTAATAATATTAGCCAGGCAAATTAATCTAACCTCCAATTAATAACTATTAAACCAGAACATTTTAAGACTTCTCTGTATTATGATACCTCACCAGCAGGAAGAAGGATTTCCTTAATAGGCTGGAAAAGGGAATGCTGTGTTCAGTCAATAATGAAACACTCCCATGATTTCAATTAAACCTTCAACCATTAATAAAGAAGGGGTCTAAAGTACTTTTCTGTGCATCTGGCTTGCAAACAGCCATGTCCAGAGCTCAGAGGTGGAAGAGAGTTACATATTCCATGGAAAAGAGTTCACACATTACCTTGTTTGTGTAAAAACTGTATGCAATTAGTACTACTTGGAGTAATAGAAGTAGGTTTGGATTTATTCCACACAACACACTCAGAGTAAGTTGTAAAAACAGGCAGCAGCAGGTGAAAATGTCCTTTGTGGCAACTTGGAATTTTTTTCCAAGACTTCAGAGACCAGCATCTTTTGGAAAGGGGATAAGGGGATACAGGATTTCCTGAAAGGATAATTTTCCACTGGAAAAGGGGGCACATCTTCCCAAACAAAGGAAGTGTCAAGGATAAGCTCTGTTTCCTGCAAATCCATCTGGGAAATATAGATATGGATAGATATATATACAATCATAGAATTACTGAATAGAATCATGGAATGGTTTGGGTTGGGAGGGACCTCAAAGCCCATCCAGTGCCACCCCTGCCATGGGCAGGGACACCTTCCACCAGCCCAGGTTGCTCCAAGCCCCGTCCAACCTGGCCTTGGACACTTCCAGGGATCCAGGGGCAGCCACAGCTTCTCTGGGCAACCTGGGCCAGGGCCTCCCCACCCTCCCAGCCAAAAACTTCCTCCTGCCCTCCCACTTGGAATGGCACTTTAAGCAATCCTTCAAGAACCAAAATAGTTCTCAATGAAAAAGAAGGTTGCAAAGACAAGAAAGGGAGACAAGGAAGTTGGGCCAGAGGTCAGCAACGTGCCTGTGTGTCACAGCTGGGGTGAGGGACAGCCCGGGGGGGCAGAGCTGACAGAAACACAGCCCAGGGTGGGCAGAGCTGGCAGAAACACAGCCCAGGGGGGGCAGAGCTGGCAGAAACACAGCCCAGGGTGGGCAGAGCTGGCAGAAACGAGGTGTGACTGCAGTGACACCACAAACCTGCTCCTGTCTCTCGCCTCGAGCAGTGAAATCCCTCAAAACAAACCTTAAAGGCATTTCTGGGGGACCTGCACAGGAATCACCCCTCTCTCCCACCAACAGATCTGAAAGCACAGCAGAGAACACAACCAGCACAAGCAGGCAGAGTGAAGATGAACATGAACAACGACAAGTAAACTGACTGCTCTTTTGAGTGGTCCATGCCACGCTGGAAGATTTCATAAAGTACTTTTGAGCTCTGCTGAGGGAGGTCTCAGTCTTCCAAAGTGCTGATGAAAACTTGCCAACACACTCAAACAGCATTAATAGGTGTATATTGAATTTTAACACAAGCACTTTCTACCACACTCCCAAATTACTCCTCTTCAGTGGATTTTCCAGGACTTTTTTCCTGGAGAAACAGCATCACCTTCAGGCCAAAAAAAGACACATTCCAATTGCTTGAATAGGGAAAGCCTTAAATAAAAAAATGCCCCTGAAAACCTTGCACATTTTTAATTCCTCTCTGAGCCGAGTTGGCAAAACATGAACATACAAAAAAGAAAAATTCTAGGGTTGTACACAAATCTAAAATAAAATAGAGGGAAGGGTCAGTGTGTCCTAATTTTGGATCCACTCAAGTTTCAGAAGAGTCCACACAGCTGAGCTAAGAACAGTTTTCCCAGCACACCTACCAGGAGCCAAGTGCTGTGGCAATTATTGTGCACCCTGAGCCCCCCAGCAGCCAGAACACAGAGCAGGAGGTCAGCGGGGGGGGTGAGCAGCACAAAGGGGATGTGTCGGGGTGTGCAAGCAGACGGAGCTCTCAGCAGAAATTCAGTCCCTCAGAAACCACATTCCTGCTGCACAATCACACACACAGCACAAAAACCACAGAGGGAAATGTTTCTGCCACTGCCCCAGAACACAAACCCCCCTCTCTGCCCAGAACAGACAAACTGAGCACCCTGGGCTGGTGGAAGGTGTCCCTGCCCACGGCAGGGGGTGGAATGGATGAGCTTTAATGTCCCTTCCAACCCAAACCATTAAATGGCTCTAAATTTCGTCACAGTGAACTCCCTGTGTTGTTTTATGAACCCCTGTTTTGCAACAAGAGCAGCTGAGAAACAGAGGGCAGATCCTTCACTGAACAGGAAGTTCAGCATCTCAGTTACTTCCCCAAAACACCTCCCTCCCTCCCCGGGTCAGCTCCTCACAGCGTGTCCCACGTGTCACCAGATGCTCCAAATCCAGCCCCGACCTCCCGCCAGCAGCACCCGGGACATCCCTCAGGGAGCGACAGCAGCACCCGGGATATCCCGGGATATCCCTCAGGGAGTGACAGCAGCACCCGGGACATCCCTCAGGGAGTGACAGCAGCACCAGGGACAGGCACAGAAACAGGGATTTATGTAGAAACAAAGAGTGGTTTGGGTGGAAGGGACCTCAAAGCCCATCCAGTGCCACCCCTGCCATGGGCAGGGACACCTCCCACCAGCCCAGGTTGCTCCAAGCCCCGTCCAACCTGGCCTTGGACACTTCCAGGGATCCAGGGGCAGCCACAGCTTCTCTGGGCAACCTGGGCCAGGGCCTCCCCACCCTCCCAGCCAGGAATTCCTTCCCAATATCCCCACCCTCCCAGCCAGCAATTCCTTCCCAGTATCCCATCTCTCCCTGCCCTCTGGCAGTGGGAAGCCATTCCCTGTGTCCTGTCCCTCCATCCCTTGTCCCCAGTCCCTCTCCAGCTCTCCTGGAGCCCCTTTAGGCCCTGGAAGCTCCCAGTGGAGACTCCCCAGAGCGTCCTGTGCTCCCCCCTGTGCACACACAGACACAGAACCGAGGACATCAGCTCTCTGCAAGGCCAGTGAACTTCAGCTGGGCAATTTCTTCCCGGTTTTCTTTGGAAAATAAAGTCAGTGTTTCCTGCAGCAGAGCCCAAGACCAGGCTCCCCATTGCACTCCAGATTCCACGGGCAGTGTTTCACTCCTATTTGTTGCCCTCCCTGCCTGAATCGGGTCCCTTCCTGACGGGGAGCCCTTTGCTGAATGTCCAGGATCAGGAACAGCTACGAGTGGAGGCTATATTTATATTTACATTTGCATTTACATTTACATTTATATTTATATTTATATTTATAATCTCAAAAAGGTAATTCCTGAGTTTAATCCTAGTTGCAGGAACTGCCTGCAACTCACCCTAAAATCACTGAACATCCCACTTGTTGCTGTGTTTGTAGTTTAAAGACGTGGAGACACGGGGAATGGACAGAAAAAGGGAGAAGGAAATGCTAAAGGGGGAGGAAAGCGCAGTGTCAGCGTCTTCAGCACGAAACCTTGGGAGAGCAGAGCCAGTGAATTCACCTCGGGAAAGAACAGGCAGGAAAAAACAACAGATTTTGGGGAAACCGCCGCAAAGACGGGCTGGGGGCGGGGCCTGGCGGATGGGGGCGGGGCCTGGTGGATGGGGGCGTGGTGTTGTGAGCTGGGGAGGGGCCTGGTGGGCTGGGGGCGTGGTCTAACGGGATGGGGCGTGGCCCTGAGGGATGGATGCGTGGCCAGTTGTCATCTGGGGGCGTGGCCTGGGGCGGGGGCGTGGCCATCCCGCGCGCCGTCCCCGCCCCGTGCCCGGCGCCATTTGCCGCTCGGCGCCGGCCCGGGAGGGACCCAGGGAGCGATGGGGCCTGAGGATGATCGGTGAAGAACAATGACGATCGATGAGGAGCCGGAGCGGAGCCCGCGGGGACTCCCCGCTGCGAGGTACGGCTGGAGAGCAGCGCCGTGTGCCCCGTGGTGCCCCCCGCTGTCCCTCACGCTGTGCTGTGGCAGTGGAGCGGCTCCACGGAGCTGCCAGGGCCGGGCCGGGCAGGGCTGTGGGCGCCTGCCCGGCTGCTGCAGCTGCGCTCGGTGCTCCGGGATTCCTGGAAGTGCCTCTGGGTCCTGTGGGCGCCGTGTGGGGCCCGAATGGGTGTCCCTGCGGCCCCTCTCGGGGTGACACCGCCCGAACCGCGCATTCGGCCCAAAAACCCTTGGGGTTTACCTTCGGCGGCGTCACAGCCCGCAAAACTGAGCCCAGTAAGTGCGAGGTGTGGGTTATTGCAGCAAGGCCTGATGTTTGTGAGGAAGAACAGGCAGTGCTGGGCTATGACAATAATGTTGTCCCGTTGTTGTGTCCCCCCTCACACCGGAGCACCCGAGGGGTCCGGGCCGTGCCCGGGGGTCCCCTCTGGTCCCTCCCCGAGGGGTCCGGGCCGTGCCCGGGGGTCCCCTCTGGTCCCTCCGTGGGCTCCTCATTAACGGCTGACAAAGGAAATGGTTGTGCTGGATGTGGATCCCCCGCGGTCTGTCGGCTCTGTTCTCCTCCTGCTTCGCTTCCATCTTTTCCTTAATGACCTTGATGATAGAAAAGAGACTCACTGGGGCTGGAAAAGCCCTCCCAGCCCATGGATCCCCCTGTGCCCCATCCCCACCTTGTCCCCCAGCCCAGAGCACTGAGTGCCACGGCCAGGCCTTCCTGGGACACCTCCAGGGCTGGGCACTCCAAACCTCTCTGGGCAGCCCCTGCCAAGGCCTGACCACCCTTTCCAGCAGGAAATTCCTCCTCCTGGCCAACCTGAGCCTCCCCTGGCACAGCTTGGGGCTGTGCCCCCACCAGCAGCACTGTGGCAGCCCATGGAAAACGGGCTGCTGGCTAATGCACTTGGATTATTAAGGTTAAATTATTTTGATATTCTTAGAAATGACTTATCCAAAGTCCCCCAGCAACAGAATGTGGGAATAACAGCACAGCTGTCAGTGCAGCTGCCTGGTTTGTGTGGTTTCAGTAGTGATTGTATTTATCTCCAGGGGGTGTCAGGGGATGGTTCCAGACTCTGCTCGGTGGTGCCAGTGACAGGATGAGGAGCAATGGCCATGAACTAAAACACAACAAGTTCCACCTCTACATGGGGAAGAACTTCTTTCCATGGAGGTGGCAGAGCACTGGAACAGCTGCCCAGGGAGGGTGGGAAGTTGTTCTCTGGAGACATTCCAACACCACCTGGACACATCCCTGTGTCACCTGCTCCAGGTGACCCTGCCTGGGCAGGGGGTTGGACTGGGGGATCTCCAGAGGTCCCTTCCAACCCCAGCTATTCTAGATTTAACACATTCCCCTGCAGGCCCCAGAGAAGCTGTGGCTGCCCCTGGATCCCTGGAAGTGTCCCAGGCCAGGTTGGACAGGGCTTGGAGCAACCTGGGCTGGTGGAAGGTGTCCCTGCCCATGGCAGGGGTGGCACTGGATGGGCTTTGAGGTCCCTCCCAACCCAAACTCGAGCTGTGGATGATGTGGAAGTGTGAGACAGTTTTGGAAGCACTGGGGGCTCCAGGCAGCTCCCAAGGGAATTGCTGTGAACACAGGCTGGCTGAGGAGGGGCTGCACTCACTGCTGTTTCCATGGCTTCTCTGCAGGGATTCCTGCAGCTCTGAAGAGGAGTCACAAAAGCTGAGCAGAGTTCTGACAGAAATGGTTTTCCTCTGGAATTTCCCCTGGAGCTTCCCTGGCACTGGTAGGACAGAGGACATCCAGCTTTAGAGAGCTGTGCAGCCCTGGAGATAAACACATCAGAGCACATTTTCTCACCTGTTGGAAGGTGCTGAACACACAGCTTTGCTTGGAACATGCATCATGTGAGACACTGGTGTTGTTCAGCAGCCAGAGCCCTCCAGGAGCCACTTGAGATTCCAAGAGTGGGATAGTTGTTATTCCTGACAGCATGGACAGCGAGGATCCAAGGTATGTAAATCCATGTGCACAACACCCTCCTGGAGTGCTTGGAGCATGGCTGGGATTAACTGCAGGGATTAACTCACAAAGGGAATAACTTGTGAAGTGAATTCAGGGTCCTCCAGGCCTTCTCCTTATGGGAAAACTGTGAACCACCTGGAAAATCCCACCCTGCAGGGGCAGCTGTTGTTTAAATGCCTCTGCTGCTTGAATGAGTTGATGAGAGGAACCAGTGTGAAGGCAGAGAATGTTCTCTTTGTCTGTGGAATTCAGACTGACAGCTGTACAGGTGCAGGTTCCCCACGCTCAGCCAGTGACCTCCAGCTGGGCCAGAACTCTGAGCACAGGAGGATTGACTGCTCACATAAGGGGTTCTGTCAGTTTATTTTAACAGGGGGATTATATGCTGTGTTAATATATGGATATATAAACACGAGTTTGACCATAATGTGCTCTGTCGTGATTTTCAATTTTAAGACGTTTGTTTTGCAGAGAAAATAATGCTGTATTTTCAAACAATTCTAAATAAAAAGCTATTTATTTTTATTAAACTTGAGGAGGGGATTCTTTAGAAATAGTTGTACCCTTGCCCAGCTAATTCAAAACCAGATCCTATGAATATTAATACCCTGAGGATATTAAATAGAGTAGAATAATAACATTGAAGAGAAGGAGTATTTTAACAGCTCTTATGCATTAAAAATTATAATATAAATTCCATAACTTCCTTATATTTAATTTTTCTTTCCTGATCTACCCTCTTTCTGGAGACACTTTTTGCAAGTGATGAGTTCATGTACTATTTCCAACAAAGCCAACCAAAGTTTATTTTCATTGTGCTTACGAAGTTGGAGTGAGTGGCATAGAATTTCCAGCTGCTCTCTTAATGCAGAATTAATGCAAATAATCATACACTGTTTTCTGTCTTTATTTGAAGTGGTAAGAGCCCTTTCTGTGTTAAAAAACTGAAGTGCTATTGCCATAAAATTGACTAAAGTTGTCAAAAAACTTTAAGGATCATGGTCCTCCCCCAAAGCTGTAACTCTTTCAGTACCACTGTCCTCTCCCAAACATTGGAGAGGTTAAAATAACTCTGTATATAAGACCTTGGTTTATCTGCAAGTACTTTACTGGGATCATTTACTAGGATGAGCTGCTGAATGTGATTTTTTTTCCCATGTATTTGTAGGTACAGAAGCAGAATGTTTGTTTTCCAAGCAGGGGGGTTTGTTTGTTAATCTCCACGGGAGCCCTGATGGATGTGCCAATGCCTTTCTATCAGCTTGGTGAGTGCCTGAACCTGTTAGAGAGGATTTTCTATTACAGGGAATTGCTCACTGGTAATTCTGCTGAATTACCAGAGTCAGGGGCTGTTGTGTGTTCGTAGAGCTGGCCCTGGAGTCACTCACAGGAGAAGGATCTCATGCCTTGTATCTGCATCCTCCATTCTGTGCATAAACCATGAGCAGTGGAGGGAAACTGTGCTGGTTTGGAGGTAAACCAGCAGGGGAAATGGACTCAACTCAAAAGAGATTATAAGTCAGAATAACAATTTAATAAAATAATACAATAAGTATGATTATACAGACAAACAGTTGGTTTTAACCCACAAACCCCAATGTATAACCCAGCACCCTGGGGCATGAACAGAGTGGTGTTCACTGGGCCCCCTGAGTCCAAAGGAAAAGGAGAGGGGAAAACCTGTTGCAGTCTGGTTGAAAAGTGGTGGTTGCAGTCCAGTTGAGAGTGGTGATCTGCAGTGGGACCCATTTCCTCTGGATCCCACAAGTGGTTCCAAAGGTCCCAAGACTCCAAGATTATCTCTCCTCCAGTTCAGGCAGGAATGCCCAGTGCCTCCCTCAGGGCGGGGAGTTCCACACTGGGGGTGAGCACAGGAGCACCCTCCTGTCTCCCAGGCCTCTGAACACCCAGTTTACAGTCTGAGGAGTCAGGCTCTATGTGCAGAGGGAGTAAATGGTTCATTGAGAACAGTTCCTGGGCAATGGCATGGAAGGCTCTGGAATACACAGCTTTGGGTTACACCCATCCAGTGATGAACTGGGCCCAGCTGTTCTAACCAGGACAGAAACCCTCTGCTGTGGGGACAGGCTGGGGGAATTGGGATTGTCCAGCCTGGAGAAGAGAAGGCTCCAGGGAGAACTCAGAGCCCCTTGCAGGGCCTAAAGGGGCTCCAGGAGAGCTGGAGAGGGACTGGGGACAAGGGATGGAGGGACAGGACACAGGGAATGGCTTCCACTGCCAGAGGGCAGGGTTAGATGGGATATTGGGAAGGAATTCCTGGCTGGGAGGGTGGGGAGGCCCTGGCCCAGGTTGCCCAGAGAAGCTGTGGCTGCCCCTGGATCCCTGGAAGTGTCCAAGGCCAGGTTGGACGGGGCTTGGAGCAGCCTGGGCTGGTGGAAGGTGTCCCTGCCCATGGCAGGGGTGGCACTGGATGGGCTTTGAGGTCCCTTCCAACCCAAACCATTCCATGGTTCTGCCCCTCTGAATGTCCAGTGAGCTCTTAGTTGGACATGTTGCTTTTCATTCCTTCTTTAATTTTTTCAGCACTCCTTAGTTTCTGGATTAGCAGGTAAAACAAACATAGTTTGGCTGAGCTGTAGTTGTAGTGAGAAGGTGGTTTCTGAGGATCTTTTGATTGTGTAAAAATAGTAAGATCATCATCACAGAATCCCAGAGTGGTTTGGGTGGGAAGGGACCTCAAAGCCCACCCAGTGCCACCCCTGCCATGGGCAGGGATACCTTCCACCAGCCCAGGGTGCTCCAAGCCCCATCCAGCCTGGTCTGGGACACTCCCAGGGATGACTAGAAACTCCAGGATGGTAAAGAAGATTCCCCACTCAGTTCACAAACCATCTTCATTTCCCCAGTCTCAGTTTTCCCAGTTATTTCGTCTGAGAGGTTTTTTGTGGTCTGTGTCTCTTATGTAACACTGTAACATAAACAGTTTTGCAACTGTTCAGCTTTCTTTGCTAAACATGTTTGTTGAAACAAAGTTCAGAGGCTGTTTGAACTCCTGCTGGACGGAATTTGATTTCCAGGGGAAGAGGCATTGAAAAATTAAATATGGAAAGAATAGAGAAACATTTTTGTCGACAGGAACTACAGCAGCAAGGCAGCTGGCACAGATAATTACAGATCTGAGCTCGTGGCAGCTAAAGAATAAGAACAGTTAAGATATTGCTTTGTTGTTCATCCCCACTAGATGCTTTTTCCCATGTAGGTGATCTGTTACTACCTGGAAAGAAATCAGTTGTTCTGCTTCTAACTGCAGTTCTGTAAGGGGATGTTTATTGTTCAGTATTAATGTCCAAGTGCAAGGACAAGGAAGAAGATGTCTGTGGTTTGAATGGCAAAATGAAACTGCAGAGAGGAGTTTCCTGCCCTGTGGGAATCTGAATTTCCTGTGTGTGCAGCTCGAGTTTGCTGCTTGGTGTCTGCACCTCCTTTCAGAAGGGCTGTTGGGGGCACAGCTGAGTTTGAGACACGTGTCCAGAGAGCCCCGTTGGTGAGAGACACCTGGCTGAGTGTCCTTCCCAAGTGAACTCAGCAAACCCATGGCCCAGGTGGATCTGTGTGTGTTCTGTGTGTGCCCCCACCAGGGAAAGGGCAATTCTTAAGGCACTTCCCTGTGGCCACAAAGAATCTGGGCAGAAATCTCTTTAATTAATCCTGTAGGAAATATTTCCTTTCCTCTTCCAGTTCTCTCTGCAGCAGTAGGCAAAGATCAGAAAATAACTGCATTAATCCATGAGGAAATTCTCCCAGCACATCAGTTCCCACTGACCCAACTATTCCCAATCCCCTCTACCAGGATATGTATTCTGTGTTTCACAAAGTCAGGAGCTGAATCCTGGGATGCCTTCCATACTCAAGCACTGTGTGATAGTCCTGTCCTAACCATTATTTGTGGGTCTCCATAAGTGGTTTTATTTTTTAATGTATGCTCTAGAGTTCTGTTCTCTTTTCACAGCCATTCTTACTGGGGCTCATCTTGTTGACACGTCAGGTCAAGACAAAAGAGAGCTTGGGGGAAGATAATGAAGTAACTTGGCAGATTTTTCCATGGAATTCATCTAAAGCATGGGAAAAAACGTGTTTGAAATTATAGTAGTGACTTCTTTTGGTCAACTGAGTGTGGGAGTTGGCATCTCATGAGTCAGGGGAATGACCACAAAATGCCTTAAAATGAAGACAGGAAGTTTCTATTGGCTGCACCCAGAAAGCAGAAGGGAGGCTGGAGGAGCTTGAGGAAAAGAATTTAGAAAGGTCAGACAGAACAATAATTCCCAGAGTGCTTTGAAGCACCACATTGAAAAGATAGCAATGATCAAAGACTGGGTTGGCCAAGGAAAAGAATCTGGATACAGCGAGACCCTGGGGGTTGAACAGTCTCTTGGAAGGTTGTACAGGAGGATGAAGAAACCTTTGGAATATCAGGATTGCCCAGGGAAGCTGTGGCTGCCCCTGGATCCCTGGAAGTGTCCAAGGCCAGGTTGGACGGGGCTTGGAACAACCTGGGCTGGTGGAAGGTGTCCCTGCCCATGGCAGGGGTGGCACTGGGTGGGCTTTGAGGTCCCTTCCCACCCAAACCATCCTGGGATTCTACAATCCATGAGAATGATTCCAGCAACAATAGAATCTTTTCCCAGATCAGTTCTAAAGTTCTTGTCATGACTCGAAATGGTGTTTGACAGACAGAGTGAGGGACCTGGAATACAGTCAGAGCCCTCTGAGGCAGTGTTTGACAAGAACATCCTGGGTGTGTTGGTGCACACCGGGTTCTGAGCCCCATCTGGAGGGATCAGCCTGAACACAGTGGAGCCATCCAAGAACCAGCTCCTTGGAGCCCTGGATTGGTGACAGGGGTCAGTTCTCCCAGACCCTGCAGGGGGGAGGTGTGGAGGAAAGCAGCAGGGAGGTGTGAAGGAAGGTGCCAGTGGCACTGAGGGAATGCTGAGCATTGCAGTGAGTGTTGGCAGCAGCTGAAGTGCCACCTGCAGACACAGGGCATTAACTCCCACTTTCACTTTCCAGTGTACCTGGGCTTTCTGTCTGCAGCTGTTTGCAGCCTGCCTGGTAAGAGTCTTTATCATCTTTCACGTGCTTTTCCTAACACATTTCATAGCTTGCACACCCTCACCAAGCTCCATTTTAAAACTTTGTGCTTTTTGAAGGAGGAACTTCACAGAAATGTAGCCCAGGAGCACCATCCCTTGCATTGCTGTGTCTGTCGTGCTGGACTCTGTCCTCTGGCTGCTTCATTGCTCTGGGGGCAAATACTGAGTTGCTCTGACTGGGTTTGTTTAGTAGAACTGTCCTGGTCTCACACTTGTTTGCCATCATTTTCATGTGCTGTTTGTTGTTTGTTTGTGTCATTTTTCCCTTTCTAGAAAGAATTCTGGGAGGGCCTCCCTACAACCTGAAAATGGAGTCCAACAACTTCCAGCACGTTCTGTCCTGGCAGGCAAGGAACGACCCAGCTGTGCCAACCTCCTACAGGGTGTTCTACAGACCCCGCAGGCAAGGCTGGGAAACAGGGCACAAATTCTACTGTTTATTGACTCAAACAGGAGGGAGGTTTGGAGTGCCCAGCCCTGGAGGGGTCCCAGGAAGGCCTGGCCGTGGCACTCAGTGCTCTGGGCTGGGGGACAAGGTGGGGATGGGGCACAGGGGGATCCATGGGCTGGGAGGGCTTTTCCTGGGATTCTGTGAAAATACTAAGGCTGAGGTTTTCTTGCTTTTTCACTGAGAAATGCTCTCCTCACACTCTCATGCTTTCTTATGTCAGAGAATTCAGATTATTTTGCCTTTTCTTACAGGAACTGGGACTGGACAACTGCCAGGCAGTGCTCAGGCACTGCACAGCTCTCCTGTGACCTGACAGAGGATTTCAAAGACAGGTCCACTGAGTATTATGCATTTGTTCAGAGCATCACAGGAACCAGGGTGTTCAACTCTTCTGTGCTGCGTTTTTCACCACTAATTCAGAGTGAGTTCTCTCTCTGCACTTCTCGTTTTAGAGGTTTTTGTCAACAGCTGATGTATAAATTCTACCTTTGCAGTGAGACTCCAAGCTAACTGGATCAGTGGCTGTTTGTATCTAAGTCACTTACAAGACTTATTTTTTTTTTAAATTAGTGGCTGACAGTAGTTCTGATAAATGGACTTGAAATTAAAAATCTGGTTTTGAAATAAAAAATATATGTGTAAATATAAAGGAAATAGCATCGTGTCAAGTGTTGACAAATACAAAGTAAAAATCTCTGAAGTGCAGAAGATACATAACTGAAAAATAAAAACACATTGTTTTTATGTCTTGGAGTACTGAATGTTGAGTTAAAGAAGTTCCATGTCTGCAGTAGGTGTAGGGAAAGAGGTTTACTTGCTTGTCCATCACCCTCATTTCTCCCTTCTGAAGGTGCCTCTCAGCTGGGACATTTATAATGCCAGAGGTGGCTTCACTTTGGTTGTGCTTAGAATTGAGTTTTGAAGTAACAGAGGCAGAGATTGAGGAGCAGTTGGAGGACCCTGGAGGAGAAACAGGTCATGTTCCCTCTGAGCTCAGCCCAGAGGCAGCTGCTGTGGCCACTTCCAGGCTCAGAAATGAGGGAGGATTGGAGGGGATGGGGAGGATGGGCACAAGGGGAACTGAGGGGTTTGAGAACAGCCCTGGGGAGGAGACCTGGAGCCCCTCAGCACTGGGTTGGATAGAAAGGATTGGACAAGGGGAATGGCCTTAAGCTGAAGGAGGGCAGGGATAGATGGGATATTGGGAAGGAATTCCTGGCTGGGAGGGTGGGGAGGCCCTGGCCCAGGTTGCCCAGAGAAGCTGTGGCTGCCCCTGGATCCCTGGAAGTGTCCAAGGCCAGGTTGGACGGGGCTTGGAGCAACCTGGGCTGGTGGAAGGTGTCCCTGCCCATGGCAGGGGTGGCACTGGATGGGCTTTGAGGTCTCTCCCAACCCAAACCAGTCTGGGATTGTATTCTGTGCATTTACCTCAGCTTTTGTCTCAGGTACATGCAAAGCTCAGATCTCTGTGAAGTTGAAGCAAAACCTCTGACCCCTCTCTGCTTCTTCCCTCCCCCCTACTCCTTTCTGGTTTTAAAATTTCCTGTGGGAAATTATGGTTTGACTGTGGGAGTTAAATGCTCCAAGGCCTCGTGGAATTCCAGCAGTGGCATACTGTAGAATCTGCTTAATCAGCTCCATATCCATCACCAAAATACAGCAGGTACTGAATAGATAGTGTATATTTTTTCCATCATTTTTTCCCTTTCTTGTTTTCCAATAGCACGCCTGGGACCACCAGAAGTTAATGTAACTCCTTGTCTAAACTGCATAAATGTCACCATGAAGCTGCCAACCTCTCACTACAGAGAAAAGGGAAAGCTGCTCTCTTTGATTGATATCTATGAAGAGCTTGATTATGAAATAACACTGAAGTCACAGGATAGAGAGGATAAGGTAAAGAACATTGGGGTTTATTTGTGCTTTCAGGAGAAACACAGAAAGCATAAAAGGGTGAGCAGGTCCCCAGGAGCAAATATGTGAGTGGAAGCAAAAGAAAACACAGAAATGTGTTTTCTTAGAAGAAAGACAGTGGCCAGCACAATCTTTTACCACAGAGTAGCAGGTCTGGGAGAGTGACCAGGGATCTCTTTTTAGGCCAATAACTGACTTTAAAACATTGACTTTCTTTGGCAGAGGGCACAGGAGAAAACCACTGAAGAAGTTTTCAGTACTGTCATTGAGGAATTGTATCCAAATAGGAATTACTGTGTGTCTGTTGTGGTCTCTGCATCCCTGAACAGACATTATTCCATCCCCTCGCCCTGGAAATGTGTCCTTTCAGGCTCCATGGCTCGCCCAGGTAACTGTGCTGGAAGGCTTTGTCTGGGTGGGTGGTGTGGGGACATTTACAACTCAATCCTGCAAAATGATAGGTGATATGGAATCATGGAATATCCTGAGCTTGGAAGGACTCCCAGGGCTCACCCAGTCCAAGCCCTGCCCTGCCCAGGACACCCCAACACTCCCCCCTGTCCCTCAGAGCGTTGTCCAAACCCTCCTGGAGCTCTGGCAGCCTTGGGGCCGTGCCCACTGCCCTAGGGAGCCTGGGCAGTGCCCACCACCCTGTGGGGGAAGAACCTTGTCCTGAGATCCCCCCTGAGCCTGCCCTGTCCCAGCTCCAGCCCTTCCCTGGGTGCTGTCCCTGCTCCCAGCGAGCAGAGGTGAGGAATTGTATCAGAGAGAAAGCACCTTCCAAGAGAGAAACATTGGGAGGGTTTGAGAGTGAGAGACAAACCCCATCCACTCTGGGGCAGCCAATCTCTTGGCAGTGCTGTGAGCCACACAAACCTCCCCTCACTGCAGAAGGATCAAAGATGGTGTCATTTCTTTTTAATTCCTGAATCTAATTTGAGATTTGGTCTTGGTTTGACTTTGACTTACCCTTCTAACCAAAATTATTCTCACTAGCTGTTGTGGATGTGGGGTATGAACTGTGGTGGTGGTGCACCTCATTCATTTCTGTTTATTGATTGTTTTTCCTGCCCAGGTTATCATTTAGCTGCAGTGGCAAGTGCTGTGTGTGTCTCACTGGTAATAGGTGCTGCCTTGAAGTGTCTGCATGCAGGAGGTTATTTTCTTCAGGGCAAAGCACTGCCATATGCCTTGGTATGTAATAATTCTCAGACAACCTTTCTGGTTGGGAGGAGGAAGTTTACCTCCTGGAATTTCTAATCCTGTGCATTATGTACAAGCTATGTAAGAACACAGAATGTTTAATTTGCAGATTGTTTAATTCACCTCTGTCAAAGATAATCTTCAGGCTGCTAAGTCTTCTCTGATCTTAAGAACAAATACTCAGTCTTTCTCAAGACCATTTTTTTTCTCCTTCTGTGACAAGTTACCAACAGAGATAGAGGATCATCCCCCACTACTCAGTGCTTGTCAGGAATATTGTGCCCAGTTCTGGTCCTCCCAGCACAGCAAAGATGTGGGCAGACTGGGGAGGGTCCAGAGCAGGGCCCTGGGGGTGAGCAGAGGGCTGGAGGACCTGCCCTGGAGGAAAGACTGCAGGAGGAACTGATCCACTGTTTGGAATGAAATAATCACTCTTTTTCTGTGACCAAGTGTTCTGGCACTTGAGGAAGCCAGTCCTGAGCCAGCTAATCTTTTATTTTCATAGGAGAGACTGAACTGCCACTAGATTTCAAGCAAAAATGTTCCTATCCATCTTTGCTTGCTTGTTTTATTTTTATAGCCTCCAATTTCTTTTACATTTAATTCTGTGGGGTTTTTCAGCATAAAGATTTTCCATTTTCTGCCAACATACCCAGAGCAGATTGGTCTCACCTTTCTCTAAGACTTTTTGCCTCGTTTCTATTCTTTGCTGTGTTGTTACCTTCACATCCCTGAAACTGCTGAACATGACTTTGCCAAGCAGTGTCTAAGGCTTATTTTTTTATTTATTGTCACCATTTTCCCTCAATGCTTTGGATATTAAATAATCCTCCAAAGTGCAGGGGGAAAATGGGGCTTGGGATGTTAAAATTGCTTCAAATAGTAATTTCTAAAGGACAATAAAATTGATCAGGTAACTGCAAGAGCTCAGAGAGACTTGCAAGACTTGGCTCAGGTTTAAGATGTGTTTCTAAAATGAGCTTTTAGTCTTAGAAAGAGACCTCAGAAATCAGAACTAAATCATTACATACCTGACACTGCTTGGCACTATTGTCATTTTGTTTCTGTGGCTGCCCAGTGTGCCTGGATTTGTAGTGAAGACTGTCGTGTTTTGGCTTTAAACTGAAACAGAATAGGGTTACATGGGATATTGGGAAGGAATTCCTGGCTGGGAGGGTGGGGAGGCCCTGGCCCAGGTTGCCCAGAGAAGCTGTGGCTGCCCCTGGATCCCTGGAAGTGTCCAAGGCCAGGTTGGACGGGGCTTGGAGCACCCTGGGCTGGTGGAAGGTGTCCCTGCCCATGGCAGGGGTGGCACTGGATGGGCTTTGAGGTCCCTCCCAACCCAAAGCATTCAGTGGTTCTGTGATTTTCAGGAAAGGAGAAGAGGGAACAATCCTAAATGCCCTGAACTCTGTGGAAAACCCCAAAACCATGGCACAGGAGGGATCATTTGTTTGACAGCCTCATGCCTGGGGGTGTTGTTGCTCATGTTTTCCTGTGCACGTGTGCAAGTTTGGCTGATGTTTTTAATTCCCTTTACTCCTTCAGGAATCCATCAGGAGGTGGGTCTACCCATCCTGGATATTTCCAGCAGAAGAAGTCGACTCCGTGGAGGTCATCCCCAGAGAGGTTAAACCCAAGGCCAGTGGGTGCAGTGGCAGTGGCAGTGACAGCGACAGCGAGGACAGTGACAGCAGTGCCCTGTGGGACCACGACTACACGAGGAGGGGGGTGCTGGGCAGAGCCCCCCCTGCCCCTGGCACCCCCCCCGGGCAGTACTCGGAGAACAGGCCCCGTGAGGACAGCGGCACCCCGGGCACTGCCAGCACAGCCCCCGAGCCCCGGGGCTCTGAGGAGCAGGACTCGGGCCTGGAGGGAGAGCAGGACACGGGCGGGGAGGTGCTGAGCCCTTTCCCCGAGCTCAGCTGTCAGTGCCCTGCCAGGCAGAGCGGCAGTGCCTGCTTCACCATCAACCTGCAGAGCGTGCTGCTGGGCACCCTGGAGGGCAGCGGGCACGGCCCCGCGCCCGCTCTGCCTGCCCAGGAGCACGAGGGGCTCTGGCACTGTGACCCTGCCTTGGAGGCAAAGGATGACACGGGCACTGGGCACAGAGCACTGGGTGCTGATGACTTCCAGGAATGGCAGAACTCTCCTTCCGAGGAGGAGAGCGACTCCTCGGAGTCAGACACGGAGCAAGTGACTGGGTACATGAGGAGGTGAACGAGGGAGAGCCACTGTCACCTTGCAGCAGACGAGTCCACACTGTCCAGCTTCTATTTCTGGACTAAACATACAGATCTTGTCTTCTTATTAACGTTCTGTGAGGGTGGACCTGCCCTGCAGACAGAGCTGGAGAAGAGAAGGCTCCAGAAGGACCTGAGAGCCCCTTGCAGGGCCTAAAGGGGCTCCAGGAGAGCTGGAGAGGGACAAGGGATGGAGGGACAGGACACAGGGAATGGCTTCCCACTGCCAGAGGGCAGGGATAGATGGGATATTGGGAAGGAATTCTTCCCTAGGAGGGTGGGGAGGGACTGGAATGGAATTCCCAGAGAAGCTGTGGCTGCCCCTGGATCCCTGGAAGTGTCCAAGGCCAGGTTGGACGGGGCTTGGAGCACCCTGGGCTGGTGGAAGGGTGGTCTCTCAACCAGACCACTTCTTCAATTTATTGTTTTTCTTTAGCCCTGTGACTGGATTTCTCTGAAACCTGGTTTGCTGGATGTTTTGCTGTATTTTTCTAGAGAAAGTGGATGAAGTGAAATAATGAAGGACAGAGAATACTTACAATACTTACAAAAGAGTGAATCGAGGCATTAAATACATTTTTATATCATTTTTTGCAATTATTGAAAACCATTAAAATATTTTTATGGCATTTTAAAGTTCCTGTGCTGTACAGTTCTACTTAACATTTGCAATTCATAAATAGGACTTTTTTCATATCCCTGCTCGAATTTTACCTGTGGCTCCTACTGGCCTTAGAAAGTGGGAGTTAGTCTGCTAAGACCTTACTCCTTGTGTGAAGGGTTTTAGCTATTGCATAGCTGAAAAAAACCCCACTTTTTTCACCTTGTGTTGATGTCTTAGGTCCTACTTTTCTGCCCCCGAGCAGTTTCTGGCTGCCGTGGCTGGCAAATGGATTAAACCCCAACAAAAAACTGGCATTTTCAGTAATAGCTTGAGGAAGAACCCTTTTTACTCTGAATAATATAACTCCCCCTCCCTTCCCTTTGCTGGGGAGGTGTTCTGGTGGAAGTTCTCTTCATCAGGCACTGCAGTGACAGGACAAGGAGTGATGGGTTCAAACTGGAAGAGGGAAATTCAGGTGAGAAATTGGGAAGAAACCCTTCCCTGTGAGGGTGGGGAGGCCCTGGCACAGGCTGCCCAGAGAAGCTGTGGCTGCCCCTGGATCCCTGGAAGTGTCCAAGGCCAGGGTGGACAGGGCTTGGGGCACCCTGGGCTGGTCAAGAACCATGGCAGGAGGTAGAATTAAATGATCTTAAAGGTCCCTCCCAACACAAACCGTTCCACAGTTCTCTAAGTAGCGGCGTGGGCACCTTTGGTGGGGGCCGGACCCTGCAGGTGGAAGATAAAGCTTTCCTCAGGTAGCATTTGCGGTGGGAAGTTCACATCCGGTTTGATCCTGTATCTGTTTATGCGTTATTTATTCACCCGCTTCGTGCTGACCTCCCCTCTCCTCCTGCTGCCAGGCCTCGGAGCCGGGAGTGCCTGGCCGGGCATCACTCACACGCTGAATTTGTGACCGACAGCTTCACTGCTGTCCCGCTCCTGCCCGGCCGCTCCCGGCGCTGGGGACCAGCCTTCGGGAAGGGGAACGGGGCCGTGGCGAGGCGGGGAGGCTTTGGAAGGGCTGAGGTGACCTGGAGGGGTGCGGAGTTGGGCAGCCCCGCTGTCTGAGGGGGAACGGTCCCGGTGTCTGAGGGTGAACAGCCGGTGTCTGAGGGTGAAACTGCGGTGTCCGAGGGAGCAGCCCCGGTGTCTGAGAGGGAACGGTCCCGGTGTCTGAGGGGAACCCCCGGTGTCTGAGGGAGCAGCCCCGGTATCTGAGGGTGAAAGTCCGGTGTCTGAGAGTGAACAGTCCTGCTGTCTGAGGGGAACCCCCGTTATCTGAGGGAGCAGCCCCGGTGCCCCGGGTGAACCCCCGTTGTCTGAGGGAGCAGCCCCGGTGTCCCGGGTGAACCCCCGGTGTCTGAGGGAGCAGCCCCGGTGCCCCGGGTGAACCCCCGGTGTCTGAGGGGACAGCCCCGGTGTCCCGGGTGAACCCCCGGTGTCTGAGGGAGCAGCCCCGGTGTCCCGGGTGAACCCCCGGTGTCTGAGGGAGCAGCCCCGTGCCCCGGGTGAACCCCCGCCCGAGGAGCCGCCGTGCCCGCCCCGCCCCGCCGGGAAGCCGGAAGGGTTTCGGGGCGGCCCCGCTCCCGCGGCGATGGCGCGGCGGCCCCGCTGCAGCTGAGGGAGGCGCCGGGAGCCGCCATGGCCGCCGCCCTCAGGGGCGCGCTGTTCGGCGGGCTCCTGCTCTGCGGTGAGTCCGCCGGCGCTGGAGGGAGGGACGGAGGGACGGAGCGACCTCCCGGTCCCGCCTCGCCGCGGGGAAGGGGCGGCGGTGCCCCCGGGGAGGCGGGAGCGAGGGGCGCCTGAGCCGATGGGGTCGCCGGTGCCGTGAGGAGCCGAGAGTCCCGGAGCGGGCGGGTGTGCCCTGTGGGGACAGCAGGGACAGCCCGGGGGGCGTGCAGGGCACCCGCCGGCGTTACTGCCCCGCGGTTCTGTCCGTGCTGGGAAACGGGCACGGTCAGAGTCCCGGCCGGGAAAGGCGGGTGTGGGGGCGAAGCCGCGCTCCGGGGGCTCGGTGTCACCGTACGGGACAGGGCTCGGTGTCACTGTAGGACAACGACTGTCCCTGACAGGAGGGGGGAGCCGGGGGGGGTCGGGCTCTGCTGCCAGGGAACAAGGGACAGGAGGAGAGGGAACGGCCTCCAGCTGTGCCAGGGGAGGCTCAGGTGGGACAGGAGGAGGAATTTCCTGCTGGAAAGGGTGGTGAGGCCTTGGCAGGGGCTGCCCAGGGAGGTTTGGAGTGCCCAGCCCTGGAGGTGTCCCAGGAAGGCCTGGCCGTGGCACTCAGTGCTCTGGGCTGGGGGACAAGGTGGGGATGGGGCACAGGGGGATCCATGGGCTGGGAGGGCTTTTCCAGCCTCAGGGATCCTGGGATTCTGTGCACAAACCTTAAACCCTCAGAAGTATTTCTTCATATCTCGCCGTCCACATTGCACAATAAAACAATTTACCTGGAGATTGTTCAGGTAGGAAATGCTGCAGGGAAAGGAGCCTTGCCTTTTCCTGGCAATTTACATGCCTGTCTCAGACCTCATCCTGAAAGCAGGGGCAGCGCTCCAAGGAAGCTGGAGAGGGACTTTGGACAAGGAGCTGGAGGGACTGAAAAAAGGGGAATGGCTTCCCACTGCCAGAGGGCAGGGTTAGATGGGATATTGGGAAGGAATTCCTGGCTGGGAGGGTGGGGAGGCCCTGGCCCAGGTTGCCCAGAGAAGCTGTGGCTGCCCCTGGATCCCTGGAAGTGTCCAAGGCCAGGTTGGACGGGGCTTGGAGCAACCTGGGCTGGTGGAAGGTGTCCCTGCCCATGGCAGGGGGTGGGATGAGATGATCTTTAAGGTCCCTCCCAACCCAAACCCTTCTGTGATTCTGACTTCTGTGTTTGTGATGTGCAGTGTGTTTGAGTTGATTTGTTGGGTGCGAGGTCAACACTGTAGGGATTGAGTCTGAAACAGTTTTTATTTAAGCCTGGTTTAGATTTCAAACTCCTGTCTGCCAAAGGTGGGTAACTGGCACATTAATTTCATTTATTTCTGCAGCCACTGGCCCTTAGGGACATGGTTTAGGGACTGGATGACCTTGAAGTTCTCTTCCAACCTTGATAATTCTGTGAACTGTAGACATATTAACTGTGTTATTTATCTCACAACATCTGTCATCAGATTTGACACCTGTGACATGTAAGGCCTGAGCTCATCTGGCAGGGTTTGTTTGCATTGCTCATTTGTGTTGCAATAATGAGCTGGAATCTTTTCTATTTCAGTTTCAATACCAGCAATTATTTAAAGATCATTAAATCATGATAGTAATGGACTGATCATCGATACTTTACACTGTTTTGGGGGTTCTTTTATTCAGTTCCAAGCAAAGAAAACAACTGTTCTTGTCACTTGTGAATAGTGATGATTAATGATTATTGTATTGAATAACTCACCTTCACAGGTGTTTCTGGTTTATCTCTGCTTATCGTTCCCCACACCCTGTTATTCCCATAGTGCTGCTGGAGCAGTGCTTCCAAACGTTTGGGTTTGCCACTCTCAGGGAGAGTTCATGCCCTGGGTGCTGGGCAGTGCCAGGTCAGCCGTGCCCAGGAAACGGTGGTGTCATAAACACTTACTGGAAGTCACTGGGGCTGGGAACTCGTTTGTGTTGCACAAGCTCCGAGGGTGTAAATGAATGATGGGGAGGCCTGGTTTGAAAGGAGCAGCTGAGGCAGGAGCTGCGTTTGACGCTGGGCTGGCTGAGGAGTGGCGGGGGAGCTGAGCTGTGTGTGTGTTTGTTTGGATTGCTCCCGCAGTGGCTGGAAGGCTGCCAAGGCCCAGGAACGCCAGGATCACCTCGCTCAATCTGCAGAGCACTTTGCAGTGGGAGGCACCGAGGTTCCCCCGGGGCAACATCACCTACACTGTCCGCTACAGGAGGTGGGTCTGGGGCTTCTGCTTTCTCTGATTCACAGTGTACAGCTCTGAGTGTTTGGGATCTGTTTCCTCTTCAGAGGAGCTGCCCCTTTCTTTTAGCTTGTGAGAGGCTTCTCTGCTGGGCTAAGAACAGGGCAGAGGCATTTTCTGTGCCTTCACACCCCAGGCAAATTTGTACCTTTTATTTTTGGAACGGGAAACACCTTTTAACAATGGATGTTATTCACTCTGTGTGTGGTTTATCATGTAGCTGTTACCTGTGATTCAAGAGACTGGGTCCTGCTGAGCATTTGCTCCTTCCCTGACCTCTCAGATGGAGCCAGTGCCACCCCTGCCATGGGCAGGGACACCTTCCACCAGCCCAGGGTGCTCCAAGCCCCGTCCAGCCTGGCCTTGGACACTTCCAGGGATCCAGGGGCAGCCACAGCTTCTCTGGGCAACCTGGGCCAGGGCCTCCCCACCCTCCCAGCCAGGAATTCCTTCCCAATATCCCATCTAACCCTGCTTTCTGGCAGTGAGAAGCCATTCCTTGTGTCCTGTCCCTCCATCCCTTACCCAAAGTCCCTCTCCAGCTCTTCTGGAGCCCCTTTGGGCACAGGAAGGGGCTCTGAGGTCTCCTTGGAGGCTTCTGTTCCTGCTTAGTTTAAAGAAGATTTTTGGGGTTTTGGTAGCTGTTACCTTTTGGTCACTTCCTCCCTAGGTGGACTTTGGATGCCAACCATAAAGAGTATAATATATTAAATATCATATCATATATTATCAAGGCCAGGTTGGACGGGGCTTGGAGCAACCTGGGCTGGTGGGAAGTGTCCCTGCCCATGGCAGGGGTGGCACTGGGTGAGCTTTAGGGTCCCTCCCAACCCAAACCTTCTGTGATTCTATTCTACAAACAGTTCCTGGTCACTTGTCAGGCTCTGTTTTCTCTGGCTTCTCCATTTGGGCATATCTTGGAGACAGCTCTGAACAGGTCCCCACTGGACAGCAGTGCCCTGCACAGTGGTTTGGCTGAGTATTTGCAGGCTCCTTTGGTCACTCCTGTCTGGTGAACCGAGTGTTGTAACCACTGTCAGGAAAGGGGCATCTGTTCACTGGCTCAGAATTTTAACCCCTCTCACAGATTTGTGGGTGCACATGAAATCCTTCGTGTGGTTCTCACACACTGGATGTGTATGTTCATGTTCCTGAGTCCTGACCAAGAGCCCTGCTGTTCTGCAGTGGGCCGAGGGGGGGTCGGTTGTGATTTGCCCGTCCCCAGAGCCCTGCTGTTCTGCAGTGGGCCGAGGGGGGGTCGGTTGTGATTTGCCCGTCCCCAGAGCCCTGCTGTTCTGCAGTGGGCCGAGGGGGGGTCGGTTGTGATTTGCCCGTCCCCAGAGCCCTGCTGTTCTGCAGTGGGCCGAGGGGGGGGTCGGTTGTGATTTGCCCGTCCCCAGAGCCCTGCTGTTCTGCAGGAGGCCGAGAGGGGGTCGGTTGCGATTTGCCCATCCCATAACCGCGTTTCTCTCCCCGCAGCGTCGTTCTCCCGGGAGACACGTTCGAGCTGCTGCGGAGCGGGCTGAGGGCCACACACTGCGACGTGTCCTGGCTCTGGGAGTACGGCAACTACACCCTGCAGCTGCGGGCCCAGGCGGGGCAGGGCCGCTCGCCATGGGTCACCCTCAGCTTCAGCCCCATGCACGACAGTAAGGCCCCCCCCCCTTCCCCTGTGCCCCCCGCAGCTGGGGTGCCCTTCCCCCGGGCACCCAGGAGAGCAGCTGCAGGGGGCAGGTCGGTTCTGGGCTGAATCACGGGGAAAATCGTAGTTGTACTGCTTGAAGGCAGAAAGCAGAGTAGGTTCACTGTTATATATTGGTAACCTGCAATCTCTTTTGAGGAGATTTTCTAATAGAGTGGCTTTCTTCCCTTAAAATAAGGATCATTTCAGTTTTACAGCCAGGGAGAGGTTGTCTTCAAGGAATCAGACTTCCTATATGTCTAAATAAATTTACTTGGACAAGGACCTGGAGGGACAGGACAAGGGGAATGGCTTCTCAGTGCCAGAGGGCAGGGTTAGATGGGATATTGGGAAGGAATTGCTGGCTGGGAGGGTGGGGAGGCCCTGGCCCAGGTTGCCCAGAGAAGCTGTGGCTGCCCCTGGATCCCTGGAAGTGTCCAAGGCCAGGTTGGACAGGGCTTGGAGCAACCTGGGCTGGTGGAAGGTTGCTTCCTCATTGCTTTTCCAGACAAAATGCTTTCTTTTTATTTTTGTCTTCATTCCAAAAACCCCAGTTTCACAGGGAAAGATTAATTTTCAGTCAAGAAAACTTGCTTGCCCAGTATTCACAATATATACACAATATTGCCATTCTCTTAGTGAAGCTTTACACTCTTCTGGGAGAGAAGATTTAGGCATAACCTTGATTAGAGTGCACAGCACAGGCATTAATTGTGTTGCTGAGCTTGGCACTGAGAGGGGGTTTTACCACTGAGCATCCTGTGGTTTGTACATTCTTACTCTAATCATGAACAAAAATGAAAATATTTTAGATTATTTAGTTCACGTTACCCAGTGCTTTTTTCTCCTCACAGCCATTAACACAAAATCACACAGGAAGCTTCTGTTCCACCTCACCTTGGAGAAAAAGCTTTACAAATATGATTTTTTTTCTTGCCCCACCTCCACTCGCTTGAATTTCATCATTCTTGGATTTCAGAGTGGAATTTTACATTTAACAGCATTGTTTTTCCAAAGGCTCTTATTGGTTATCTCTTTAAAACAGATAATTGTGACACAATTTAACCTGCCCAGCACAGGAGCGCTGAAACATGGTGTGGAAAAATTACAATTCTGAAGGTATAAACTACAGCCAGAAGAAAATGTAATAAAAAGTGTGGATGGGTTCTCAGAGTGGAGAGAAAACCAGTAAATCATTGACAGAGGTGTATATGTTTGACATCTATTTGAAAGAGCCTGTGGCCTTGGGAGCTGGCTTGGCTTTGGGAAGGCAGCTTAATCCTGACTGGGAAAAGTCAGGGACTAAAGGTATTGGCAGGGAAGCCTGGGAGCACTGGGCAAATCCCCAGGGAGGACAGGAGGGTTTGTGGTGTTGCCACAGCTGGTGAGAGGGTGTCACATAAAGGTGTGTGAGGTTCTGTGACTCCTCTCTGTGCTGGGCTCACCTGACCTGCTGCAGAGAGCTCTGGGGGTCCTGGGGGTGACAAGGTGACCATGAGCCATCAGGTGCCCTGGGGGGACATTGGGATCCTGGGATGCATCAGGAGGAGCCTTGGAGCAGGTCAGGGAGGGGATCCTGCCCTCTGCTTGGCCCCGTGAGGCACAGCTGGAGTGTTGTGTTCAGTTCTGGGCTCCACAGTGCAGGGAACACAAGGAGCCACTGCAGAGGGTCCAGGAGGGCCCCAAGGGTGCTGAGGGGTCTGGAGCATCTCCCTGCTGAGCAGAGGCTGCGGGAGCTGGGCCTGCTCAGCCTGGAGAAGGGAAGGCTCCCAGGGGATCCATCAACCCACACCAGTGTCTCCCAGGGGGTCAGAGCACGGCCCCAGACTCTGCTCAGTGGTGCCAGTGCCAGGGGGAGGAGCAATGGCCAGAAACTAAAACACAACAGGAGGAAAAACTTCTTTGCACTGAGGGTGGCAGAGCCTGGAGCAGCTGCCCGGGGAGGCTGTGGAGTCTCCTGTCTGGAGACATTCCAACCCCACCCGGCCATGGTCCTGTGTCACCTGCTCCAGGTGACCCTGCCTGGGCAGGGGGTGGGACTGGATCAGCTCCAGAGGTCCCTGCCAGCCCTGACAATTCTGGGATTCTGTTCTTATTTCTGCTGGTGCTTCTGTAAGGAATTCCACACTGTGCTGTAGGATCAGCCTGAGAAAACCAGGGGCACCAAGACCATCCTCATGTTATTGTTCCTGAGTTCAAGAACATGTTCATGAGCATTGTAGGAATGTACAGCCCTGTGATGCATCTAGAGGCAACCAGAGTTTGCTGGAATTATAAGGGATTTATGGAATTATGAGTTACTCATGAAATAATTTAGGTAGTGCCACAATGCCATAACAAGGACAAGCCATTTACAGGAGGCAAGGGCATAACCTTCAGTTTAAGGAACACAATCAGTAACACACACAGCAATAATTCAAAGGTTTCTGGTTTTCAAAATAATCACAGTAGAAAAAAAACCATTAAAACACTTTACTAGAGGGTTTCCTGAGGAAAAACAGATGTTGTGACAGCTTGGCCCAGAAGGAGAAGTGAGTAATAACCATGGAAATAGTCCTTCCTCTCCCAGGAGTCACCACAGCTGGCAAAAGGGAACTGGGCTAATCCAGGGCATGGGGAGTGGAGTCTGCACTGGTGTCTGTTGTTTAACTGCAAAAAAATAACCCCCTTTCCAGACTTCTCCACGAGGAAAGGATTTGTTTGTGCCTGACCTGTGAAAAGACATCGCTTTCTTCCAACAGATAAATTTATTTCAAATGTGGGTTGTATAAAAATGTCCAATTGAAATGGATGTGAAGCTGAATTCCCCTCTTTCTTCTCTTCCCCCCCCCAGCAGTGATTGGGCCCCCTGAGGTGAAGGTGCAGTCGGAGTCTGGGGCCCTGCACGTGGATTTCTCGGGCCCCTTTGCCGAGCACAAGCAGGACAGGTGGTCTCTGAGGCAGTACTATGGCTCCTGGGGCTACAGGATCCTGTACTGGAAGAAGGGCAGCACTACAGACCCCACCTCTGCTTCCAGGGTAGGGGGACTTTGATCTGTGCTTTTCCTGGGAAAACACCATCCTGGTGAGGCTCTGAAAGCTCCTGGAGGCCCTGGCACAGGCTGCCCCTGGATCCCTGGGAGTGTCCCAGGCCAGGCTGGACAGGGCTTGGAGCAACCTGGGCTGGTGGAAGGTGTCCCTGCCCATGGCAGGGGTGGCACTGGGTGGGCTTTAAAGTCCTTCCCAACCCAAAGCAGTCTGGGATTCTGGGATTCTGACAGGGCTGAAGTACAAATAGATCTCTACTAATTACAGTGTAATCAAGCCCAGTCACTACAACAGTGGCTGGGAGCACAGGGCAGGGGGCTGTGTAGTTAAACAGTAGCATGGATGGAATTTTCTCTTTCCATAGTTACAAATAACTGCTACATTATGAGAGTTTATTCCCTCTTCAGGAAACTTTGGGCTTTGAATCCCCCAAAATGGGTGAGGCCTTACATTAACTGTGCTCACCTCTCCAATTTCTGCCTGTGTAATTCACTTTCTCCCTCTCATGAACAGTCTCTTCCACAGGCAAATGTGTTACTCAGCCCCAAAGGTTTCTCCATACACAGTGTCTGGAGAAAGATCATAAATAATAAAATAATTATAGGATCATGTGTTCTGTTTCAGGAAAAGAGGAAGCCTCAGACCAGCAGACATCAGTCACAGTCTAATTAGTGCTTTTCACATCAGCACAGTTTTCACAGAATGGGGCTGCACTGTGTATAATTCTGATTTGTGTTTGTTACCCTGCACAATTCAGTTCCAGAAAATGAGGAATCATCATCTCCCAAAAAGCAGACTTTTTTTTTGCAATTCCCAGGTTTGCAATTCCCATCCTCCTAGAAAGGAAGGTATTTCTGCCTGTGGGGTGCAAAGTCAGAGGGATTTGCCAGAGGAAGCAGGAACTGCAGTCAGGATCTGCGCTTGTAACACTTCTGGGGGGGTCTGAGTGATTTTCTAGGGATCAAAGAAGCAAAGGGCAGAGGCTGTGTAACTTCACAATTTATTTTTGGAGTGTGTGATTGCTCAGAGATTGAGACCTGGCTATGGAGTCTCCTCAGGCTGAGAAAGGCTCTGTTACTGCAGAACAGGACACACTGTAGGGACCCCTTTACTCTGCACTTACAGGGACTGACTGATTGTGCCTCTGAACAGCAAGTTCTGCTGTCAGTCATCCCACAGCCTGCAGAAGCCTTTTTCTCTCTTTTTTTGGTTCTCCTTTTGTCTGGATCACAGAGTCACAGAATTGTGAAGGTTGGAAAAGCCCCCTCAGATCACCAAGTCCAACCCTTAACCCAGCACTGTGTTCACCACTAAACCATGTCCCTGAGTGCCACATCCACACGTTTTTGAACTCTTCCAGGGATGGTGATTCAACCATTTCCCTGGGCAGCCTGTGCCAGGCCTTGACAACTTTTTTGGTGAAGAAATTTTCCCTACTTTATTTTCCAGTCTAAAACACCCCTGGCACAGCTTGAGGCTATTTCCTCTTGTCCTGTTCACCCACCCCACTTGCTGCCTCTCCAGTTAGATTCTATTTGTCTCTAGCAGTGCTCTCAGTTGATCTCATTTGCTTGGGGGACAGTTTCTGTCTGCAAACATATCTCATTTATCTCTTCTCATTAGCCTAAAACTTCATTAATGCTGCTAGAAACAGCCAGAAGGTCACTGGTGGGAGTGGTTTCACAGTACTCTTGTAACTGTGACTGTCATTCCTTAGCTAATTCCTTAGCTAATTCCTTAGCTATTCCAGTCACTGCTGTCATGCTCTTCACATCTGTGGTGTTTTTCTCTGTCTGTAGGTCTCCCAGGTAGATACCCAACACAACTCTGAAATCCTGTCCCAGCTGGAGCCATGGACATGTTACTGTGTCCAAGTGCAGGCGGTGATTCCCGACTGGAACAAGATAGGGGAGCTGAGCAGGGAGGTGTGTGAGAAGACAACCCACAATGGTAATGCCTGGGGCAGCAGGGGGGAACTGGGAAATCAGGGAATCACACACTGGGTCGGGCTGGGAGGGACCTTCAGGCTCATCCCTTTCTCCGTGGGCAGGGACACCTTCCGCTGGCTCAGGTTGCTCCAGGCCCTGTCCAGCCTGGCCTGGGACACTCCCAGGGATGGGGCATTCCATAGGGAAAGTGATCATTTGGAAGGAATCCCTCAGCAATGGATCATTGCAGCTGTGATCATCTCCCCTCCTCTCTTGCAGGTGTCACTCCCGTGTGGGTGGTTGTGACAGTGCTCCTTGGATCCATGCTGGCCGTGGCCATCGCAGTCCCTGTCTGCTTCTTCTCCCTTTTTTACCTCATCCGACTCACCAAACATGTTTTCTGCCCTTCGTATATTTTCCCACAACACTTGAAAGAGGTTTGTTTTCTGCCTAACACACGAAAAATCAGCCTTTTCGGCAGAACCACTTGCTTTTCCAAGGCTCTCGGTGCCAAAACCTTCAGATGTTCTTTTATTTTGCCCTATTCCATTTGCACCTGATTGCCAGCAAACTGTAATTTGTAATAAGCAGCTTTATATGGCTCAGAAACAGGATGTTTTCCTTCGTTTTAAAGTCAGAGAATGACAGGTGTCAACTTCAGTTCCCCATTTAACTGGTGAGCAACTGAGATCTCTGTCTCTCCTGCCTCATTTTGGGCTTAAAATAGCACATTTGTTCTCCTGCAACAGAGTTCTGTCACCAGTGCAATAACGAGTTTTAACTTCAGTGAAGAGTGTAGGGAAGTAAACCTGGAGCAGGCCAAGTGTCCCAGAGACACCTGGGGGAAGGTGTCCCTGGCCATGGCAGGGATTGGAACTGGGTGAGCTGTCAGAGAATCTCTGATCCTCTGGAATCTGAAAATTCCAGATCAAAGGAGGCAGTGAACATTCACCTGGCCATGGATTTTATTACACACAGAGGGCACAAAAGGGCTGCAGCAGATCCCCTCCAAGAAACAAGGATATGCATGTGACTGCATGTTAGTGCCAGCACGTTCCAAATCAGTTTGCTAGAAAAACCTAATAGTCCAGCAGTATTAATACCTGTGTTTATTTTTTTAATTACACTGGGCAGGATTCCTGGTAGGGCAGTTTGTTTCTTGTGCAAAATTCAATTCAGAATTATTTCTTCTTAGGGCCCCCCAAGATGATGAGGGGGATGGAGCCCCTCTGCTCTGAGGAAAGGCTGAGAGGGTTGGGATTGTTCAGCCTGGAGAAGAGGAGGCTGTCCCAGCCTGGCAGCAGAGCAGGCAGGGGCAGGAAAGTGTCCTCTCTCAGTACCAAAATGAAGCCATTTCCTCACTGAACCCCATGGCCCTGCACATCCCCCTCCCTCCCCTTGCCCAAAAGGTTATTGTTCAAGGAGACATTTCAAGCATCACTCTGATGTCTCTGCTCTCTGAGGTGGCACAAACAAGTCACATTTCCCGTAGGTATTTAACAGATCTCTCTGTGAACTCCTTCCCCTCAGACAAATCACAGTTTTCAGTGTTTGTTTCACATCAAACCTGGTATTTGATTTTTTTTCGAGGAAGTTTCTATCCCAAAGAAGTTCACTCACCCCTGGGGTTATTCTTCCAAATAAAGGCACTCCCAGTTTGCTCCCAAGCCCGGAACAGGATGTTAGAGAGGATGTGACATTGTTGCCCCTCTGGGATTTGTGAGGACTGAGAAAACCGACTGATGTGTGGAAAACAATATCTCTGGTTTAACAGTAACAGTGTTTCTGAGCAAACAGGATGGTCCAGCCAGTGCAACCTAATTCTCATTTCCTCTTTTTTCCCACAGTTCTTGAGCAAACCTCCCACTGCTCCAGACTCCTTCTCTCCACTTCCACAAGAAGAACATCTTATTTGTGACAAGCTGACTGTCATTCCAGAAGATTCCCAAAATCCCAGGGATGAGGCTGAGGATGAGGCCAACGAGACACCAGAGCACCCCCCGGGCTCTGAACAAGGAGATTCCGACTCAGGAGTAGGAACAGCTTCAGGGGAGACCTGAATGCTTCCTTGGAAAAGGAAAACAAAGCCACTGTTGGGTTAATCTCCTTATTGCTGCTTTCTTCAGACAGTAAAAATCCATAGACAAAAGTGTGGGCACAGACTTTTGACAGAATCATTTTATTTTTTTTGAAGTACAAGAAACTTGGCTGTAAATGAGGAACTAAACAATACACAATTTTTGCCACTGCTGGTTGTGGCTCCCTAAGGAGTTGTGGCAATACCTGGCACTGATTATGACATTAAAAAGCAATTTTTATATATATATATATATAAATTAAAAGTACTAGTTAACTCTGATGAACTATTTATTGCAAAAACTAAGCAAAATATTTGTAAAAGAAAAGCATATTTTGTAAAGAAAGACCTGATCTGATTTATTTTTTCTTATGAAAAATTATATGTGTTTTTAAGGATGTCCCCGGTGGCATCATCTTTCTACTGAATTGTTTTCTACCTGCTGCAAAATTGTGAAGTTTTTAGGATGGGGTGAAGTGAAGTCTGTGGAAAACTTGGCAGCTAAAGTGGGAGTTAAATTAGGTTCATTTTGTTTGTCTGTTGATGTGTATTCTTAATTAAAAAATGTCAGTCTGGGGAGCTGGGACTCCCTGTGCACAGCCCTGCCCAGGGTCCTACCCAGGGCTTTACAAAGGTTCATATAAAGGTTTTACCCAACACTGGGGCAGAGAGTGCCATTAACTGGCATTTGTGTGTTATTACATCAAAATGAGAGTGAAAAATTAAATTGTCAGCAAAAGGAACCTGCCACGAGTGAAGTGTGTCTGGGTCACCCCTCCAGGGATACCAGTCCAGCTCCCCGTGGGATCCCTGTCCCTTCTCCCACACAAACAGTTTCTTATATATGTTCTTTTTCTTTCTTTGCTTTCAGATAAACAAACCCCTCCTGGCACAACACCCCCTGCCTGTGTGAGCTGGCTGGGCAGCTCTGGCAGAGGAGAGGGGGAGAATTCCCTGCCCCTTCCTCCCTCCCAGCACAAGCAGCTTTCCTCCCTCTGGCAGCTGGGTTTGTAGGAAGGGCAGGAGTTCCCATCTGTGGGATGTGGCTGGAATCAGGTCCTGCTGAGGGCACAGATGAGGCAGAGATGAGGCTGTGCTGCTTCATTCAAAAGCCAAACTGGGGGAGAGAGGAAACACCAACCTTGGCTGGTCAGAGATATTTTGGGTTCAGATCAAAGCAGCAAAAGTGTCTGCAAGAACATCACCTGGCACAGGGTGCCCAGAGAAGCTGTGGCTGCCCCTGGATCCCTGGAAGTGTCCAAGGGCAGGTCCTCAGGATCCTGCTTCCTCTTCCAGCCCATCCAGCCCCGTGGGGACAGGGAGGGTTTGTCCCCAGCACTTTGTGTGTTTGACTGGTCGTTGATGTGGAGCGTGGGGTCTGGTAAAGCAAGAGGGTTGAAGTTCAGCTGAGCTCATCTTTAACCTCCTGTCTGTGTCATCCCCAGAAAGCCTTTAGAGGGTGAATTCCAAAATGAACTGGAATCAGCCTGGAGAAGAGGAGACCTTAGGGCCCTTCCAGCCCTTCCCCAGAGCAGGGACACCTTCCACCAGTTTGCTCAGAACCCCATCCAGCCTTGCCTGGAGCACCTCCAGGGATTTAAGAGCTCCTAAAAGCAGTCCAGATGTGTTTCTTCAGAGTGACCTGCAGTCAGTTTGATTTGCTTCAGAAGCCTTCCTGTCCCAAACCAAGTCCTTCCAGGAAATCCTTTGGAGGTGAGAGGCCTCTTCTTCAGCCACAGCTTCCCTGAGAGCCACAAAAGGGGCCTGGGCACAAGGTGGCCTCTGGCTGTGCCCACATGGGCTGGGTGGCCCCACAGGCCCCCCAGGCACCTGGTGCCTCTTCAGAGAACAATCATTTAGAGGAGAGTTAATCCTGAGCTGAGCTTGTGGGAACTGTGATGGCAATGAACCAACAAACCAGGGGAACTCAGCTGGGTCAGGATTTAAACTGCCAGGTACAGGGGGAGGCTGCTCCCTCTGGCACGGAGTGTCCTGGCCAAGGGAGGAGGGACCATTCTGGAGACCTGGGGGTTATTGGAAAGCTATTCCCGAATATATTTACTGAATTGCACAGCAGAGCAGAGTGATTAAGGAATAGGGAGGCAGGGAAAACTGTGGGAGAGGAGTCTGGGCTTGTGGTGAGCAAAACAGATCCTAGAGGAGGGTGGTGAGGGAAGGGGCTGTTCAGCCAGTTCCAGTCAAGGGAGGGGAGTGAGAATTCAGGGACAAGGAGAAACCAGAGCCCAGGACCAACCAAGGGACCAGGGACACCCTCCAGCTCCACATCCTTTACCTCTCCATACTGGTGACTTTGGTGACCTCCCTGCCCAGCAGGTCCTGGAGGTTCCAGGAAAGGCTGTCTGGCTGCCAAGTGCAAATGCAGAACGAGTCCCACTGAGCAGCAGAGCCAGAAAGGCTTTCAGGAATACCCATCATGAGCTGTGGAAAAGGCTTTTAAATAGGTTCTTAACCAGAAATTCAGGATAAGGATTTGTGGTAGCAATTCGTGCCTTTTTTCCTGAGGGGGGTTGGGCAACAGCCATTAATGACTTGGCAGAACGTCCCTTTGTAGGATTCTCCAGTTACTGAGTAAGTGGCACAGAGGCTCCTTCCCTGGATACTGCTGCTGCGAAAAGAAAGGTGCAAAGAGCTGTTTTCCAGGAAGAACAGCCAGGCTTGGCTGCCCATCCCTGTGCAGTGCCCTGGGAATATTCCCTCCTTGGAGCCCGGGTTCCCCGAAGGGAGCTCAGCACGTCTGCAGGCCCCTCCTGTAGAGCACTGCGGGCCTGGCACGGGGCCGGGGGGGCAAAGACAAAGGAGACCCCCCTGGGGAGCCCTGCAGAGGAAACCTGGCTCCAGCAGCAGGGTGTGCATCAGGGACACTGGGATTTCACCCTGGAGAAAGCACCAGACCAGAGAATCCATTTAATAACTCTCAGTTCTTCCCTTTTCCCATCAGCTCCCCCATCACATCACTCAAATCTCATCTCTAATTTCTATTCCCTTCTCTCTGCTCCTGTTGTTTATGTGACACTTCTTGAAACTACACTGGAAGTTCCTCAGAGCAGGGACTTTTCCAGTCAGTGTGAGGAACATTGTGACAAAGAGGATTAAATGACACCAGGAGCTTTGCACAGGGGCTGGATTTTCAGCCCTGCTGACCTACAGGTGAAACCAGGCTCTGAAACTGCCCAAGAGAGCACAGCTTGCTGATCATAATGGAATTTCAGGCTCCAGGGAGAGCTGAGAGCCCCTTCCAGGGCCTAAAGGGGTTCCAGGAGAGCTGGAGAGGGACTGGGGACAAGGGATGGAGGGACAGGACAAGGGGCTTTAAGCTGAAAGAGAATAGATTTAGAGGGGATATAGGGAAGGAATTCCTGGCTGGGAGGGTGGGGAGGCCCTGGCCCAGGTTGCCCAGAGAAGCTGTGGCTGCCCCTGGATCCCTGGAAGTGTCCAAGGCCAGACTGGACGGGGCTTGGAGCACCCTGGGCTGGTGGAAGGTGTCCCTGCCCATGGCAGGGGTGGCACTGAGGTCCCTCCCAGCCCAAGCATTCTCTGATTCTGTGACTCTAAATATTGTCTATGAAGATGGAAGTTGTACATATATTCCAATTAAGCTTTTTGAAGGTACCAGAAAGGTCTCCACGGGCTGTAAAAAGGGAGGTTGGTGACAGGCTTTCCACATTCTTCCAGCCTGTTTGGTGCAAATTCCGGCACCTCTGTCCTTCAAAACCTCATCCCAGAATCCCCAAGGCTGGCAGAGCCCTTCAGGATAATCCAGTCCAACCCTAACCAAGCACCACCAGGATCACCCCTAATCCATGTCCCCAAGGGCCACATCCAGACACCTCTGGAACACAGAGACAGGGACTCTTCCACCTCCCTGGGCAACTTCTCCCAGTGCCTGAGCAGAAAGATAATCCTTCCTGCTTTTCAGCACCAGCAAGGCCGTGTGGAGAGAGGGCCCAGTGCTGGGAACAGTCTCAGGAGGACAAGAAACACCCTCTGTGAAGGAAGGTGGGCTTGTGTGGGCTGGGAAGGGAAGTCTGAGGGCAACATAACGTGAAAGGCTCCAAAGATGTGAAAAGCTTCCAAAACCAGGGAGTTGTTCACCTGTGCTCCATGTCCAAGAGAGATGTCAGAGCAGTGACACGATGGCAACAAAACAGAGATAAGGAAAAGGTTTCTAATGATGAAATCAGAAAAAAAAAAATAGAGGAGACATTGCCTGAGAAGGGAGATATAAAACAAATTGCATTGGAAGGGGGGGATACAACTGGGCCCTCCTTGGGGCTGCACAGGGACCCACGGGGGCTCCCTGAGGACCTTCCTTCCTGCACTTGTGTTCTTACACTTTTCAAACGAGATGAAAAGCTGTGTTTGCTTCTTTTATCCCGTTCCAGAGTTGACATGAGAAGAAACCACCAAAGGATGTCTCCTTTTTCTGGCAGCCAATGGAAATAAACCCAGCAGAGCCCGGGTGGCTCAGTTTCCTCCATCCCACGAGTGTTTGGGATTGATATCCACGGGCACCGGACACACACGGCCTTCCCTCTGCCTGTGTGCTGCAGATAGAGCTGCTCCTTCACGGCTGGGATCAACACCAGCTGCTGTTCCTTTCTTCTGTAACATCACTGAGGCAGTTGCATTCAAACCTACCAGAAGATAAGCTGTAAATGTTAGGGGATGTTTAGGTTAGTAAATATTTGTGCCGGTAACAAACCAGTGAGTGAGTTGCAGTTCACGATGTGGCCCAAAATGGTTACACTGAGGTGCGGTTCCATAAATAACCTGCCCTTAAAATGTTTCCCTGTCAACTGTCTGAGTACAAGTAACAATTTCTCATGGAATAAATCTCTTTTCTCCTGCAGCAGCAGAAGCTGCCGGGTGTCTCACCCCCAGGACCTGGAGGGCACAGACCTTTGCCCACCAGAGTTTCAAATCCTGCTCTCTGGGAACATTGCTCTGACCACAGAGGAGTTTGGTGCTTTGAGGGGGTGGGAAGTGAAAGGTGAACCCCTGACTTTACCTTCCCAACCCCTGCAGCTGGGCATGAAAAATACGAAACAAAAAAGGAGAAGATGAGCTCTTCAGTCTGATGATCAAACTTCTGGCTGCCAAAAGGGAGCTGGGTCCAAGCCCAGCTTCAGGGGCTGTAACACTCCTGCTGCATTTAATATTCACTGAGCATTCAATCAAACATTCCAGGAACGGGGCAGATTGCAGCAAAACACAACTTCCCTACACAGACAGACAGAGAATCCCAGACTGGTTTGGGTTGGGAGGGACCTCAAAGTCCATCCAGTGCCACCCCCTGCCATGGGCAGGGACACCTTCCACCAGCCCAGGTTGCTCCAAGCCCCGTCCAACCTGGCCTTGGACACTTCCAGGGATCCAGTTTCTCTGGGTTACCCAGTTTCTCTGGGCAACCTGGGCCAGGGCCTCCCCACCTCTGGCAGCTTGAAGTCATTCCCTGTGTCCTGTCCCTCCATCCCTTGTCCCCAGTCCTTCTCCAGCTCTCCTGGAGCCCCTTTAGGCCCTGCAAGGGGCTCTCAGCTCTCCCTGGAGTCTTCTCTTCTCCAGGTGAACCCCCAACTCTCCCAGCCTGTAACAAGTGTCCCAGCTGCTGAAAGACAGGAATTATGTTCCCCCTCCATGACTCAGTGCACCTTCCTGATTTTTAATGGTATTTTTCATTAAACTGAGTGGGGCTTTTCTTGTGTGAGCTTTGAGAATGGGCTCTATTGTCCTTTGTAGGCTGGGGTGGAACAGCAGCAGCACAGGCAGCACAAAGGGAGGAAGGGTGAGTGCTGTGGTTGGGGACTCTCCATCCCTGGAGGTGTCCCAGCTTCCATGGGGCTTGGAGCAACCTGGGCTGGTGGAAGGTGTCCCTGCCCATGGCAGGGGGTGGCACTGGATGAGCTTTATGGTCCCTTCCAACCCAAAAAATTTTGGGATTATGCAAGACAGCAGGTGGGAGCTGTGCAGCCTCTCACCCTGCCCTGCACAAACCACGACACTGAGCACCGACCCTGCCAGCCCTGGGCCACCAGCCCACACCGACAGCGAGATTGGTTTGTGTTCCTTGGTGCACATCCAGCACCCGCGGGCTGCTGAGGGCAGGGGGCAGTGTGGGCAGGGTGGGCAGTGTGGGCAGGGTGGGCAGTGCGGGCAGTGTGGGCAGTGTGGGCAGTGTGGGCAGTGTGGGCAGGGTGGGCAGTGTGGGCACTGTGGGCACTGTGGGCAGGGTGGGCAGGGTGGGCAGGGTGGGCAGGGTGGGCAGCGTGGGCAGTGTGGGCAGGGTGGGCAGCGTGGGCAGGGTGGGCAGCGTGGGCAGTGTGGGCAGGGTGGGCAGTGTGGGCAGTGCGGGCAGTGCGGGCAGTGCGGGCAGGGTGGGCAGTGTGGGCAGTGTGGGCAGTGTGGGCAGTGTGGGCACTGTGGGCAGTGTGGGCACTGTGGGCAGTGTGGGCAGTGTGGGCAGGGTGGGCAGGGTGGGCAGTGTGGGCACTGTGGGCAGTGTGGGCAGTGTGGGCACTGTGGGCAGTGTGGGCACTGTGGGCACTGTGGGCACTGTGGGCAGGGTGGGCAGGGTGGGCAGTGCGGGCAGGGTGGGCACTGTGGGCACTGTGGGCAGGGTGGGCAGGGTGGGCAGCCGGCACAGCCCCGGCTCCTGCCCACCCCGGGCTCAGCCTGGCCCGGGACAGCGCGAGGGACAGCCCCGTGTGCTGGGGGACTGTCCTGAGCTGCTGCCCTGTCACAGACCGGGGCAGGGGGCGGTGGAACCTGGAAACACTCACAGTTATGGGGCTTTCCAGAGCTCAGTGCCCAACCTCCCTCCCTCTGCCTGAACTGCCTCGGGCACAGGGGGTGATTCTTAGAACAGAACCATGGAACCCCAGACTGGCTTGGGCTGGGGGGACTGTAGAGATCATCCAGTGCCACCCCTGCCACGGGCAGGGACACCTTCCACCAGCCCAGGTTGCTCCAAGTCCCGTCCAACCTGGCCTTGGACACTTCCAGGGATCCAGGGGCAGCCACAGCTTCTCTGGGCAACCTGGGCCAGGGCCTCCCCACCCTCCCAGCCAGGAATTCCTTCCCAATATGCCATGTAACTCTACTCTCTGGCAGTGGAAGCCATTCCCTGTGTCCTGTCCCTCCATCCCTTGTCCCCAGTCCCTCTCCAGCTCTCCTGGAGCCCCTTTAGGCCCTGCAAGGGGCTCTCAGGTCTCCCTGGAGCCTTCTCTTCTCCAGGTAACACCCCCAGCTCTCCCAGCCTGGCTCCAGAGCAGAGGGGCTCCAGCCCTGGAGCATCCCCGTGCCCGCTGGGTTTGTGCCACGGGCTGTTCCGGGCAGGGACAGGAGTTGGACTCGACGATCCCATGAACCGGGGACACTCGGTGACTCTGTGACACCTCCCTCTGTCACCGCGGGACCTTCGGCGGGCCCCGAGGGCGGTCAGACCACCCGGTCCGGCCCCGGCCCGCCCTCCACCCGCCCTCCACCCGCCCCACGATCCGCCCCACGATCCGCCCCGTCCGGGCCCGACCCGCCCCCTCCGCCCGCGGCCCCGGCGCAGGCGCTGCCGGGCGGCCCTTCCGGCACCGGAGCGCGGATGGAGGAGCGGGGACGGGGATGGATGGAGGAGCGGGGACAGGGACAGGGACAGGGCTGGATGCCGGAGCTGCGGGCCGGCCGGCCGGCGGTGCGGGGCGCTGGAAGGACGGCGGTGCCGGGCTGGAAGGCGCTGCTGTGGCTCGTCGTGGCCGCGCTGCCGCTGCCCTGCCAGGGTGAGTCCGGGGAGCGGCTCGAGGGGCCCGGGGCTGGTGCGGGTCCCTGTCCCGGTGCGGGTCCCTGTCCCGGTGCGGGTCCCTGTCCCGAGCAGTTCGTGCCGCTGCCGGGGGGCCGGGGCGGGGCCGGGTGTGCGGGCGCGGCTCGGAAACGTCGGGTTTGCGGGGTTTTCGTAGAATCCCAGACGGGTTTGGGTTGGGAGGGACCTCAAAGCCCATCCAGTGCCACCCCTGCCATGGGCAGGGACACCTTCCACCAGCCCAGGTTGCTCCAAGCCCCGTCCAACCTGGCCTTGGACACTTCCAGGGATCCAGGGGCAGCCACAGCTTCTCTGGGCAACCTGGGCCAGGGCCTCCCCACCCTCCCAGCCAGGAATTCCTTCCCAATATCCCATCTAGCCCTTCCCTCTGGCAGTTTAAGGCCACCCCTCCTGTCCTGTCCCCCCATGCCCTGTGAACAGCCCCTCTCCTCCTCATCCCTCTCACCCGCTGCCGGTGAACGGTGTGTGAGGTTGGTGACCTGTGTGTGAGGTGTGGGGCAAACCTGTTTGGGATCCCGTTGTTTTGCCCAAAAGCCGCCGTGTGGCAGAGCCCCGAAATGAGGAAACGAGAGGCAGGATGGGCAGGAGGGGACAGGATGGGCAGGAGGGGGCAGGATGGGCAGGAGGGGGCAGGATGGGCAGGAGGGGACAGGATGGGCAGGAGGGGGCAGGATGGGCAGGAGGGGGCAGGGTGGGCAGGAGGGGACAGGATGGGCAGGAGGGGGCAGGATGGGCAGGAGGGGACAGGATGGGCAGGAGGGGGCAGGATGGGCAGGAGGGGGCAGGGTGGGCAGGAGGGGACAGGGTGACTCGCAGGACAGCGCATTTGGCCTCTTCTGTCCTTGAGCAGCAAGAAACAACTATTGCACAAAACCTTTCGTTTGAAGGGGAAGTCATATAAAGTTCAAAGCGAGCAAAAAGGAGAGAGAGGGGCTTTTGTGTGGGCAGGGAGTGACAGGAGAAGGGGCAATGGTTTTAGACTGAGGGAGGGCAGGGTTAGGTGGGATATTGGGAAGGAATTCCTGGCTGGGAGGGTGGGGAGGCCCTGGCCCAGGTTGCCCAGAGAAGCTGTGGCTGCCCCTGGATCCCTGGAAGTGTCCAAGGCCAGGTTGGACGGGGCTTGGAGCACCCTGGGCTGGTGGAAGGTGTCCCTGCCCATGGCAGGGGTGGCACTGGATGGGCTTTGGGGTCCCTCCCAACCCAGCCCAGTGCTGTGAAATGATGCTCCACCACAGCCAGGCTGGGATGGAATGATGGAATGAAAAGCAGTCACTGCTGCAGTGACCTGTCCCTGCTGCTCTGGCAAACCCAGCAGTTCCTCCTGCTGCTCCTGGAGGAAGCTGTGGCATTCCATGGTTTTCTGGAGCCTTTCCTGGGGTCACATGTGCTGGGCCTCCCCTTCCTTCTGCTTCTGAATTTCTGACTTAAAGTTTCCACTGCTTCCTCCACACGTCTGTGTCATGAATGTTGAGCATCATGTGCTGCTTCCTGGGATTTCCCCTTCACCATCTCCCCAGGGAGTGCTTTTGTGTTGCCAGCACTTGCTTTCTTTTGGGTTTTTTTTTACTACATTTTGTTATATAATCATTGTTATTTTCAACCGTATTTATGAACAGTATTGCTTTAAATATTTTGGATTAAGTAGTGCTGTTTGTTTATTAGAACAGTTGTGTGTTTATTTTAGTTTATTATAATTTGGCAGGGGAAGGAGGTGGGCAGTTGTGTAAAAGCATTTCTGCTCTTTAATCTCTTCTGTCCATAAAAGTCTAATCCCTTAAAATGGTTTCCTCAGCAACAAAGTGTCATCATGTTTTAAGTGAATAAACAGGAATTAATTTTAAATATCTGGCTTTTAATCATTAATAAAATAAACCTAAGTAGTCTTGATCTTAGCTATTACTTTGCACATCTGGTTACTGTCTAAATCATTGAATCTCTTGCTAATTAAGCAGAGAAATTAATTCCTGGTTAGTTATTCACTGGGATTTGAGAAATTAATTTGGGGAAGCAAACACAAAACTTACTGGAAATAGGGAAAGGTATGAAAGGATGGATGGGTGGATCACATAGTCATGTCTCTAGTATTGAGAACAAATGTCACATTAAATCAACCTGAATTTCTGCTATTCTGAGATAAAAGGAGTTCCAATTCCCTGTATTTTGGTTTACTGTTACTTTTGAATCTGTATTTTAGATTTTATATATATATATATATATATATATATATATATATATGTATATAATCTCCTAAGCATGCTGGAGAAAATATTCTGTGTTAAGCTGCTCCAGGATGGTTTTTGCAGCTCCTCACAGTTTTTCACAGTTCCCTGTCAAGAGGGAAGGATGTGTCAGGTGGGGATCTGCCAATAATCTGTGGGACAGAACGATGCACAACTGGGCATGAGGAGCTCAAGTGCTTTGAAAAGCAGGTGTGGGGTTGAGAAATATCCTGCCAAACGGGATAAATCCTCCAGGAAACAAGTGCAGGACCTGGGCAGGGCTGTGAGAGGATGGTAAAGAATGGTCAAAATATCACTTCTGGCAAAAAACTTCTACACATAAAGTCCAAGACGTTGTTATGTTGCATCTTTGGGGGTTTCTTTGTGTTTTTCTGTAGAAAACCCCCAAAGGTATTGGGGCAGTGCTAATTAGAAGGGAGAGGTTGTGTCTCTTATAAATTAGACTTGATGAATTAATTTCAGATGCATTATTCTGATTTCTTTTTTTTTTAACACTGCTTCAAGCAAGTTCAGCCATTTGGAAAGAACAGACAAGAGAGCAATAAAATTCCTTCAGGAAACTGGAAGCTTGGCTTAGAAGGAAAACCTAAAGTGTTGTTGCTGCCATTCAGTTTTCTCTTTGTTGTGAGTCATATTTAATGCAGTTTTCAGATAGGTCTGACATAAAAACGAAGAGGCAGAAAGGACAGGGGGTGGAACTGGATGAGCTTTGAGGTCCTTCCCACCCAAACCATGGGTGGGGTTCCATGGAGTCCGTAATGAATTTATGTGATGGCATTACATTTTCTGGTTTACTCCATATGAAGTTCTGACTTTTGGTTAGAACACGAATCTTGACGCAGTTTTCTTCCATTTTTCCAAACTTCCTTTTCCCCCTCTGATAAATGTCATTGCAAAGCTTCCTCCTACGTGGGAGTTAAGGGTTTGAAAATGTGAGAGGGATACTCTGAATATTTGATTTTCCTGCCCAAGGCAAACCAAAATAACAGTCTTAGAAATGCAGTTGTGTTGTTGTCAGCGCTGGAGCTCTGCAGGTGCCCTCCTTGTCAGAAGCTTTTTGGCTGAACTGCTGCATCTGCTGCACAAATATCTGCCAAAAAAAAAAAAGTAAAAATCAGTGATTTCCTTTGCTTTCTTATTTTCTGGTCAAATGTCCCTTGGTGTCCTCTGGGTTTGTCTTACTCTGTCAGAAGAGTAATAAATTCGTGCCCTGTGGAAATAAATCCTGGAGTGGGACCCACGAGGTTTTATGGAATCATTTTGCTTCTGAGTTTTCTCTGCCTTCAGGAGCTGCTTCCAAAAATCAAGTTGGTGCCACTTCATTCTCCAAAAGGGCTTTGCAGACTTGAGTTTGATATTTGGCTTTTCCACACACGTTTTCCTTTTTATGAAGAGAATTGGTCGTGTTTTATACATGGTAAAGGGAACTGGACTATGGAATGGTTTTTGCAGTGAACCCTAAAATCAAATTCAGGATAAGCCATTGGGTGGCCAGGCAGACTTTGGCTGCCCAGGGGAAAGAGGATTTCCTTGTTCTGATTTCTCCTTGGCATAATCAGATATTAGGCTGATGTCAAAGAGCAGTTCAGGGGGTTCAGGCAGGTTTGCAGAAGTTGCAGCTGTTGGGAAGTGATTGCTGATGTGACACAGAACAGGCAGGAGGGAGAGTCGAGTCCAAAAGGTGCCTTTTGTTTTTGTTGTAGTTGGTTTTGTTGTGGTTCGTTTTGTTTAAAGTATTTTGCCGTGTTTTATTTCTATTTTTTAAATTGTTACATTTTGTTTTGCCGATTCTGTTTCTTCCCCCTGCCCTGTCAGAGATTCCCATTCAGGGGACAGAGGCCCAAACTGTCCATGTTCTGGCAGAAAGACTTAGAGGAAGTTTAAACTCTCTAAATCTGCACTGGGCTGTTTTTTGGGGGGGGAGTTGACATCATTTTAGTGACTTGTGAGGTTCCCTCAGTTCCCACATATTCCCTGTGCCTTCCCACTTTCCCTCTGTGCTGGAAAACATTCCAGGCCACACTTTCAGCCCTGGTTGTGCCTTTTTAGCCTCAGTGCTTTTGAGCAGTGGTGAGAAATAATTCAAAATATGGCTTAAATAACCAGGGAAATGTCCATTTGCTGAAGTACCAGAGCAGTTCCTTCTCCCACAGTGTTGTTACTCACCCGTCCTTTGATACCTGAATTAAAAAATAAACAAATAATAACAACACCAGCAGCAGCCTTGGACTGTGCCGAGCTCAGAGGTGAAGTTCTGCCCGTCTGTCCGTGTGTCCATCCCCATTTCTGTGTCTGTGCTGTTTTGCAGGCCAGGCCCCCCTGCAGAGCCCCCAGGACATCCAGGTGGACGTGGTGAACACCAACTTCACCCTGAGGTGGAGCCACCCCGGGGGGGAGCCTGGGGTGACCTTCTCAGCAGAGTACAAATGGTGAGTGAAAATTTGATTTTTGAGCCAGAAATCCCCACCCTGGTTTGTGCAGGAGAGCATTTTAATTAATGGCTTTGCTGCTTGATTACAGCCACTTTTGTAGAGCCCTCCTGCAAGCCAGGAAGGTCAAATCCTGAGACAAAGTGGGATCCAAGTCCTAGATCCTTAATTGGTCTGTGATTTATGTGCCAAATTGGACTGACCTGTGATAAAAACAGTGATAAACACACCACACACCTGCTGCTGATGCTTCATTCTGGAGGGGTTCTTTGGGAAGATTAACTGGCACTCTTAGAAATATCATTTATGTTGTTTATTTTTAATGTGATTTATTCTCTGGGGTTTTTTTAATCGTGGCCACACACACAGAGAATTTGGGGGAATTTTCAGTGTAGCTTTTGACTAATTTGTTCATTAATCCACATTTCTTGTCTGCAAGTTTAAATCCCCAGATGAAACAATTTTGGTTTTGTTCTTAAGTATTTGCTTGCTTTTCTGCAATGGTTTCATATCCCAACATTTTTGCTTGCATTAACACATTCATTTGGTGATTTTTTGGCATTTTCCTGCAAAGTAAATATTGCAAAACCTTTCTAAGATAAAATTACTTAAATTCTGAGCGACCTGGGCTGGTGGAAGGTGTCCCTGCCTGTGGCAGGGGGTTGGAATGGGATGGTTCTAAAGGTCATTTCCAGCCCAAACCATTCCATGATTCTGTAATTATGAATATAAGCTCTTCTTCCTCAATATGTAAAGGAGAAACAGCTGCTTTGAAGACAGTTTTATTTTAAAAAATAAGGAGACAAGGTGGGAGCTGAGGATAAACCACAACTGATTCGAGTCTGTGCCTCTTTTTTTTTTTAGTTCAGGATGTTTTTAATCTCTCTCTGAAATGTCTCTTTCTTAACTAAGGTGTGGATGTCTGTTAATGCAAGAAAAAAACAGTTTATGTAAAGCTGATTATTGAACTCCAGTTGTCACCTTTGTGTTTTTGTTTCCCCCTGATCTCCATTCCTGGCTCGTGTTAAAACTGGGGGCTTTTTGCTGCTTTTGTGCTCTTTTAAGCACTTCCATCAAGGCTTTTAAATTTCTTCCAATTAATTACAAAATCTTTGCCAGACTAGGATAATACAATAATATTAAGGATAAATAATTCTGAAAAAATTCTGATATAATTCTGTACTTTGGCAGTTCTTTGATGGTGTTTTCTGACCCTGTGTCTTCATAAAGCAAAGTGCTGTCAGACCTTGCAGGCTGATTGTTAACCAACGAATTAACAGTTTAAATGAATTAATGAAATGGTAATATGAATTCCAGGAGAATTCCTGAGGAGGTGACACTGATTACACTGGGGACAGAACAGCATTAGTGGGGTGTTGTTATTAGAAGAAGAGAAAAAATAAGAGATTAAGAAGAAGAGGGGAAAAAAAAGAGGTTAAGAAGAGAAATAAAAAGAGATTAAAAGAAAAATAGTGCCAGGGTTTAAATTGTGGGTTGGTGCTGATTTGGGGCTGTTTCCTCTCTTGCAGGTCAGAGGGCACTGGAACAGGCTGGCAGGAGCTGCCTGGGTGTCAAAATGTCCCTGGCCCAGAGTGTGACTTCTCCTCCGCCGTGAGCGAGTACTACGACACCCACTGGGTCAGGGTGAGGGCTCAGAGAGGGGAACAAGTGTCCCCCTGGTCCAGGGTCCTGGAGATGGTTCCAGACCACGAAGGTACGAGCCCAGTGCTGGGTTTGGGGTCTGCAGTTCAATGTCCTTTATACAGCAGGGCAGGGGGGGATTGTGCCCCTCTGCCCCCCATGAGACCCCCCTGCAGAGCTGCTCCAGCCCTGGGGAACAGCCCAGCAAGGACATGGAGCTGCTGGAGAGAGGCCAGAGCAGGAACCAAGAGGATCCCAGGGCTGGAGCAGCTCTGCTGGGAGGAAAGGCTGGGAGAGCTGGGATTGTTCAGCCTGGAGAGGAGAAGCTTTGGGGGGAACTGATTGTGGCCTTGCAGGGCCTGAAGGGGCTACAGGAAAGATGGGGAGAGACTATTTCCAAGGGCTGGAGGGACAGGACAAGGGGGAATGGCTTCAAACTGCCAGAGGGCAGGGATAGATGGAATATTGGGAAGGAATTCCTGGCTGGGAGGGTGGGGAGGCCCTGGCCCAGGTTACCCAGAGAAGCTGTGGCTGCCCCTGGATCCCTGGAAGTGTCCCAGGCCAGGTTGGACGGGGCTTGGAGCACCCTGGGCTGGTGGAAGGTGTCCCTGCCCATGGCAGGGGTGGCACTGGATGGGCTTTGGGGTCCCTCCCAACCCAAAGCAGTCTGGGATTCCAGGATTGTGGAGCAAACACGATTCCCACTGCCAGTGACAGCAGGGTGTGGTGGTTTCCTCAGCAGGAACATAACACAAGTCATGGAAGGTGCAATTCTGTCTTTCCTGGGAAGGGAGAATATTGTAAGTGATGCTGGTTTTGTAGAATCTAACTGAAGATTCTGAGAAGGAACTTAAAGCCCATCCAGTTTTCCCCCTGCCATGGCAGGGACACCTCCCACCAGCCCAGGGTGCTCCAAGCTCCTTCCTTCTGGAAATGTTCTCCTGACTTTGTGACCTTTCAGCAGTTACAGTGTAGTACTGAAGCCTGCCCTCAGTGTTGGATTTATGGGTCTGAGCTACATTTCTTGCCTTCTTGTAGAATAATTTATACTGATCTTTACAGCAGATTTTGGAAAACATTTGCTGCTAATGTTGCATTTTAGCTGCTTTTAGAACCAGGTCGTGGTGGTTGGTCTTTAGGTTGGATTTCTATTAGAAACTGCCTGAGAGCCATGAAAACTGAGACCCTGTGGGTGATCACTGTGATCTTGTTACTGCCTCAAAAGAATCAAAAATAAGATTCTGTAGGCAGGTGCTGTGGGTTTATTGATGTCAGCTGCTTTTGGGGTGTTTTTGCTCTAGGTAGTTGTGCTTAACTTTGTTTTTCTTTCTATATTTCCAGCTAAGATTGGTCCACCAGGAATGGAGTTGCAGCCCACAAATGGAGACATAAAAATTAAGATTTCTCCTCCAGAAGCAAATCAGGGCAAAAAAATGTGGCTAAATGACCTAAGCTTTAAATATAATCTCGTTTTCTGGGAAAATTCATCAAATTCTCAGGTATGATCACTTTTTTTTTTTAAATTTAGCATTACCAGAACTGTCAGAGATGGAATTTAATCGTGCTCTAAAATGCAGTTGTTTGAGTCTGCACCTGTTCATGTGCAGTTTGAAAGCTGGGGGAGGTGTTTTGTTGGGGTGTTTTGGGTTTCGTGTTTGCTCTAGGATTAGTTTAGATATTTTGTGCCCAGAGTTTTTGTTTCTGTTAAACACTGGAGGCACTTCCCAGTGCTAGAAGAAGAAAGTGAAACCAGCTCAGGTGTGGTGGGGCAGAGGCCACCCTTGGGCAGCAGGAATGGGAAGGGGGAGGAATTCCAGGCAGAGTGAAGAAGGTTTTACAGGGAGGGACAGATGTGAGGGAGGGGGGAGGGCAGAGTCTGAGTTGGTCTTGCTGAGAGAGAGGAGCTTCAGGACAGCCCTCAGTGCCCTGCCCTGGGCCACGGGCTGGAGTTCATGGAATCACAGAAGGTTTGGGTTGGGAGGGACCTTAAAGGTTGGATGTGCCACCCCCTGCCATGGGCAGGGACACCTTCCACCAGCCCAGGTTGCTCCAAGCCCCCTCCAACCTGGCCTGGGACACTTCCAGGGATCCAGGGGCAGCCACAGCTTCTCTGGGCAACCTGGGCCAGGGCCTCCCCACCCTCCAGCCAGGAATTCCTTCCCAATATCCCATCTCTCCCTGCCCTCTGGCAGTGGGAAGCCATTCCCTGAGTCTTTTCAGGTCTTGTCCTTGTGAACGTTTTCCAGCCGCAGCAGACGGGGCCCTTCTGCAAAGATCGGGGTGGGAACAGCCCCTCGTCTTTTCAGGGAGATGGGTGTCAGTAAATGAGGGCAGGAGCTGAAGGGCTGTCTGTTCTTTGGGAAGCTCAGGTCACAATCATTACACTGTGAGGACACTGAGGGGCTGGAGCGTGTGCAGGGAAGGGAAGGGAGCTGGGAAGGGGCTGGAGCAGCAGGAGGGGCTGAGGGAGCTGGGGGGGCTCAGCCTGGAGCAAAGGAGGCTCAGGGGGGACCTTCTGGCTCTGCAACCCCCTGACAGGAGGGGGGAGCCGGGGGGGGTCGGGCTCTGCTGCCAGGGAACAAGGGACAGGAGGAGAGGGAACGGCCTCCAGCTGTGCCAGGGGAGGCTCAGGTTGGACAGGAGGAGGAATTTCCTACTGGAAAGGGTGGTGAGGCCTTGGCAGGGGCTGCCCAGGGAGGTTTGGAGTGCCCAGCCCTGGAGGTGTCCCGGGGGTGTCTGGATGTGGCCCTTGGGGAGGTGGCTCAGGGGTGACTGTGGTGGGTTTGGGGGATCCCAAAGGGCTCCTCCAGCCCTGCTGGGTCTCTGGTTGCACATCAGAGGGGGAAGTCACTTGTCCTGACACGTCCTGTCCCAAGGGCGGTCGCTGCAAAGCCTGGGAAAGCAAAAGCAGGGAGGTGGCAGAGGGGAAGTGTGTGGGGTGAGGGATGAAGTGTTCTCTTTTGTTTGCAGTATCTGTGGGGTGAGTTCCGTGTCAGAGGCCACGATCCCACCCCACCTTCACGTGGCAGAGGAGCACAAAATGTTCCTTCCTCCGAGTCACATTAGTTGGAAACTTCCCTTTAACACTCATCCACCTCAAATATTGCCCTTTTTTTCCTCTGTTTTAGCTTTTTTGGGGGTCTTTTCTGTAAACCCTGGGAGGAAAGATGATCCTTTCCCAACCCAGCTCCCAGGGAAGGACGGTCCCTTCAAAGGCTCTTTGTGGTTCTTTCTTCCAGCCCAGAAGTAAAAACATTTTCCCCGTTGACACCGTTGGTGATCTTGCACCAGACACAACCTATTGTTTTAAGGTTCAAGCAAATCTTCCCACAGAGGGCAAAGAAGGGCTGTTCAGCCCCGTTCGCTGCGTGAGAACCACCCAGAAAGGTGAGAGGGAAATCAGTTTGTCTGCAAATTGTGGTTGAATTTAAACTGTCACAAAGTGGGTCGGTCTGAGGCAACAAAAATGTGCAGAGTTGCCAAGTTCCTCCTCATTTTGGTATAAAAAAACCACATATAACATAGGACAGTTATTTACATTTGTTTTTCTCAATCAGCATAAGATGTGGCAGTAGCAGAGTTTTAATTGTACAAAAAGGGGTTTTGCCATGAAGCAAATTTTGCCCATTAATTTGGAGTACAGAAAGAGGCAGAAGTGCCAAGTTCCTCCTCATTTTGGTCTAAAAAAATACGTGTAGCACATGACATTTATTTTTCTCAGTCAACGTGAAATATGGCAATAGTGGAGTTTTAATTGTACAAAAAGGGGTTTTGCCACCAGGCAATTTATTATTGCCTGATTAATTAATTTGGAGTGCAAAAGCTACTTTCTGCATTTTTGGAAAACTCTCTGTGTTTTGAATTAGTGGCTTTGAATCAGGAGGAAAGGGGTGTTTTGGAGGCAAAAGAAAAGCCTTTTGTGCACTTGGCAGTAAATAAATGCACAGAAAGTTGGACTAAGCTTAAAAAATCCTGGTTTTAGGTAATCCTTGGAGAATTGATTGCTCCTGGTTCTGGAAAAAGGCACCATGGCAGTTGGCCACCAGTTGCTTGGTTTGCATGTTTAAATTTAAATTCTTTTCTGTGCCTTCAGGTGTCAGTTTAGGTACTTCTAAATGTTTTTTTCAGGAAAAAAATAACTTCAGGAAAGTCAGGTATAGATCAGACCTGGATGGGACATCAAAAATAGTTGGTGGATGGTACATCAAAATCAAAATTAGTTGGAGTAATTAATAGATGGTACATGGAAATTACTTTGTACAAAAATAATAAATAAAAAATATACTAAATAATACATGTGCATTTTAATGAAATACTAAAATAATTAATGCACGTGCCTTTTAATAAAATATTAAATTAGCACACGTGTGTTATAATAGATATTTAAATGATTGACACGTGCATGCTTTAATAAAGTATTAAAATTAAAATATTGGACTGTGTAATAAATACAAGTGTATTTTACACATTTTTCCCCTTGATTTATTGCCAAAACAGTTTATTGCTGCTCATCTCAGTGTTTCTATAGTTGAATTTTTTTCTGAATTGATTTTTTTAATTAAAGGCTTAGTACAACACCCTGACTTTGATTTGCAACCTTTAGAATGAACAGATAATCTCTGTATTTTCATTGTTGAAAATGTACCATGAGAAGCATCCATTCAGTGAGAAATCTGTCTGTAACATCAATTTTTTTGGCTAATTTTGGGTTTCCTTTTCATTCTGAGCAGTGAACGACCTTCTCTGTGCAACAAACCTGAGAGTCCTTGGTTTGAATATGGAATTTCACCTGCACTGGGATAATCAGTATAAACAACCCGTGAGCTACAACGTCCAGTACCTCATGTGAGTCCAGAATTCCCATCTCAGGGGGCAGGTTTTGGCCTTTGAAATGCCATTTATTTTATTTTGCCAGTGCTTTCTGGAAATTAAAATGAAATATTTAGTGTATTAATGAGGTAATTGGAACATTCATCTGTTAAAAGGATTCCATAATATCTTATCCTGGAATTTCAGGGCACTGGGATGATTTTAGTGGTGTTTAATACCTGAGGGAAGGGACTTCTAAATGCTAAATTACACTTTTGTGTCACATCAAAAAAATCATATCAGGTTAAAAAAAAAAAGCATCACATCCAAAAAATATTGTATCACTTTAAAAAAGATCCTATAAATGTCTGAAAAATATTGGATCACTTTAAAAAAGATCCTGTAAATATCTGAAAAATGTTGTATCACTTTAAAAAAGATCCTGTAAATATCTGAAAAATATTGGATCACTTTAAAAAAGATCCTATCACAGCCAAAAAATGGTATCACATTAGAAAAAGTCATGTCACATTAAAAAAAAATCTTATCACATCAAAAAACGTTGTGTCCCATAAAAAACTGTATTCTATTAAAAAAGATCATATCACAAAATAATTGGTATCACGTTAAAAAAAACCCTGTGTCACATAAAATCCAAATTGTATCACATAACAAAAAAAAAAACATGTCACGTCAGAAAAAGGTATCACATGAAAACCATGATATCACATTAAAAAACTGTATCACATCAAAAAAAGGTATCACGTGAAAACTATAATATTACATTAAAAAATTGTATCACTTCAAAAAAAGGTATCACATGAAAACTATAGTATTACATTAAAAAATTGTGTCACATCAGAAAAAGGTATCACATAAAAACCATAATATCACATCAAAAAACAGTGTATCACATCAAAAACAGGTATCACATGAAAACTATAATATCACATTAAAAAATTGTATCACATCAAAAAAGCTATCATGAAAACCATAATATCACATCAAAAGACATTGTGTCACATCAAAAAAAGGTATCACATGAAAACCATAATATCACATTAAAAAACATTGTGTCACATCAAAAAAGGGTATCATAAAAACCATAATATCACATAAAAACCAGTGTGTCACATCCAAACCCACCCTGTCAAGACACGGGTCTGTAAAGCTGTGTCCTGATCTCCAGCTGTCCCCCAGACACTGTGGTTGGTGCCTCAGTGAGGAGGACACATCCCTCAGGGATTCCTTTGGAATTCTTCTGGGGTGCCGGAAGAACAATCGGCTCCGTGGAACGCGCGGATTTTAATTTGGATTTAAGAACTTGTGCATAACATGTACAGTAAATATCCTGTAATAACAGTGGATAATCTCCCTCGAGGCTCCATTAAAGCACTGGTTTGTAACTCCTGCCCCGCTCCTCTCCCTTGTTTCAGTCACAAATGTCTCCTGCTCAGGAGGTTTTCCCCTCAGCAGGAGCCGCCCCTTCCAGAGCCAGGACAACCCCTGGGCACAAACAAACCTGCTTTTTGGTCCTGAGACTTCGAGGGCCTCACCCCAAAACTCCCTGAACTCTGTCTTGCAGTGGGTACCTGAAGAGGCTCAATGAGGATTACTCTGGGAAGTGGGTCGCTGTCCCTGGCTGTGGGAACGTCACGGGCACGCGGTGCAACGTCTCCTCTGCCATCACCACCACTGGCTTCTACTACCTGCGTGTGCAGGCCAGGGGGGGACACAACAGGTCCTGCCTGTCCACTGAAGTCAAAGTAGATCCTCTGAGAACAAGTAAGGAAATGTGTTTGCTGAAATTCTCCTTTCTCAACAAGTGGCCCCCAGTGCCATCGTTGACTCCCAGGGGGATGGAGAGGGGCTGGGGACAAGGGGTGGAGGGACAGCACACAGGGAATGGCTTCCCACTGCCAGAGGGCAGGGATGGATGGGAGATTGGGAAGGAATCCTTCCCTGGGAGGGTGGGGAGGCCCTGCACAGGTTGCCCAGAGCAGCTGTGGCTGCCCCTGGATCCCTGGAAGTGCCATCCGGCCCAGACAGAAAAATAATCGGAATATTTGTCAGGACTTGAGATTCTGGGTTAAGGTGTGAGGTTGGACTTTTAAATACGTGTTTCTTAAAAATTATCGTAGGTTTCCATGGCAGTATTTTGTGCAGTATTTTTAAAGTTGTGTTTTTAATCTTGTTTTCGTTTTTTTCAGATGAAATTGGCCCTCCTGGGCTGAAGGTGGACATCAGTGATACTTTGCTCCACATCCAGATCTCTCCTCCGGGAGGACCTGAGGGTGAAGTCATGAGGAACAATTATGTCCTGTCCTACCGGATTCTGTACTGGAGGAATTCATCAAGTGATGAGGTTTGGACTAGTTGACAAATTTAAAGCACAGCCATAACAAGTGTTTATGACTTAAATCCCAAGTCTCAGTTCTCCTCAAGAAGCTTCTTTTCAAGAGAGGCACAGATATGATGTATCAGTCTGAAAAAAAGACAACTTGTTGGGTTTTATTCTGAAAGATTCTTTTAAAGATCTGATCAAGATGATTTTATCACACAGTGGGTGAGATTTTAATCTCTTTCCATGGATGGGGCCGTGTTTAATCTAAGCTGGGATGTAAAAGCTCTGTGTATCATAAGGCCATGAAGTCCTGTGTGCTTTTAGCTCACAGTTTAATGGGTCTTTCCATATTTAAATACTTCTTACAGTAAAATTTTTTACAGTAATGGCTAGAAGGTGGAGGAAGAGAAGGAAACCAACTGCAGCAGGAAGGAGTTTCCTGTTGCACAAAGCTCGGAGCTGTGAAGTTCCACAGTGGTGGAAGCAGTTGGTTCTTGCCAACGAGTGTTTCCTGATTTTTCCTTGGGAGATAATGGGGTGGTTCCTTTTATTTGCTTTAGTCTGAGTGCCCTGGGAGGTGCTGGAGTCACCAGTGTCCCAGAGGCACCTGGGTGTTGGCCCCTGGGGAGGTGGTTCAGGGGTGCTGGGTGACAGCAGGACTGGGTGAGCCCGAAGGTCTCTCCAAACCTTGACGGTTCTGGGGTTCTGTGGTTGCAAAGACATTTTGCAGAATGACTTCTGCATCAGAGGCCATAATTCTCACCTGTCTGGGTGATTCCTGTGCTGTCCATGTGCACCTTATTCTCCCATTTTTGGCTTTTCAGGAGGCCAAAGTGAAGGAGACAAAACAAACGGTGGCGACGATCCCCGACCTGGCGCCCGAGACCTTGTACTGTGTCAAAGCCCAGGCCTTCTCAGAAGCTTACAACAAGAGCAGTGTTTACAGCCAGGAGGAGTGCATCCAAACCCCTGGAGGTAGGGGAAGCTTGGGAATGGATCCCCCTCTGCAGGTGGGATTGCTGACCCTTCACGGGCCTTTGCAGCTCTCACCAGTTAAAAACTCTGGGCAGGAAGAGCTCACACCTCTCTGGGCAGAGAGCTTGAATTCCCAGTGCCTGTAAGATGTTTCTAGGAATCACTAAATGCCCTGTTTTCAGGAATATTTTATTCTTGGAATGTTCACAGTTCTCCTGTGAATGAATTCAGTTTTTAACAACTGCTGTGCTGCAGTGTGAGGAGACAAATCATCCGGCCCGTTGGAGCCCAGAGCTCACCTTGGTGCCAAGTGAGGCTGGATGGATTAACACTCCCTCAGAACAGAAGAGCAAGTTTTATGGTGAAGATAATTGGCCAAATTAAATTTTATTAACACTAGAAAAATTGCTACATATCCAAACTTTTAAGAAAATGTAATAACAGTGATGCTCCTGCACATCATAAGCCTTTAGGATTCATTTATATTGTGGTCCTGCTTTATCTTTATCAAGCCTTAAACAACCCAGATGTTGCTTTTTTTACCTTCATTAGATAAATTCTTTAATCTATTTTGCTAGTTATTAGTCTTCCCATATCCTTCTATTTTAATGAGCTTATTTAAGCCCAAGCAGTACATTCAAGGCAGATCATGCCCTGCCTTTCCCACATGTTCTTACATCCCAGCGTGGAAATCTTTCATTCTTTGGTCACAAAAAGAGACCTGATTGTCTATAATTCTGGTTATTTGTAGAGTGTCTCCTGGTATCTGTTAATTTTAGTATGTTCAAATGTGCTTCAGCTTATTACAGGTAGGCAGAGAATCACAGCATGGTTTGGGTTGGAAGGACCTTAAAGCCCATCCAACCTTGACTGTTCTGTGTTCTTGTATTTGATAATTTCTTTCAGTAAAATTCTCTAAGGCATTGGAATGGCATCAGTTTTCCATGATCACCATGGCTGGTGCAGCACTGTAGAAATGCAGAATGATTGTGATAATCCTGCAGCAGGTTTGGGGCTGATCTGTTCTTTAACCCCTGGTGCTTACCAATACCTGGGCTGAATGGTTTTTATTCCTCTTTTTAGCCAAAGCTTTCCCTCTGATCATTTTAGCCACGTTCATGGCTGCCCTGTTTGCTGTCCTGCTCGTGGCCCTGCCCCTGGTGTTTGTGCTCTACAAAGCCTACAGCAAGATCAAGTATGTGTTCTTCCCATCCTGCCAACCTCCCCTGAACATCGAGGTGAGCTGACACTCCTCTTGCATGGAACGGATTATTCTGGGGAAAATGAACCAGAAATGTTGTGGACAGATGGTTCTCTGTTATCCTGGTCTTATGGGAACACCTGGGATCTTATGGGAACGCCAGGATGGACTGGAGAGGTTTTGGCAATGGTTCTCCAGATTTTCCTTCAGTTCTTGTGTGGCCTCCTGAGGCTCTAATCCATGAAATATTGCAATTCTGTAGGTGATTGGCAACTGTGAGCATAGCAAATGAGATATGGTTAATGTTTGAGTTGTTTAGTGTTTGATTGTATGAATGGGATGGTGAGGTGGGGGTCGGGCTCTGCTGCCAGGGAACAAGGGACAGGAGGAGAGGGAACGGCCTCCAGCTGTGCCAGGGGAGGCTCAGGTTGGACAGGAGGAGGAATTTCCTGCTGGAAAGGGTGGTGAGGCCTTGGCAGGGGCTGCCCAGGGAGGTTTGGAGTGCCCAGCCCTGGAGGTGTCCCAGGAAGGCCTGGCCGTGGCACTCAGTGCTCTGGGCTGGGGGACAAGGTGGGGATGGGGCACAGGGGGATCCATGGGCTGGGAGGGCTTTTCCAGCCCCAGTGATCCTGGGATTCTGTGAACTAAACTTCATCCTAATTTAGAATTGTTGAACTTGGGGTAACAAATGGCCTATTAGAGGCAGAAAACCTCATGATGCTACTCAGCATGATCACAGAATCCCAGACTGGTTTGGGTTGGAAGGGACCTTGAAGCTCATCTAATTCCCACCCCCTGCCATGGGCAGGGACACCTTCCACCAGCCCAGGTTGCTCCAAGCCCCATCCAACCTGGCCTTGGACACTTCCAGGGATCCAGGGGCAGCCACAGCTTCTCTGGGCAACCTGGGCCAGGGCCTCCCCACCCTCCCAGCCAGGAATTCCTTCCTAATCACCACCCTCACAGTAAAGAATCTGAGAAGCCAGATCTGTACAGCTGTGGTGTTATGCAGAATCATTATTTCAATTATTTAAACCATTACATAAATGTTGTGTACGAATGTTCATCCCTCCCTTTTTTTCCTTCTCTTTTCTCAGGGGTTTGGAGGACAGCTCTGCACCAGCCCTTATCTGCCAGCCCCAGAAGAACCAGTAGAGAATTATTCTGTAATTGACTCTATGATCACATATGAAGGAAATCAGATCGATTGCAAAGACTACAAACATTCCAACCAGAGCAGTCGGGACTCAGGGAATTACTCCAACGACGACAACACGTCGGGGAGCAAAGGCTCGGCAGAAACTCTGGGAAAGGAAATCGTGTAACTGTGAGGAAAATGAAATGAATCTGTGGGGCTGGCACTTTGATAAAACCTCTTTGTGATGGGAGTCACAGCCTGAGGAAGGCACTGTGACTTCTGGACTCGTTACCTTTGTGTTTCCAGATGTGCACTTGGTTGGTTGGTTGGAGATCACCGCGAGCCGCGTGAGGGACTCGTCGTTCCTGCACTGATGTGTCACCTCGTGGGGAAACATCGACCTCCTGCGTGAGGAGGAGCAGATCTGGACACTCTCTGTACTTGAAGCTGGTGATCAGCAGAGCCCTCGTGTCCCACAGGAGGGTTTCTCTCTCTCTCTCTCTCACAGAGGGTTGTGTTGAGTCTGGGCCGTCGCCGATGCTCCCGGCGTTGGCTCTCCCAATGTTTACACAGGCAGGAGGAAATCCATGCTGGATACAATCCTAAGGACTTCTTGGACATTCCCTTCCAGCCCCTCAGGGGCAGTGCTTGTTGGTTCAGCAGGTCCAGAACGAAGTGCCAAGAGACCAAGAGTCGTGTCAGTGAGGGGCTTCTGAGGCTCCGTGTGGAATTCCCACTCCCTTGTTCATGTATCCTGCTCCCCATCCCTGGAAGTGCCCAGGGCCAGGTGGGATGTTGCTCTGAGCAGCCTGGGCTGGTGGAAGGTGTCCCAGCCCCTGGCAGGAGGTGGCACTGGGTGGGCTTTAAGGTCCCTCCCAGCCCAGGCCAGTCTGGGATTCCGTGATTCCTCGTGTGCTTCTCCCACACACGGTCCCCCGGGCAGGGACTGGGATGGGAGGAGGCAGAGAGGAGCTTCCCTGGGCTCTAAAGGGAAATGTCCTGGCAGAGTCTCTGACTGGCTCCAGTTGTTTTGCATTCAGGATAAAAGCCCCAGCAGAGGCCCAGGGCTGTGCTGTGCCCGAGCTCCCGCCGTGGGGCTGCAGATGAGGAGGCACAGGGGGAGGCACAGCCCTGATTTATGTATCCCCCCCATTCCTACAGAACCAAAGTGCAAAATATTTACTGCCAAATGGATTTCATTTAGAAACAAAAATCTCCTAAAAAGGATGTAACTTATTTCTGTGATTGGAAGGAGCCAAGGTGAATTTACAAAATGCCTTTTGAGGGTGATGAGGGTGTTTGTCACCCAGAGCTTTTCCAGCTCTGTCTTGTCTTCCCAACAGACTTTTTTGGGTACAAATGATCGGGATGTGCTCCAATAACATTTCAATTTACATACCACTGTCTGCTGGAGTTAATTTTTTTAAGTAGCTTATTTTTTTATGAAGAAATTGCTTTGGATTGAACTGAGTTTGAGCATCATGTGGACTTTTGTTTATTCTGACAAGGAATTCTTTGTGTTTATATATCTTTTTTTTTAATTTTGAAGATGTTGCCTAACTTTATAAATTTAATGTCCTTGTGTTCACTGAAGAACATAATAAATTTTGCACATTTATTTCTTTATCCCTTTCTTGGTTCCGTGTATTTTTGACAAAGCTGCACCATGGAAGTTCCCAGGAGTCCTCAGTTGTCCTTCCTGAAAAACCCAACGTGAAGGATATCATAGAATATCATATTATAGGATATAATAGAACATGATGTCACAGAATATCATATTATAGAAATTAATGTTGGGAGTGTTGCATGATTTGGACAAATTCTATTTAATGTGGAGGGTTTCACTGTCAGATTTCAAAGCAAAGCAACCAAAAGTTTCTGAAATAGGCAGAATAATTTCCAGGCAATGCACGTTTTTTTTGGGGAACATAGAACCAAAGAGATGCCAATGAATATATATATTTATGCTCTGAAGTTTGGTAATGAGAGGAGTCACAGAAAATCTTGTGTCAGCTCCTTCAGTGTTGCCAGAAGAAGCGAAAGCAGAGCTGTAAGATGGAAACAACATCTGATTGATGAAACATCTGACACTTGAACTGGAAAATTCTGTTCCTGAACACCTGAGGCAACTTCCTTCTGATCTGTCTCAGCTGAATCCAGGGATACTTGGGAAAGAGCTTGAAATGTTACAGTTCACTCCACTTTGTTGTGGTGCAAAAAGGAACTTGGTGTCAATGGATTTTGTTCAATTCCCAAAGTCCTGAAGATGCAGCCCTGGGAGGGGTTTTCTTCTTCCCGGTTCAAAACATTCCCAGCAGGAGGAGCTTGGAGGTCTTTTCCAGCCGGAATGACTCTGGGATTCTCTTCCTGAATTTCTGCAGTGGGGGGAGATCCAGCCCTGCCCAGCTGAACCCTTCCAGCTGGACCATGTGGAGCTGGGTTTGTCCTGAGGGTGGAATCACGAGCAGGGGCACCAAAGTCCATGGTTTTAAAGCCAACCCTTCCCCCGTTGGTTCTGAGGGATAATTGGGATCCAGCTGCAGCCTCAGTGGGGGAGGAGGCAGAAATTCCCCATCCTGGGATTGGGAGCTGAAAGGAAACAACATCTGGGAATCATTTTCCACGTTCGGTCCCAGATTCTGTGACTTTCCCATGACTCCTGCTTTTGGAATGGATTTTGTTACTGGGTTTTATTAGGGTTTATTTATTTATTTGTAATTTATTGGGAGGGTATTTATAATTTATTAAGGTTTATTTATGGTCTATTATGGTTTGTTTGTTTATAATTTATTAGAGGTTATTTATGTATTTATTTTCTACTAGGTTTTATTATTTCAGGCTCATCTACTTGATGAGTAAGAACATACAGATAAATCCATAGGAGAGAACCCCCTGGGTGGTAAATCCATGTGGGCTGTTGGATCATTTTCCTGGGGATGCTTTGCTGAAGGATAATTGTGCAGAGAATGTGACTGTGCTTTGCACTGACACAGTGTATTTGTATCTATTTATCTTCTCATCTTAAAATTATATTTTAAATTTCGTTTATTATACTATTTATATATTATTGATATAATATTTCTAAATATATTTCTAATTGCATATAGCTATATTATAACTGAAAGTATTCATATATTATGTAATTTATTATTAAATTTATATATTTATTGTATCATTAATATATAACATTTGTTATATATTATGTGTTAATAATATATAATTATATATTACATAATGTTATGTATATTTTAAATTTTATACTAATATATATTTTAGATAAAATATATAAATATATTAATATATTTTATATAAATATATTAATATATTTTATATAACATATATAAATATATATATTAATATATTATATATAACAACCAAGTACTGCAGGGATATTCTTTAAGAATCCCAAGGCACCAGAAGAGCCACTTTTTGACAAATGGGATTATTTGTCATTGCTGCCTGTGACAGATAATCCAAACTTCTTGGAGACTTTCTGAAGTGATGGATCATTTCAGGTAAGTTTCTAGGAATGTGAGCAGGACTTCCTGCAGCTCTTCCAGCCAGAGTTCCCTTTGAGCAGTGATGGCCTTGGGAAATTCTTGGTTTCACTACAGATGGTATTTCCAATCTTATTTTCCATGGAGGCAAAAAACCCCCCCCAGCCCTTAAAGCTGTCCCTGATAACTGATATCCCGTTAAAAACCCACCTGCCCCTGTGGGCTCTCAGGACAAATCATTCAGGTTCTGGGAAAATACTTCAGCAAACCTGTACAATTTGTGTCTCGGTTTTACAGCAGAGTCCCAAAGGTGTCGGAGTCACTGGGCAGCAGCTCTTGGCTTGTTTGCCAGGAACCAGCTGGAATATCAGGAAATCCTGATCTGGCACAAAGAGGTGCAGTTTGGGGAGTCTGCTCAGGGCTGCTGAACCATCTCCTGTCTGTCAGGAAGTGCCAAACGACTGTAATTAGGAATTACCCCCGGTAAGAGCAGCACAGGTGTGGTCGAGGTGCTGGGGAACCAAAGGAACTCGTGCCTGAGCAGGGTTTCCTCCTGCACTCACCAAGCTGGGAAAGTCCTGGGCTTTTAACTCCTTTCCTCTTTCCTGCAGTTTCCAGCAGCCCAGAAACAGCCTCGGGATTATCCCAAATCCGACCCCGTTGTCTGGGTGATGCCCTTTCCCTGAGGCAGCAAAAGCAAAGCATATTCTGAACAAAAATGGTGCCAGGGGCAGCTTTTTTAGCTTTTCAGAGCTGCCTTCCCTCTCCTTCCCGAGGGATTCCTTTCCATTCGGAGCTGCCTTCCCTCTCCTTCCCCGAGGGATTCCTTTCCATTCGGAGCTGCCTTCCCTCTCCTTCCCCGAGGGATTCCTTTCCATTCGGAGCTGCCTTCCCTCTCCTTCCCCGAGGGATTCCTTTCCATTCGGAGCTGCCTTCCCTCTCCTTCCCGAGGGATTCCTTTCCATCCAGGGATGGGCTCTCTGGCGGTACCTGATGCCTTGAGCTCCCTCTGCTGACCTCGGGACAGCAAATTAAGAACCAGCTCCGTCAAAGTCTCTTAAAAAGAGACTGATTTCAAATTTAAATACCCAAACTAGGCAGGAATTTTGTGCCCCAATCCTTAGATTCTTGCCTGTATTCCACACCTACATATTTCTGAAGGACTGGCTGTGGAGTGAAGCAAAGCTGTTATTTAAAGTATGTCACAGTACTGATTATTTTTTTAAATTTTTTGTCCTTCTAGAATTTCACATGAGAGTCAAGGTTGGTGTATAAATGTGTCATTTGGTTTAAAAACACCTCTTTTTAGCTACTGACTTTGGAAAGAAACCTGTACTTCAGGTATAGCTCTGCACACAAATACCATAAACTACACCAAGGTGGTTGCCATTATTATTATTATTATTATTATTATTATTATTATTATTATTATTATTATTATTATTATTATTATTATTATTCTCTAATACCAACCACAGATATTTGTCAATTATTTGAACACCACGTGGCTGCTTTGGGCCCACGTGGCCAGTTCTTATCCTGACTCATAAGACTTTTGGTTCCTTAATGGCTCCTCCAGAGTTGTTTCTTTGAGGATTTGCCCTGAGGACTCTGATATTTGGAAATAAATGTCCAAAATCCATTCCCTGCAGCAGAGAATCCCCGAGTCCTGCACATTTAAACTGGGTCAGACACATCCCACAACCATTAAGGTTGGAAAACACCTCCAGGACCATGACCCCACCACCTCCCTGCAGGTAAAACACCCCCAGGGAATTCCATGGTGGGAAAGCTGAAAAGTCTGGAAGATGGTGGTGGTTTGGTGTCTTTTCCCTGTGGGAGGGATGAAACATTTATAGTCCTTTTAAACTCATGTTGGCATTGAGGCTGTAAATGTATAAATGGGACACAATCCAACCTCTCCTCCAAACCCAGCCCAGGTTTCCAGCCCCAAGGAGCAGCAGCTGCTGGGTGGACTCTCCTTCCCCCTGCCTGTCTCAGTCACTCCTGGCTGTCCATGTTTGTAAAACGAGGAGCATCCACCTCCTCTCAGTTCTGCCGAGTTCCTTGCCCGGGTCACAGCAAGTTTCCTTTCCCACCTTCCTCACAAACTGCCTTTTTTTTTATTGGGAGGCCCCTGGTGACCTCCTAAAAGCTCGTTGGCTTTGCTGCTGTGGCCAGTTTTCCCTCATCCCTCATTTTCATGTTCAGATCAGGTATTAGAAACAATTTTTCCCTGCAGGAGTAGTCAGGCCTTGGAATAAGTGTCCCAGGGAGGTGGTGGAGTCCCTGTGTCTGGGAGTGTCCCAGAGGTGTCTGGATGTGGCCCTTGGGGACATGGATTAGGGGTGATCCTGGTGGTGTGGGATGTGAACCTTTCATCACCAGAACCAATATTTGATCAGAGAATGTGCCTCAGGGTGTGCTCTTCAAATTGATTTTAATTCATTTCTCTTTACCTCACTTGATTTTAATGAATCTGTTTTCAGCTCCTACTCCATCCCTTGGAAAACTCCCTCACCACAAAGTGCAATTCTGCAATTCCTCGTCCAGAGGGACCACGGAGCTGCTCCAAGGGCTGGAGCCCCTCTGGAGCCAGGTTGGGAGAGCTGGGGGGGCTCACCTGGAGAAGAGAAGGCTCCAGGGAGACCTGAGAGCCCCTTCCAGGGCCTGAAGGGGCTCCAGGAGAGCTGGAGAGGGACTGGGGACAAGGGATGGAGGGACAGGACACAGGGAATGGCTTCCCACTGCCAGAGGGCAGGGATGGATGGGATATTGGGAAGGAATTCCTGGCTGGGAGGGTGGGGAGGGGCTGGAATAGAATTCCCAGAGAAGCTGTGGCTGCCCCTGGATCCCTGGAAGTGTCCAAGGCCAGGTTGGACGGGGCTTGGAGCAACCTGGGCTGGTGGAAGGTGTCCCTGCCCATGGCAGGGGTGGCACTGGATGGGCTTTGAGGTCCCTCCCAACCCAAACCTTCCCTGATTCTGATTCTCTCTAAATGTCACTATTTGAGGAACTTGCCTTTTTCAGCCACTGTGGTCTTTTCGTTACAAAAACTATTCACAGCTCTCAATATCATGCCCAGGCATCTCAAATGAAGGGTGAACTTCAGCCATCAAGACACACCTCTTCTCAGAAGTGATGATCTGCAGGCCAAGGTTGTCTCCAGGAGATATATGGGGGGTTTATCTCTCCACATAAGTCCAGCTGGGTTTGCAGTTATATAAAGTGCTCTGAGCAGGCTGTTTGCATGACTAACTCCTGTACTTCCTCCCTGCCTCAAGGAGACTCGATTTCATCAGGAGTTACTGTAAATGAACCACTAAACCCATATTTTTTTTTATGTTAAGCCTCCCAGCCTGCTGAAATGCAGACTCTGCAACAGGCTCAAGGCCTCCAGGAAAGCCTGTTCTGGTTCTCAATTTACCAGTAAACATCCTAAATCCTGCTCTGGTTCAGAGCATGAAAACAAAACACAGGGAGGGAGGTGTTGCTTTTTTCCTTTGTCATCTCCCCTTTTAACAGGCAGAAACAGTGTCACCCGAGCCTCATATGAAATCATGGAATCATGGAACAGTTTGGGTTGGAAGGGACCTCAAAGCCCATCCAGGAGGATGCCATGGGCAGGGACACCTTCCACCAGCCCAGGTTGCTCCAAGCCCCGTCCAACCTGGCCTTGGACACTTCCAGGGATCCAGGGGCAGCCACAGCTTCTCTGGGCAACCTGGGCCAGGGCCTCCCCACCCTCCCAGCCAGGAATTCCTTCCCAATATCCCACCTATCCCTGCCCCCTGGCACTGGGAAGCCATTCCCTGTGTCCTGGCACTCTGGGTCCAGTTTGCTGCTGTGCCTGTGAGTGGGAGAGGAGAACCTGGAGCTCAGTGGGGCCAAGCTCCTGCTGTGACACATTTGCAGTAACTGCAAAAGAAATACAAGTATTTCCTGCCTTTTGCCTGGATATCAACTGCTGGCTGGTGTGTCCTGGGGCTACAAACACTTCCCTGTGCTACCACATGGAAATACCAACTGTGACAGCTCCAGCTTTCCAGTGAAAACTCAAATCTCTTCCCTGGGGTGACATAACTTCACTGTCTGTGCCTTTAGGTCTAGCACCTTCCAGTGCTCGAGGAGAGAAGGCTCCAGGGAGAGCTGAGAGCCCCTTCCAGGGCCTAAAGGGGCTCCAGGAGAGCTGGAGAGGGACTGGGGACAAGGCATGGAGGGACAGGACACAGGGAATGGCTTCCCACTGCCAGAGGGCAGGGTGAGATGGGATTTTGGAACCAAGATATCTTGCTGCATTGGAGATGCCCCTTTACACATCTAAATACCCTTCCATGACCTCCAGAAGGCCCCAGCTGGCAGAGGAGGGTCCAGATCATCCCAGCTTCCTCACACACGTCAGCACAGCCACCACAGCAAAGTTTGCAGGGGGAGGATTTGAGGCTGAACAGACCAGTTTGGGGCTTCTCTAAGACCTTTATTCCTTTTCACGTCAGGCCAATATCAAACAGCTCAATTCCACTTCTCTTCCAGGAAGAAGGTTGAAAATCCAAGCAGCAACCACCAGGAGCTGCTTTTAATGAGGTGAGAGTTTGAAGAGCTTTTGGCAAAACAAGTCTGGAATTTGTTTAAGGCTTTGTGGTTTGAAGAGCAGGGAGATTCTTCTTCTTTATTTGCTTCCTTGTTTCAGTTTCTTAACAGAATGTGGTTCTTTACATGAGACATCTGGAAGAGGAGGGGGATGGAGGAACACAAGGAAGGGGTTGATTTGCCTCTCAAACCACTCTGGTCCTAAAATTGCTCAGCTCCTGATCACTACCTGATGTAAGAGGTGTCCCTCAGTCTGTCAATGGATTCATTTCAACTCTATCTATGTGTTATTTTTGGAGAACTTCCTTATTTTTCATGAATTCAAATGTATTTTCAAGGTTCTGCGCCAGAAATTTGGCTGCAGAAAAGTCACAGGATCATTTATTCATCCCTTCCCATCTGATTTGACATTGCTTTCTGCTCCCTAAGCTCGAGGAAAATAAAGCAATATACAGAATTATCTCTGAATCTGTAGGTTCTGCAGATTCCCTGGGTTCAGGATGTCAGGACCAGATGTTGCATCTCCTCCAGCTCTCTCTTCTCTCCATTAAATCCCTTTATTCTCTGTTCTCCCTGTTCTCCTTACGCTCCCAGTTTTAAGAAGTCATCCCTCATCCACTGAGGGTAAAAAACACACATTCCATTTTTTTCCATGAAGGCACAACCATTTTGACCTCCCTCCTAACAGAGAAGACTCTCAGAGAGTAATTTCTTGGGCTTTGACTTCGAAGGAAGCTCAAGGTAAGAGAGAGATGAGCTGGGATGAACCCCAAAGCCTGCCCAAGTTTCCTCTCCGGGCTGGGAAAGGGCAAACACACATGGCAAGGGCTGGGATTTCTGTAACAGTGTCTGGGAGCAGCAGGGAGGAGGGAAACCCCTCTGCCTCAGTCACCTCTCGAGTTTCTTTAGTTTCGAGTTGCTCCACGTTTCCCCTGTGAATCAAAATCTCGTTAGTGCCTGAATGTGAGCTGCCACTGCAATGCATGTGCTCCTGGACACGCTGGGCTGCAGTTTAATGCCCCTGCTCAGAAGCTGTGGGGTGTCCCAGCTTGGCCTGGGCGCCTGTCCCAGAACTGCCCCTGCAGTCCATCCACACAGTGCACGGCTGGAATTCCTGCTCCGGGGGTGATTAAAGGATCTGTGTCAGCACAGCCCCCGGCACAGGGGAATCCCAAAGAGAAGCGCCTGGAGCAGAGGGTTTCAGCAGAACCGTTCCGAGGGTGAGTCACACCTTCCCAGAAGGGTTCAGGGCAGGGTCAGACTTGTCGAGTGCAGGGAAAACAGGCTCAGTGTGCAGCTGGCTGACTGTAATCCCCATCAGCCCCTTTCGGCTCGGCTGATGGTGATCATCAACAACCCTCAGTTTGCCGCGTTTCCTTTTTTTCTCTTTTTTTTTTTTTTTTAATAAATTCTCTTTTCTAACATTCATCATATTTGTCAGCGTTAAAAGGCTTTAACCTTTTAATAGGTTCTGACCTGTTTTATTACAGGACCTCTGCCCTGAGAGTTGCAGGAGATAAGAGCAGGGCTAAGAGAAAGGGAGAAATCTCTCTTTCGGTGGGGAAAGGGCTGAAGTACAGCGGGAACCGGGTGGTTCATCCGAGCTCAGTTGGGAATCAGAGCTGCCCAGCCCTTACTGAGTGCTCTGACCACGCGACTCTTTCTTTATGCCAGCTCTTCTTTGCTTGTGCCAGCTCTGCTCAGGAAATTCAGGCGGCCAAACATCATCTGTACTAACTGAAGATGTTTTAAGTACCCTAACCCTGCACGGGTTCCTCTGCTGGCAATCCTGCTGATTGCCTAATAATAAACCCCCATATTTTCTCTGTGAAGTGTTTAAGAGTATTTTGACTTTGTTCAGGAGACACATGAAATACCCCCCTGCTTTATGGTGCTTTTAACTAAAGCTGTGTCAAAGCTCTTACATTAAAACGTAATTTAAAACCTAAAAATTAAAATCCCTGCTAGTGAATTACTTTAAAACAACCCCTCTATTAAAGCAGCGATGGTGGGAGGAACGCAGCCTCCCGGCACCACCCGGGGCGTTTTTAACCCGAATATTGTGTTATCAGCAGCAGCAGCGAAGGGGTGCGGTCGGGGGTAACCACGGGCTGGTGTCACGTTCGATGCAGCCGGAGAAAAGTGGGGAACTTCAACCACTTCATGGCGAGATTTTCTCACATCCACCGCACGCAGGGGCAGGGACCGGGACAGGGGCTGGGGACAAGGGACAGGGGCAGAAGAGGGAGTAGGGGCAGGGAGAGAGACAGGGACGGGGCAGGGGTAGGGACAGGGAGAGAGACAGGAGAGGGAGAAGAAGCAGGAGAAGGGACCGGAGCAGAGACAGGGGCAGGGGTAGGGACAGAGACAGGATCAGTGACAGGAGAGAGAGAAGCAGGAGAAGGCGAAGGACAGGGGCAGGGGCAGGGACAGGGGAGGGACAGGAGAGGGAGAAGAAGCAGGAGAAGGCGAAGGAGCAGAGACAGGGGCAGGAGAAGGTGAAGAACAGGGGCAGGGGTAAGGACAGAGACAGGAGCAGTGACAGGAGAGGGAGAAGAAGCGGGAGAAGGCGAAGGACAGGGGCAGGGGTAAGGACAGGGGAGGGACAAGAGCAGGGGTAGGGACAGGGGCAGTGACAGGAGAGGGAGAAGAAGCAGGAAAAGGGACCGGAGCAGAGACAGGGGCAGGGGTAGGGACAGAGACAGGATCTGTCAGTAGGGCCAGTGACAGGACAGGAAGCAGGAGAAGGCGAAGGACAGGGACAGGGGTAGGGACAGGGTAGGGACAGGAGAGGGAGAAGAAGCAGGAGAAGGCGAAGGAGCAGAGACAGGGGCAGGAGAAGGTGAAGAACAGGGGTAGGGACAGAGACAGGAGCAGTGACAGGAGAGGGAGAAGAAGCAGGAGAAGGCGAAGGACAGGGGCAGGGGTAGGGACAGGGGAGGGACAGGAGCAGGGATAGAGACAGAGGAGGGACAGGAGAGGGAGAAGAAGTGGGAGAAGGGACCGGGAGCAGAGACAGGGGCAGGGGTAGGGACAGAGACAGGATCTGTCAGTAGGGCCAGTGACAGGACAGGAAGCAGGAGAAGGCGAAGGACAGGGACAGGGGTAAGGACAGGGTAGGGACAGGAGAGGGAGAAGAAGTGGGAGAAGGAACCGGAGCAGAAGACAGGGGCAGGAGAAGGCGAAGGACAAGGGCAGGGGTAGGGACAGAGACAGGGGAGGGACAGGAGCAGGGATAGGGACAGGGGAGGGACAGGAGCAGGGATAGGGACAGGGGAGGGACAGGAGCAGGGATAGGGACAGGGGAGGGACAGGAGCAGGGATAGGGACAGGGGAGGGACAGAGAGGGAGAAGAAGCAGGAGAAGGCGAAAGACAGGGGGAGGGACAGGGGAGGGACAAGAGCAGACGCAGGAGAGGGATAAGGAGCAGGACAAGGGGCCAGGGCAGAGACAGGGGGCAAGTGCCGGAGCAGGGGCAGCCCTCGGGGGGAGGCTGTAGCACATCCCCTTCCCCATCGCCGGATTCCCCCCGGGGGCCCCTCCCGAGCGGCTCAGGCGGGGCCAGGGCTGGCTCTGCCTTCTCCGGGGGCGGAGGAAGAGGAGAAGGAGGAGGAGGAAGAGGAGGCGGACGGAGCCGCCGCACCGGGATATGGAGCGTGAGGCCCCGGCCCGGCCCAGGTAAGCCCGGCCTAGGGCTTATGCCGGGCCATGCCGGGCCGGGCGCCGCTGCGAGGCCTCCTGTTCTTCTTCCTCCTCGTCCTCATCCTCCTCCTGGGCTCGGCGGGCGCAGGTGAGTCCGGGGGGTGCGGGTGGGTGTGCAGGGGGATGCTCTGGAGCCCCTCAATCCCGGCGGGAGGAACCGCGAGGGGAGGCCCCGGGCACGGCCCCGGCCCCGTCCGGGGCCGGGGCCGTGCCCGGGGCCTCCCCTCGCGGTTCCTCCCGCCGGCTTTCCGTGGGCCTAGAGGGGCTCGATTCACTGAAAAATCCATTAAAAAACCCTCCCCAAACCCACAGATTTCTTGTTTTGCCAAAACACTGATTTTTTTAGGGCCGGTCCTCAGGGATGGCTGAGGGCAGGACGGGGGGGAGCTGTGGCACGGCCCGCCCGGGCCGAGCTGCTTTCGCTCGCTTTGCAGCTTTGCGGCTTCACACTCCCGGCCGTGTGAAAAGCTTTTTTGAATCGCGGTGTGAAGGGAAAAAAAAAACAAAAAACAACAACCAAACGCAATCTGAGCGTTGATTTTGGCGGCTGCTCTGAAAAGAACCGGGTGGGGGAAAACCCTTCCCTCCCTCAGGGCAGAAAGGAAAGGTTGGAGCGTTTCGGCCTTTCCCTGCCTGAGGTGGTTCGGGTTTTCTGGGCTGCCTGGGTCTGGGTTTGAAGTGTTTGTTGCTTTGGGTCGTGAAAAAAACAGACGGCGAAGGAGCCGAGTGTGTGATTTCAGGCAGTAGTGTCACCGCCCTGGTCGGGGTGCGAGATCTGACGGAAACGTTCCCTGGGTGAGTTGTGAAAGCGGCTCCTGGGTGAGCAGCGAGGGCCCCCCTGGCACGAGGCATCCTCATGTTCAGCTGCAGAACCAGAGGTCTGATGACTTTTGTCGGTGGTTTTTTCACAGCTGGCGGGGGAAATGATGTGTTTCCAGACACTGATATAGGGCAAAATAGTCCGTGTGCAGACATGGGATCCCAGGCTGAGCTGGGTGGGAAGGGACCTTAAAACCCACCCAGTGCCACCCCTGCCACCCCTTCCACCAGCCCAGGGTGCTCCAAGCCCTGTCCAACCTGGCCTTGGACACTTCCAGGGATCCAGGGGCAGCCACAGCTTCTCTGGGATTTCTATTCCAGGGCCTCCCCACCCTCCCAGCCAGGAATTCCTTCCCAATATCCCATGTAACCCTTGTCCTTCATTGGTCTTTTCTGTCTTTGTTCAAAAGGGGGAAATTGCTGCGTCTTGTGTTTCGTTCTCAGAGCTCTCTGGGATTTTGTAGCCTCGGTGTGTGTCATGTCTGAGAGCACAGATGACTGATGGTGTGAGATACCTCACCACATGCCAGACCAGCAGTGAGAGTGCAAGAGAGAATCTGTGTGGCTGAGAGGTGAAAACTTCTCATGAATGAAGGTTGCCTGAGGCCTTTAAAGCACCCAGGGTTGAACAGTGTAGGGAGCTGGAAGGAATCTCAAAGAGGTTTGCAGTGCTGAATGAGGCAGTGGGGGCCTGGGGCCGTGTTTACTGAGAGCACTGCTCAGACTTGAGGAAGTTAGTGACAGACCTAATTAAACCTTTGAGAGAATCCCAGACTGGTTTGGGGTGGGAGAGACCTCAAAGCCCATCCAGTGCCACCCCTTGCCATGGGCAGGGACACCTTCCACCAGCCCAGGGTGCTCCAAGCCCCGTCCAGTCTGGCCTTGGATACTTGCAGAAATGGGGCAACCACAGTTTTCTGGGAAAACAAGGGCTCAACTATTTTTTTGTATTTTGGACTTAGGGTTTAATGCAACTTGATGTAGAAATCAAAAAAACCCAAGCTTTTTAACATTATCCCCATATTCCCAAAGAAGTCTTGATCTTGTGATCTTATTTATCTAAAAATAAATAAACTGTATCTTAGGAGACTACTGTCTCCAGAACACAAAATGAAATCTTCTGCTGTGGGATATCATTTCATGTCATGGTTGTCTTTGTCAGGCCAGGCTGGACAGGGCTTGGAGCAACCTGGGCTGGTGGAAGGTGTCCCTGCCCATGGCAGGGGTGGCACTGGGTGGGCTTTGAGGTCCCTCCCAACCCCAACCATTCCCTGGTTCTGTGATTCTCACGGTGTAAGGGGATCACCACACAGACAAAAACAAGTCAAGTGCAGAAGGAAAATCTTCCTCCCTCCTGAGACAGCAGTGAAAGTGTTGCCCAGCAAGGCTGGTCCTTGGAGGTTCTGGGATACACCTGGAGAGAGCCCTTAGTAGCCAGGAGTGATGCTGGAGCTGGCCTTGTCCTTGTCTTCCTGTGTGTTTGGGTTCTCCAGGCTGCTGGTTCTCCCTGTTTGCCAGCTCCCCTCTCCCTCCAGCTGCTCCCCTCTTCTCCTCTGCCTTTCTTTGCTTCTGCTGCCCCCCATTCCCCAGCCCTTGGCTCTTTCCCCTTTGCTTGGCTGCTCTCCCTCCCTCCCCTGGGTTTGTCTGTCCCTCCTCTGCACTGTGCTTGTCCTTTGGCCCTGCTCCAGCCTGGGCAGATCCCTCCTCCCCTCTGGGCCTGCAGGAAGTGGCTCCTCTGTTGTGAGACACAACACCCTTCGCTCTTGGCTTCCCTGTCGCCTCCTGAGCAGGTGCTGGAGTGTGATTGTGGTCTGTGCACACCCAGGAGTGTGATTGTGGTCTGTGCACACCCAGGAGTGTGACTGTGGTCTGTGCACACCCCGGAGTGTGACTGTGGTCTGTGCACACCCAGGAGTGTGACTGTGGTCTGTGCACACCCAGGAGTGTGACTGTGGTCTGTGCACACCCAGGAGTGTGACTGTGGTCTGTGCACACCCAGGAGTGTGACTGTGGTCTGTGCACACCCAGGAGCTGGTGGTGTGGCAGAGTTTGGGTGGGCACCCCCCCCAACAGCAGCCACACCTCAAGCAGAGGCCTCTGTCCTCTCCCACATGGTGAAATGCGTTACAGAGTTGGCAGAACTTGAGGTTTGTGAGTGGGGCTGAAGGGGTTTTGTCTCCAGCTGTCCCCTGGAAGGTGTCACTGAGGTGACCTCAGTTAACAGGGGGCAGATGGTCAGGGAAGATGTGTTCTGGGTTGTGAGGACAGTCAGATGTGGGATGCAGGTAACTGGAATAGATGAGCTGCTGCAATGACCAGGGGTTGGGGGCCCTTGGGGAAGGGTTTAGAAAATGTGTCCTGGGAGGAGCAGCTGAGGGAGCTGGGGGGGTTTATCTGGAGAAGAGGAGGCTCAGGGGGGACCTCATTGCTCTCCCCAACTCCCTGACAGGAGGGGGCAGGGAGGGGGGTCGGGCTCTACTGCCATGTCCAAGGGAAAGGAGGAGAGGAAATGGCCTCAAACTGCACCAGGGCAGGGTCAGATTGGAGATCAGAAATAATTTTCCCTGTCAGAGTGGTCAGGCCTTGGAATAAGTGACCCAGGGAGGTGGTGGAGTCCCTGTGTCTGGGAGTGTTCCAGAGGTGTCTGGATGTGGCCCGTGGGGACATGGATTAGGGGTGATCCTGGTGGTGCTGGGGTGGCACTGGATGATCCTGGAGGGCTCTCCCAGCCTTGATTCTGGGACCTTAATTTATGGCTTCATGGGCCTGGGTGGGGTTTGTTGTTTCGTGCTGGACTTGGTACTTTGGTACTTTCAGCATTATGTTCTGCATGGAATGAATGAAAACAGGGAGTTCAATTCATAGAAACAGAGAATCCCAGGCTGGTTTGGGTTGGAAGGGACCTTAAAGCCCATCCAGTGCCACCCCTGCCATGGGCAGGGACACCTTCCACCAGCCCAGGTTACTCCAAGCCCCATCCAACCTGGCCTTGGACACTTCCAGGGATCCAGGGGCAGCCACAGCTTCTCTGGGCAACCTGGGCCAGGGCCTCCCCACTGAATTGTATCAGTGCCAGTGCAGCTGGAAACGAGGTGAGGAGGAGGAGGGGGAGGAGAAATGGTTTTACCTGAGCAGCAGTGAAAATGTGGTGTATGGTGATAGTACTGCAGATGTGATACATGATGTCAGCAGTGAAATTATGACACGTGGTGATGGAATTTGGAGACCAAAATTTGGTCACTGTGCACTTGAACGTTTCAGTAATTACTTTTATTCCTCTTCTTGCTTTAGAACCTTTTCCCCATTTACCGGCTCCAGAGGATGTGGAGATTTATTCCTACAACTTCCACAGTTTGCTGAGATGGTCTCCTGTTCCCGTGGAGAGAGGCTTGGTGTTATACACAGCCCACTATAAAACGTGAGTAAACAGCTCTAAAATAGCTCATTTTGTCCTAATTCAGTAACACAATTGGTTTTAGAAACCTGAAAAGTGTAAATATGAATAAGCACAGAAACGAGAGCATGTTTTTTATCCCAGATGCTTTTGTGTGTCTCCAAAAGCAGCATCTGAGAGGCTGTGCTATGTCCCCTGAGCTGAGGAAGGATTGGAGACGTGAAGAGCAGCCAGAAATGTTGGCCAGTTCCCTGCAGAATTTTAGTCTGATTCTCTCTGGTTAATTTTAATTTTCCCATTTAAATTTGATTTCCCCGGGGAGATTGAGGTGCTGAGGGGGCCCTGGGGTTGTGCCCGGGTGAGAGCCGTGGGTTTGTAACACGTTATCTCCTCACCAGAACCGTCTGGGTGGGAGGGGCTGTGTTTGGGTGCTTGCACTGTTCTGCCGTGTTTATCTGTGCTTTTCTGGAAGCAGAGGGGCCTTCCCCGTGTGGAATGAGATGAACTGTACCCGGATCCCCCGGACCCAGTGTGGGTTCCCCCCGGAGATCCAGAAGCGGCGCTGGACGATCTTCCTGCGCGTGAGGGCCGAGCTGGGGCAGCTCCCCTCGGCCTGGGTGCAGGCAGGGCCCTTTGTGGCTGAGAGGGACAGTAAGTGCTGCCTTTGCTGTCACTGCCTCTGTCTCTGTGTCTCTCTCTCCAAGGAGATGTCTTTGAGAAAACTGTTCTGCATTTCCAGCTCTGTTGTGCAGAGCCAAGGTGAGAGGGTTGGAGGTGTTTGCCCACAAAGACAACGAGGTCTCGCCGGGATTTGACACTCCCTGGTTCTGCTGGGGTGGGTCAGGGCTGCCTCAGCAGGTGTCACGAGAGAAACTTGGGTTTCCTGGGGGGGTTGAGCCTTCCCAGAGCCACAATGTTCTTTTGTTGGGGAGTTTTCCACTTTCTCATTTCCCCCCTGAGCACTGCCCACGTGAACCCCTTGGATTTGTGGCAGTCTGAGGCAAACCCACCTGCTTCTGCTGAACAGATCCCAATCCTGATAAATACCAATGATCTGATAAATGTAAATTGTCCTCATAAATATGAATAGTCCTGACAGATATAAATTGTCCTGACTGCAGTGTGGAAGTGTCAAGGACACTTCTTAAATTATAGAATCCCAGACTGGTTTGGGTTGGGAGGGACCTTAAAGCTCATCCAGTGCCACCCCCTGCCATGGGCAGGGACACCTTCCACTAGACCCTGCCAGGGGTGATTTTCCTGTCAGTAAGTACCACAGGCAGTACTTCATTTGTGTTTTTTAGGATTTAGACCTCAAGAGTATTTCACAAAAGGAAATTGTCATGTTTACCCTGAAGGTCAGATGGAGACATCAAAGCAAGGAGGGGGAAAGCAGTTATTTCTCTTCCAGTCTATTGACTCAAAGCACTGTGGTTTTTAGGGAACCTGGAATTTGTGGCAGGCTGATCAAAGGAAAAAAAAATGGCCAGTAACTGCAGATGAACTTGGGTATTTTCTAGTTAATGTTTACTGAATTACCAGTTAGGTAAATGTTGTAAATGTATTAAGTACATGAGGAAACGTTTTCCCTTTCTTGAGAAAAAGCTGTTGAAATTTATTATGTTTGCTGGGAGTGTCCAGGGAAGGGAACGGAGCTGGGAAGGGGCTGGAGCAGCAGGAGGAGCTGAGGGAGCTGGGGGGGCTCAGCCTGGAGAAAAGGAGGCTCAGGGGGGACCTTCTGGCTCTGCAACCCCCTGACAGGAGGGGGGAGCCGGGGGGGTCGGGCTCTGCTGCCAGGGAACAAGGGACAGGAGGAGAGGGAACGGCCTCCAGCTGTGCCAGGGGAGGCTCAGGTGGGACAGGAGGAGGAATTTCCTGCTGGAAAGGGTGGTGAGGCCTTGTCAGGGGCTGCCCAGGGAGGTTTGGAGTGCCCAGCCCTGGAGGTGTCCCAGGAAGGCCTGGCCGTGGCACTCAGTGCTCTGGGCTGGGGGACAAGGTGGGGATGGGGCACAGGGGGATCCATGGGCTGGGAGGGCTTTTCCAGCCCCAGGGATTCTGTGGAGCTGGAGCCAGTCCATGAGCTGTTGTGCATCCCAGGGGTTCACTCTCTCTCTGTGTTTGTTCCCAGCCACTCTGGGCCCCCCCAGGGTGAGCAGAGTGAGTGCCAGCTCTGACTCGCTGCTCCTCAGTGTCACCCCCCCTTTCACGCCTGAGCCCGGGGACAGTTTCCAGTATCGTGTGTTCTACTGGGAGAACACAACAAGGACCACGAAAAAGGTGAGAATTCTCTTATTTCCTTTGTTCCTCGTGCCTTGCAGACTGGGATGTGAGTCAGTGGCTCTTGGCAGGACAACAACTGGAGGAAGAAAAGGACTGTATTTTGTCTCTGCCTGTGAATGTCACCACGGGGAGTCCTGGGAGGTTAATTTTGCCTTGACACAAGTACTGCTGCATTGCCAAACTTAAAAACCCATCTTCCTCTCCTCCATGTGGAACAAAGGCTAAATCCCATTGCAGATCAGGGTAGAGAATCTGTGTCAAAGGTGCCTTTTGATTCCAGGGTTTGCTTAGGGAATGTGGAAAACTGGAGTCTCCTTCCTCCTTTCCTGTGCTGGGAGCTGCAGGAGCAGCTGCTGGGGCCTGATGTGCCTGTTCCCAGGGCAGAGAAGGTTGTTGGAAACATGCTGGATGAGCTGGGATGAGCTGGCCCTGTTCATCCTGAGACTTGGTGTTGGTCCTGTCCTGTGCTCCTGCTGCTGCCTGGGGCCTTGGGAATTGTGTTGTGCACAGGCCAGTGTTGCAGGGGAGGTATTAAGTTAAAAAAAAAAAAAAAAAGGAGGAAGAAGCTTCCAAATTACATAATTCTAAAGTCAAATATTTAAAAAACAGAAGCAGAAAAATATTAATTTATTTAAGAAAAATATTAACATTTAAAAAACCCTTTTGCTTCAGAGGCCTTAGTAAGTCACCTCCCTTTCCTTCCTGTCTTGCACCAAATGTGTGTTTTTCTGACACTCACATAATACCTTCATTTCAGAGGCAGGAAAGAAGTGGGGAAGGCTCTACTCAGGGTTTACTTTTTCCCTGCCTCCCCTATATTTTGCTCTTTGCCTGAGCTGCTGCATCAAAACATCCAGGAAAGCTGGAATATATTTCACTGCCTCTCTTGTGTGGGAAAGCTGAGTGATGGGAAAAAAAAATAAATCTGGGTTTTTTGAATGGGAAACTTAAATGGGGGAGGGATATTTGTGTTGGGAACAAGGCTGGTTTTACAGTAACACCTTTTTTTTTTTTTTTTTGTCTTTTAAACAGGAACAAGAGACACACAATACAGTATTCCAAATTGGAAAACTAAAGGAATCAACACTTTATTGCTTTAGCCTTCAGGTTGAATTCGAGGGAGTCTATGGTGAACTGATAGGACAGCAAAGTGCCCCAGAGTGTCACAGAACTGCCATCAGTGGTATGTGGGGTTGGGGCATTTTTGTGGAGAGTGGGATGAGGTAGAACATGAGTCCTGGATCACCTGAGCTGGTCCCTTCCATACCAAGTTTGCTGGGAGTGCTGAGGGCACCACAGAGTTCACAGCTGTCATTGAGGGCAAAATAATCAGGAATCATCAGTCAATAATTAAGGGTCTGTGTTGGGCTCTTCCTTTTCCTTCATAAATCCTACTGGAATACGGGATAATGGAGTTTGGCCCCCTCTGGAATCTGAAGTTGATCCCAGGGCTGGAGCCCCTCTGCTCTGGAGCCAGGCTGGGAGAGCTGGGGGGGTTCACCTGGAGAGGAGAAGGCTCCAGGGAGAACTCAGAGCCCCTTCCAGGGCCTAAAGGGGCTCCAGGAGAGCTGGAGAGGGACTGGGGACAAGGGATGGAGGGACAGGACACAGGGAATGGCTTCCCACTGCCAGAGGGCAGGGATAGATGGGATATTGGGAAGGAATTCCTGGCTGGGAGGGTGGGGAGGCCCTGGCCCAGGTTGCCCAGAGAAGCTGTGGCTGCCCCTGGATCCCTGGGAGTGTCCCAGGCCAGGTTGGACGGGGCTTGGAGCAACCTGGGCTAGTGGAAGGTGTCCCTGCCCATGGCAGGGGGTGGGATCAGATGATCCTTAAGGTCCCTCCCAACCCAAACCATTCCATGATTCCAGAAATATGAACCTGACGTAGGTATATGGATTTTTTTTTTTCCTGCTTTTCCAGAGGCAACCAGGGCTGGATTCATCACCCTGCTGTGTCTCTCGGGGTTAGTCCTCATAAATCTGGCTACAGCTGGTTTGCTGCTCCTGTGGAAACACCACCAGAAAATCAAACAGTCGTTTCAGCCACCTCTGAAAATCCCCTCACACTTCGAAGAGGTATGTGCAGAGGTTTTGTGCTTCTCCTGCAAAAGAGGGAAGAGGAACCAGGGCAGTTGTTGCCCAACAGGAATAAACAACTGTTGTCTCAGGGTGACTTGTCTGATGCTGATCTCCCACCTCATTCCTCTGTTTCTGAGCTGGATGATATTTTACTGTGTGCTGAGACACAGACTCTGCTGGGCTTTCCTGTAAAACCCCGAGGATGACTCTGACCCGGGTTCCTGTTCCCCTTTTTTGGCTCGTCTCGGCCCTCAGGCCCCAAACTGGGGCTCTCTTGGAGCTTTTCCCCTGTTCCCTGTAGTGGGGGGTTGACCTTGGCTGGGCACCAGGTGCCCACCCAGCCGCTCTGTCCCTCCCCTTCCCAGCTGGACAGGGAAGAGATGAAGATGGAAAACAACTCGTGGGTGGGGAGAAGGCAGTTTATTTAAAGCAAAAAGTAAAGCCAAGCTTGCATGCACAGAAGCCAAAGAGAGCAGGGTTTGTTCTCTGCTCCCATGAGCAGCTGTGGGTGGCACTGCTGGGAAGCAGGGCCTGGGGACGTGGATGGATCCTCAGCAGGAGACACTGGAGACAGTGAATGCCCCCCTCCTGCTCCTGCCTCAGCTCTTACACCTGAGCTGAGCTCACTGCTCTGGAATATGGAATCCAGCAGACCCCATCATCCCTTTCCTCCTCCTGGCCTCCCATCCTGTTCCTGCTCAGAGTATTCACTGTCTGACCCCTGCCAGGCCAGCCCAGAGGTGCCCTCAGCAGGATCAGAGCAGCTGATTTCAGTCTGTTACATCTGAGAGGTCACTGTTTTCTTTCTTGGGTCTCTGTGGCAACTCCCTGGGCAGCTTTCCTGGGTGACCCCTTCTGAACAGTTCCCTTCCCTCTTCATTCCTGTGCTGGGGCTTCCAGCTCAGAGGTGGGTTCCCCATCCCACTTCTTCATGGCTTCCCCCTGGTCACACAGAAAGAACCAGAGTTCACCACATGGCCCGAGCTCGGGGCTTCCTTTCCCTCTGCCCGGGGCAGGAGGGGACTGATCTCTGGGGCTGCCCCTGGAAATGAGGTGCTGGCCCCTGGGAGTGAGGAGGTGCCCAGAGTTTCCTCTGCATCTCGAGGCCAGGAGGACATCACCTGCAGTTCCTGGATCCACCTTTGGGTGATACACTGGCACCAGGCTGTTAGAATGTGACACAGGGCGCTTTGAACCGCCTTCCTCCACATGGCCACTGTGCAAGGAACATCCTCTGGCTCTTTGGGGGTGTCATCCCTTCTTAGGTTACTAGAGATGATTTCCAGCACTGCTGATTCTCTCAAGCACTGGATACTTTCATCTGCAGTGGCCCCACTTTCCTGGGGAGCTCCTTAGATCTTCCTTGAGAGTGGATACCTTTCCCTCATGCTTGGGAGGAGCCATTTCCAAAGACTGCAAATTGTTCTCTGCTTTCCAATTCCTCTTTCAATTTGACTGTCTCTGGCCAGGGATCCCAGCTGGGCTTTGTGACCTTCCAGTAGTTGACCATCAGCCCCATTGTCCCAGCCTGGAAGCAGCCAGGCAGGAATCTGCTCACTGGGCTGGCAGCTGGAATCTTTCTGCCAGTCCCAGAGTTCTGAGGAGGTCAGAGACTGGGTAACCTTGGTTTGCTGTTGGATTTGTCTGACTTCCTTTGGTGAAGGACCAGCTTTCTTATCTGTCCTCTCCCCTCCTTCTACTCCTTCTCCTTCTTCCTCTTCCTGCCTTGCCAAACCCTGCTATGGCCCTGTCCCTTGCCTTATCCATTTCTTCCTTTTCACTGCTGGGGCAATGACTGGAGTTGTGGTTTGGGGCCCTGTCTCATCCCTGTCCCCTCCATTGCAGTTTGGGTCCCTGTCCCATCCCTGTGTCCCCTCCAGGGCAGTTTGGGTCCCTGTCCCATCCCTGTGTCTCCATTGCAGTTTGGGGCCCTGTCTCATCCCTGTGTCTCCATTGCAGTTTGGGGCCCTGTCTCATCCCTGTCCCCTCCATTGCAATTTGGGGCCCTGTCCCATCCCTGTGTCCCCTCCAGGGCAGTTTGGGGCCCTGTGTCATCCCTGTGTCCCAGGGCAGTTTGGGGTCCTGTCCCATCCCTGTGTCCCAGGGCAGTTTGAGTCCCTGTCCCATCCCTGTGTCCCAGGGCAGTTTGAGTCCCTGTCCCATCCCTGTGTCCCAGGGCAGTTTGGGGCCCTGTCTCATCCCTGTGTCCCCTCCAGGGCACTTTGGGGCCCTGTCTCATCCCTGTGTCCCAGGGCACTTTGGGGCCCTGTCCCATCCCTGTGTCCCAGGGCAGTTTGGGTCCCTTTCTCATCCCTGTGTCCCAGGGCAGTTTGGGGCCCTGTCTCATCCCTGTGTCCCCTCCAGGGCAGTTTGGGTCCTGTCCCATCCCTGTCCCCTCCATTGCAGTTTGGGGCCCTGTCTCATCCCTGTGTCCCCTCCAGGGCAGTTTGGGGCCCTGTCTCATCCCTGTGTCCCAGGGCAGTTTGGGTCCCTGTCCCATCCCTGTGTCCCCTCCAGGGCAGTTTGGGGCCCTGTCTCATCCCTGTCCCCTCCAGGGCAGTTTGGACTTGATGATCTCAGAGGTCCTTTCCAACCCATCTGATTCTATGATTCTATGCAATATATATATAAATATATCTAAAACTGTTACTACAGCATGCAATATATATATAAATATAAATAAAACTGTTACTATAGCATGCAATATATATATAAATATAAATAAAACTGTTACTATAGCATGCAATATATATATAAATATAAATAAAACTGTTACTATAGCATGCAATATATATATAAATATAAATAAAACTGTTACTATAGCATGCAATATATATATATAAATATATCTAAACCTGTTACCATAGCATGCAATATATATATATAAATATATCTAAAACTGTTACTATAGCATGCAATATATATATATAAATATATATCTAAAACTGTTACTATAGCATAATATATATATAACTATTACTATAGTAATATAAATATATTACTGTATTATTAATATATCAATAATTATACATTAATTATTAATATATTAACATATTGTTAATATAGTATATATTAACATGTAATTATATATTATATTATATTATATATGGTTATATAGTATATTAATATTTTATTGCTATATTATTAATTATTACCATATAGTATTAGTATGGTAATATTACTACATTATAGTAATGGTGCTATAGTAATATCAATATAGAACCATTACTATTGCTATATATATGCTATATATAAAACTATTACTACATACTATTTTAATACATTTACAAGGATCTTTTTACTATTTTAATACACTCACTTATTAAAACAGTAAATGAATCCTTGTGCAGGGTATTTAAATAGTAAAAAATCCTTCTGAGTGTATTAAAATGGTAAAAAATAATTGTACAGGGTATTAAAATACTAAAAAAAGCCTTGTAAGTGCAATAAAACAGTAAAAATATCCCTGTACAGGATATTAAATAGCAAAAATATCTTTGTACAGGGTATTTAAACAGTTAAAAAATCCTTGTTCACTGTATTAAACAGTAAAAAATCCTTGCACAATGATTTCAAATAGTGAAAAAATCCCTTGTACAGGGTATTAAGACAGTAAATAAATCCATATGTGTATTAAAATAGTAAAAATATCCTTGTACAGGGTATTAATATAGCAAATAAAATCCTTGGAAGTGTAATAAAATAGTAAAAAAATCCTTGTACAGGGTATTAAGACAGCAAATAAAATCCTCATAAGTGTATTAAAATAATAACAAAATCCTTGTAAGTGTATTAAAATAGTGAACAAATCTTTGTAGGGGGTATTAAAACAGTGAAAAGTCCTTGTAGAGGGTAATAAAATAGTAAAAAAATCCTTGTAAGTGTATTAAAATAGTAAAAATACCCTTGTGCAGGGCATTAAAATAGTAAAAGATCCTTTTAAGTGTATTAAAGTAATAAAAAACCCCCTTGTAAGTGTATTAAAATAGTAAATAAAATCCTTGTAAGTGTATTAAAATGTTAAAAAAATCCTTGTACAGGGTATTAAAATAGTAAAAATACCCTTGTGCAGGGTGTTAAAATAGGAAATAAAATCTTTGTGTGTCAAAATAGTAAAAAAGTCCTTGTGCAGGGTATTAAAATAATAAAAAAATCCTTGCACAGGATATTAAAAGAGTGAAAAAATAAAATCTTTGTACAGGGTATCAAAATAGTAAAAAAATCCTTCTAAGTGTATTAGAATAGTAAATAAAATCCTTGTAAGTGTATTAAAATAGTAAAAAATCCTTGTAAGTGTATTTAAATAGTAAAAAATCCTTGTACAGGATATTAAAATAGTAAAAAATAGTAAAAAAATCCTTGTAAGTGTATTAAAATAGTGAACAAATCTTTGTACAGGGTATTAAAATAAAAAAAAAATTCTGTAGAGGGTAATAGAATAGTAAAAAGATCCTTTAAAGTATTAAAATAGTAAAAATATCCTTGTATAGGGTATTAAAATATATATAAATATATATATATAAAATATATATATATAAAATATATATTAAAAAATCCTTGTAAGTGTATTAAAATAGTTTAAAAATCCTTGTAAGTGTATTTAAATAGTAAAAAATCCTTGCAAGTCTATTAAAATAGTGAACAAATCTTTGTACAGGGTATTAAAATAGAAAAAAATCTGTGTGGAGGGTAATAGAATAGTGAAAAGATCCTTTTAAGTATTAAAATAGTAAAAATATCCTTGTATAGGGTATTAAAATAGTAAAAAAATCCTTGTAAGTGTAATAAAACAGTACAAATATCCTTGTGCAGGGTATTTAAATAGTAAAAAAAAATATATTAAAATAGTAAATAGAATCCTTGTAAGTGTATTTAAATAGTAAATAAAGTCCATGTAAGTGTATTAGAATGGTAAAAAAATAATTGTACAGGATATTAAAGCAGTAAAAACCAAAATGTGCAGGATGTTAAAATAGTAAAAAAAAAAAAAATCCCTGTATATGTATCAAATAGTCTCCTGGTACACATTATGAATAGAGTAAAAAAAATCCTTGTCAGTGTATTCAAACAGTAAATCAAATCCTTGTAAAATATATTGAAATAGGAAATCAAATCCTTGTGCAATATATTGAAATAGGAAATCAAATCCTTGTACAATGTATTGAAATAGGAAATCAAATCCTTGTAAGTGTATTAAATAGTAAAATATCCCTGTGCAGGGTATTAAAATAGCGGGGAAAAAAAGAAATTAAGGAAGATAAGGCACTGGGCTGAACTTTTAGAAGTGTGTTTCCAACAGGCCTCTCCCAAAGCCCGGGGGTACAAAATTCCCGGGAATTCCAGGCAGTCCCGGGGAGCTCCTGCAGTTTCCAGGAGCATCCCGGGATTCCTCCTTTCCCAGCAGGATCTGGGCTCTCAGGCCCGAGTTACAGGGAGCCCAAAAGCCAGGCTGGGCTTCATTTCTGTCTGGAATTGGCTGAAAGGGAGGTTTTGGGGGGTTTTTGTTTTTAACCCACCTGGAAAAATCATCCCCTTGTTCCTCAGCCTTGCTGGGAGTGCAGAGAAGGTGGAGCTCCATTGAAATCCATGGTCATTTTCATTATTATCTTTTATTGGATTATTATCTTTTATTTGATTATCAGCCTTGGGAAGCCTCATGTGGGAGGGAAGGGGAGCAGGGAGGAGTGGAAGCAGGAGAGGGAAGTGCCCAGGGATTTGTGGGGACAGGAGAAGGGGCAGCTCTGCCTGACCTGGATCCAACCAGGCCCTTGGAGCTCATTTCTCCATCAGGCACTCGCTGGGTTCCTGCAGCTGGAGGTTCTTAACTCAGAGGGATTTTATTTAAAAAGCCCCCAAAACACCCAGCCAGGAGCTGCAGCTGCTTTAACTCACTCGAAGGGATGTTTGGGTGATTGGTTTTATTTTCCTCCCCCACAGAAATAAGGTATTTTTAACTCGTTCAGTGCAGTTTAAGGAATTCCAGGATGGAACATTCCCGTAGCTGTGGAGTCTGGCACGAAGCAACTCGTTGTCTCTGGAATTTCTTACACATGGACAGGGGTCTGAACTGTTGTTTTCTGGATTTTTGCAGTTCCTCAGGGACCCTGGCATGCCTGGCTTGGAGGAGCTGGACAATTCCCCGGAGGATGAGCCCCAGGCTCTTGTGGCTGGAGAAGGAATCCAAGCCTGGAGCAGCAGCCCAGGGTGACAGCTCTTCATCCAACACCCCCAGGGACAGGGAAACCACAGAAGAGCCACCCACTGAGTGTCCCCTGGCCCAGGGTTTCCAGCAGCTGCTGGACAATCCTGAGCAAAATATGGACCCTGGGATGTGTCTCAGGGGCTTCTCCTGAGCTCCCCCAGCACCTCCCTCTGCCAAGGACACTGAAAAGGAGGAACACGGAAGGGAAACGAACACTAAACTCAGAAAATGGTTAAATTCCCACCCAGGTTGGAATAAAGCTTTGAGGAATTGCAGCACTTTACAGGAGGGTGTAGGAGAACATGGGATTTTTCAGGGAGTGAATCACTGCAATGTAAATTCCTTTTATAGCTGATTTTCTTTTGTTGGCAATAATACTCTTGTTATATCCACCCCACTCTGCTTCTCTGAATCATTTTCAGCACATGGCAAACTAAAATGTGTTAGTCCTTTCCTCTCCCCAGGATGAAGCTGTGCCACAAACTCCTCCCCGAGAGGTCTCCTCCCATCTGCTTCCTCACAGCCACACCAGTGCCCTGCACAGCCAAACAGACCTGAAAATAACATTTAAACCATGTATCAGTCATTATCAGACACTAAAACCTCCTGTTCAAAGGGAAAGTTGGCTGAGAGAGATGTTTTGAGTGCCCTAAAGCAGAAGAGCCCACGTTCAGCCTCCTGTGGGGGCTGGAAGGTGTCCAATAAAGCACAAAGAACAAGTGAACCACTTCTGCACTAAAAAGATGGGGTTTAATTGATGATTTTCCCTGGGTTTGATACAAATTGTGTAAAAGAAAGGAAAGAAAGGGGCTTGTCTGTTTGCAGATGACTCACGGGAGTGGCCTGGGCCCTGTCAGAGCTGGGGGGAACTGAGGTGAGGCCCTTCCAGCCTTTCCAGGGACACTCCAGGCCAGCAGAGGCCAAAAGCTAAATGAGGTTAGTTTGCCTTGTAGAACTAATCTAATCCCCTGGGATTAGGCAACCTGCTGGCACAGGGGAGTTCTGTGAGGGCTGAGTCACGTTTCATGGCTGGAGGAACTGTTTGAGCTGCAGAATATCTGCTTTGAACCACCCCCTTCTCTGGGCTGGGCTGGGCACAGAGGGGGAACCACAGCTCACAGCAGCAACCACCTCATGCACAACAGAGGGCACAACTGGTAAAACATCTCCTGGGAATGTACACATATATATATATATATTCCTGAATAAACCCTACCCCAGCCTTCTGTCAGGGAAGGGTCTGTCAGGGATCTGAGTCATTAAATATTGTTACACAAACAGGCTCTATTTGACACAAATAGGCCAAAGTTAAAAACCATTTGCTTGGGGTACAGAACACAAAGAATCCCAGACTGGTTGGGGTTGGGAGGGACCTCAAAGCTCATCCAGTGCCACCCCTGCCATGGGCAGGGACACCTTCCACCAGCCCAGGCTGCTCCAAGCCCCGTCCAACCTGGCCTTGGACACTTCCAGGGGTCCAGGGGCAGCCACAGCTTCTCTGGGTAGCCTGGGCCAGGGCCTCCCCACCCTCCCAGCCAGGAATTCCTTCCCAATATCCCATCTGACCCTGCCTTCCCTTCCCCAGGTGAACACCTCCAGCTCTCCCAGCCTGTCTTGCCTTGTTGAAGTTGCAGTTTCAGGTACAAGATCCAGTCACTGGGATTAGTTTCAGGCCACACTCATTTCTCACCTTGTAAAAACCCAACAAACATTCCCAAGCTCCTGTACGAGAAACCCAACAAAGCTGCAAACCAAAGCCTGGTTGTGCTTCCTCCCTGGTGCAAACCTTGTGTACAGGGCTCCTGCACATCAGCTGGGAACCCACTGGAGGGAGAAGCCAAGCTCACCTTTCCTGCAGTTTTCTGACATTACAACCCCCAGCCACGTCCTGCCCAGGCTGTGAGTGACCCCAGTGCCCCCCTCGTGTCCCTCCAGCCGGTGGCACAACGGCAGCTCCAGGGTTTGCTGCAGGTCCTGGCAGCTGGGGAGATTCCCCCAGGGAGCAGGGGGATCCCTGGCAGTTCCACACACCGAGCACAGCACTTACACTCAGCAGTTTGGTACCACTGGGGCAGAACTTGGTACAGGGAAACAAAAAGCTCTGAGACACAAGGGAGAGTCAAATGCCTTAAAACCCACAGAGGACTTGTGAGAGGAGGAGTCACCAAAAGCAAATGAATATACAAGACCAGCCCAAGGCTGTAAAACATCCTCTTCCTCCCTTCTGTGCACTCCAGACAGAAGAAACTGGATTTCAAATCATGGAAACGTGAGATAAGCACATTTTAACTGGGGCAAAGGACAGCCCCAAAGCTGGCAATCATTTCAAGGTCAGACCGTGGACAACAAATAAATCCATACCCCCATTCACCTTTCAGGTGAATTCATTCACCTGAACTTTCACCTTTTAGGTACAGAAGGGAAAAGTGCAGGAAAACTGTTCATCTATGAGCAAAAAGCTTCCCCTGGAGAAAACAACACCTGTGTGATTTCACAGAATCACAGAACCATTTGAAAGCTGTTGGTCTGACTCTCAGTTGTTCTTTATATTCCTGAAGTAGGACTGGCAGCATTTTGTTGGAGTTTTTTATTCTAATATCAGGAAATACATTAAATACCAATTGGTATCTCTTACACTGAGCAGCATGAAATTAATTCCAAGGACTGTGGTGCCAGCAAATGTCCTTTGTGCCAGAGCCATCACAGGTCAGGAGGAGTTTGATTGCCATGCAGAACCTGCCGAGTGTAGGGACTTGCTTAAAAACCATAACCTTTTACAAAAAAAAAAAAAAAACAAACAAAAAGAAAGCTACTTTATATTCACCTGAACAATAATATAAAATCTTAAAATCAGCTCTTATCCCAGCACAGCCCCTGCTCCAGGGATGGGCCTGGTCCTGTTCCAGGGATGGGCTTTGTCCTGTTTGCTCACTGACAGTTCACTGAAGCCTCAGGCACGGGGGAGGTTTGGGGGATGAAATGATGGAAAGCCTTGGGGTGGAGGGAAGAAGGCTGAAGATTCCAGCAGGAAAGCCTGGCAGGCTGCCATTCCCTTGGGAAGAGATCCAGTCCTATGTACATATTCACAAGTGTGTCCTGGGAGAAGAGGAGCTTCTTACAGAGCCTGGGATTTGTCTCAGTCCAGGGTTTGGAAAGCAAACCAAGAACAAAGAACTGTAAATGATCTACATCCAGAGAACCACGTGGTAACTATGCACCAGCCCAGGGGGAGCTCAGCCCCACAGCTCTTCTGTCCTTCCAAACTTGTAGATCAGAGTACTGAGGGGAAAAAACAAAAGGAATAAAAATCAGACCATACATAAGGTAGTTTTAACAGTGTTCTTGACTCTCATCCTGTAAATCAACAGCCCTGAATCTGCATTCCAGCCAGTGGCTGTATTTTGTTTCCCATGCATGGCTGAAGCTTTGGCAGCCAGCTGAAGCTCAAACAAAAAATAACCAGTTTCACAGCCCTCATGAAGGGAAAAACTGGTATTTGTGGGATTCTAGGAGATTTAGGAAGTGCTGCAGGAGCATCCCTAATTTCCCAGCCAGGGCATTGCTCCAGAGCCCACTGATCTCATTCCCTGCAAAGCATTTGATGTGGGACTGGAAGGAAAAGGGTCAGCACAGGAATTTAAAAAAAGGAGGTGATGTGAAATTTTTCAGTGACTGATCTTGGAACTGACACTATTTAATGCTTTCAGTGTCTTCTATTAATGAGATCCCTGGACTGCAGAATCCATTCTACATCTAAAGAGTTATTACAGATACCAACTCAGTTCAAAGTGTTATGTGAGAAACCCAACAGTATGAGCTGAAATAAACCCAGTGTGCTGTTACAAAACACAGCAGTAGGCTCTCAGAAAATGGAATTGTCACTCTTTATAACTGCAAGCTCAGCCACTGGAAGGAAACACAGGTAATATCAACTATCAGATAATTGAGCCATCGGTGTGAAATAGTCTGGAAAGGGGCAATTGAATCTCCCACCTGGCTCTGCTGGGACAGATGCCAAGGTATTTGTAGCACAGAGCTAAAAGTATCATTGCCATGATCCACAGACACTGGCAATATCTCAGCCAGAACACTGGCTGGATCCACATCCCAGAGCTGTAAATTCAGGGAGAGCAGAGAGAGCTGCACTAACAGGAGCCTGAGGGGAAGCAAGAGCCTCTCAGGGGCTGGGAAGGGGCAAATCAAACCTTGTTTTTAAGCTCTGGGGCAAAGGGAGTAGGAAAAAGAACCCTTTTTCCAGGAGTCTCAATGTATGGAGGCAGGTGAGTCCCTCTGGAAGGAGGGAAGTTTGCCCAGGAAACTTACCTGAAAAATATTAATGCATTTTGGAAAAACACTGCTAAGCCAGGGTACACATTAGTGTCTGCAAAGGAAGGAACAGAGGGAAAACATTGAGTCCTTCAGCACTGGGAGGGGTGTCCAGCACACAGCTCAGGGGCTCTGACTCAAACCCGGCTGCTGTGGCTTGGATCTCGTCAGACACCACACACACCTCCACCCTTTGGGACCTCCTGCCAAAAGCTGGCAGGAAAAGCACTTTTCTGGAGGTGAACAGAACCCAACTCACTCTGTGTGACATATGCTCCAAAGAGAATCCACATGGAAGCAATGAGGGATCCAAACATCAGCATGAAGCCGATGAAGAGCCAGATCCGAGCACCTGCAGGGAAGATCAGAACCTCTGAGAACATGGGGGCTGTTATCCATGTTATCCATGGGGACAGGCAATCCAGCTGCTCTGGGGTGATGGTTAAACCCTGGATCAGGGACAAAACAACCCCCCTGCTCACTCACGGGAAAGGAAAGATATTCTCTTTTTCTCTTGAGCTGGTTCATGAATGACACACAAAAGAGCATCACAGGCCAGTTCAACCATCAGCAAATCCCACCAGATTTCCACTGAGGCATTTACAAATCCCATGGAAAAGGCTGCTGGGATCCACATGGGGAACAGGACAGGAATTCTGAAGGGAAGCAGAGGGGACAGCAGGCCCATGGACACCACACAGGGGGTGACACAGAGGGAGTCTGGGACACATTCCCAAGGAATGTCTGCTCCAGAGCCCACCCCAGGGCAGGGATTTAGTTCTCCCAGCAGCCACCCAGGATTTGCAGAGGAAAGTTTAAGAAGCCAAGATATCCAGCAGTTGAATTTTTCTAAGTTCACCTTTTTAATAAAGACAGACCTTATCTCCAAGGGTTGATTCTGTAAAGAAATTAATTCACAGAATTCTCTCCTAACTCCTTGTCTTCACGTTATTTCTTTCACCACAAGTTGGAAAAAACCCCAACACAGAAATAACCAGTCCTTCAACTCAGTGGGACTTTTAGAGTTAATTTACCTGTTCTTCCTAAGCATCCATCACTGTAGCTGTCTCCTCTCACCTGTGCATTGGATACAGCATTTATCCTAGGAACAAAAACAGCAGATACAATTCAGATTATTAGAAAAATCAATTCAAAGTTATAAGCTACAAATTCTGGAAAAAAATTCCTTGGCATTCTGTACAGTCACAAACTCAAATTCCTCCTTTTTTCTTGCCAATATTGGGTGATTCAATAAAAGTTGTTACTTCTCTTTCAAGCTTCCAGATTTACATCTCCATGACAAGAGCCAGACCATCACCTCTCCCATTTGAGGAAGTTTTGGGCAAGGAACAGGCATAAAAATGTTCTCAAAACAGGGGGGGAAATGCAGTCAAATGTTTTATATTGAGGTATTGAGTTAAGTGTTGGGCTCCCCATTCCTGGAAGTGTCCAAGGCCAGGTTGGACGGGGCTTGGAGCACCCTGGGCTGGTGGAAGGTGTCCCTGCCCATGGCAGGGTGGGACTGGATGGGCTTTGAGGTCCCTCCCAACCCAAACCACTCCATGATCCCATGATTTGTCCACACTGGACACTTGTCCTGTAACACCTGGGCTGGACAGCTCGAGCTGAGTTGCTCAGAACCCCCCTGCCCCACTCACATGAAGAAGGCCAGTGTGGAGAAGACCCCACAGGTGTGGAAGGCGTGGTTGAGCTGCTCCGGCTTGGGATAAACCACGGCGGCGTCGATCATGATCCACCAGCCTGTGAAAAACTGGGGGCAAAACACCCCTGTGAGCAACCTGGCAGGGCACAGGGGCACAGAGAAACCAGGGCCAGGCTTCAGGGACAGCACTGGGTTGACTGGGTTTTAACGAGCACAAACTCTCCTGGAAAGACACTGAGTTGGACTCTAAAAGTGCCTGATGGACAAGTCCTGCACAAACCTCAATGTTCCCAGTTCTGGAGGAGTGTTTGGGAATTGGTCACATTTCTAATCAAATTAAAAAACAGGGTATGGATAACTTTATGCCCAGAGAAGCTGTGGCTGCCCCTGGATCCCTGGAAGTGTCCAAGGCCAGGTTGGAGGGGGCTTGGAGCAACCTGGGCTGGTGGAAGGTGTCCCTGCCCATGGCAGGGGTGGCACTGGATGGGCTTTGAGGTCCCTCCTGACCCAAACCTTCCCTAATTCTATGAAATTCCCTGTGCAGCCTTAGGAAGGAGAATCCTCTAACCACAGATGAGGTACAGATGATGCAGAACAGAGGTGTTCTAACTGATCTAATGATGCAGAAAATCCAGGAGGAATTTTTTTTTAAAGGGGGGCAGAAATGGTTCATCATCAGCAACGTCACAGGACTCATAAAAACGCTGCTGGCAATCCCACAAGACTTTAAGGAATCACAGAATGGCACTTCACAGAATCCCACAACATGCTGAGCTCGAAGGGACCCATCAGGATCATCCAGTCCAACCCTCAGCCCTGCACAGGCCCAGCCCCAAGAGTCACACCCTGTGTCCCAGAGGATCAGCCAAACCCTCCTGGAGCTCTGGCAGCCTTGGGGCTGTGCCCACTGCCCTGGGGAGCCTGGGCAGTGCCCAAACAGCCTCTGGGGGAAGAACCTTTAGCTGAGATCCAACCTGCCCCTGCCCTGACACAGCTCCAGCCATTCCCTGGGTGCTGTCCCTGGTCCCCCCAGAGCAGAGCTCAGTCCCTGCCCCTCCTCTGCCCCTGCCCAGGCAGTTGGACCTGCACTGAGGTCTCCCCTCAGCCTCCTCTGCTCCAGCTGAACACACCCAGTGCCCTCAGTGCCCTCCCACGGCTCCAAACCAGGGCCCTTCCCCAGCTCCGCGGACGCTCTCGAGGGGCAGTTCAGGGGGACCCTCCCCAAGGGTGAAGCCAAGCTGCAGCTCCCCGTGGTGCTGCCCCAGGTGACCCCACCCCATGGCAGCCCCGTGGCAGCCCCGAGGCAGCCCCAGCTCACCAGCACCCCGGCCACGATGGAGGCCACGGCGTTCCTGCGCTCGCTCCAGTCGATGCACTCGCACTCCGGCCAGCGGAAGTTGTCCAGGAACCCTGCCATGGCCTCCCAGCTCACACTGCCCTGCTGCTCTGGGACCTGCACAGCAATCTTTCCATGAACAGCCCTGGCCCAGGCACCTGCAAGGCAGCCAAACATAAATCAGTGACATCTGGGGATGGACAACTCTCCTGAGTGGGTCTTACAGTCTTTGACAGGGTTGAGTATTTCACACAGAATCTTCCAGTGGGAGGTTCCCTGACCATGGGTTGAGATGATTTTAAGGTCCCCCCCAACCCAAACCATTCCATGATAAACTCTATGGATGCTTCACTGAGGTATTTTTTAAAAACAACCCCCCTCCAACAGAATTACAAAAGAAAATCATCACATGACCCAAAAACTTTAAGACTTAAAGTCACATCAAGGATTCTGGATTAGACACCAACGTTTCCAGTCTCCAAATTAGCAGATAATACAACACAGTGCCTTTCTAACACAGGGAAAAAAGAAACCAACTCAGCAAATCAACTGATACCAAGGGTAAGGAAGGTCTTGCTGCAGAGAGAGAAGGTCACAGAGAACTTTAAATATGGGAAGAGGAAAGCAAAGTTAATTAACTAATTCACAGCTACTTCAGCACCATTCTATTTGGGTTTAGTATTGCCAACCTCCATAATTCACTTCCAGCCACTTGTTAAAGACTAACAACAAATGTCCTTCAGGATTATGTTACAGCACAGACTGATGGTGACCACATTTCTGGCTAATGTCAACAATCAGAAATTCTACACTAAGAAGAGGAATAAAAATGAATAAATAAAGAGTTTGACTACATTACAAACACAGGTCACCTCCTGTGAATAAGATCAAAACGTCTGTCCTCCTGCACCCAGCTCCAGAAAGCCACAGTTGGGATGTTACTCTAAACACGAAAATCACTCACTCAATTCCAACACTATTTTTCATTTCTGCAGTATCTGGGCTCAACCATCTGGCCCTTCCTTGTTTTCAAATAGCTCCATCTGGGCTCTGTTTGTCCCTCCTCAGAGTGTGGATGTGTCTGTGCCCTTCCCCTCACCCAGGCTGGATGACTTAGGAAAGAACTCTTCTCCCTGGGACAGAATGGCTCCAACTCCAAAGACACTGAACTACACAAAAACCAGCCCTTCCCTTCTGGGATTTAAAGGAGACATTGTTTGGTTTGGCAGCTACAAGGGATATAATGTTGATATAATTAAGCCAACTTCCAATCCACAGAGTGACTCACGTTTATCCCAGTAAAGCCCTTCCCACTGTGCACAGTCAGTGCTGAGCAATGTTCTGGGGACACCACACTCTGCACAGCCCCTGCCCTGGCCACTGAGGGCTTCCTGAACATCCCTGACAAACACCACACTCTGCACAGCCCCTGCCCTGATCACTGAGGGCTTCCTGAACACCACTGACAAACACCACACTCTGCACAGCCCCTGCCCTGATCACTGAGGGCTTCCTGAACACCACTGACAAACACCACACTCTGCACAGCCCCTGCCCTGGTCACTGAGGGCTTCCTGAACACCACTGACAAACACCACACTCTGCACAGCCCCTGCCCTGATCACTGAGGGCTTCCTGAACACCACTGACAAACACCACACTCTGCACAGCCCCTGCCCTGATCACTGAGGGCTTCCTGAACATCACTGACAAACCAGGGGCATTTTGCTCACTTCAGAATCGGAGACAAAACTACAGGTGTGGAATATGGATCCATATGGATCATGGAAGGGACCTCAAAGCCCATCCAGTGCCACCCCTGCCATGGGCAGGGACACCTTCCACCAGCCCAGGTTGCTCCAAGCCCCGTCCAACCTGGCCTGGGACACTTCCAGGGATCCAGGGGCAGCCACAGCTTCTCTGGGCAACCTGGGCCAGGGCCTCCCCACCCTCCCAGCCAGGAATTCCTTCCCAATATCCCATCTATCCCTGCCCTCTGGCAGTGGGAAGCCATTCCCTGTGTCCTGTCCCTCCATCCCTTGCCCAAAGTCCCTCTCCAGCTCTCCTGGAGCCCCTTTATGCAGCCACACAGCTCTGGCTGCCCCTGGATCCCTGGGAGTGTCCAAGGCCAGGTTGGACGGGGCTTGGAGCACCCTGGGCTGGTGGAAGGTGTCCCTGCCCATGGCAGGGGTGGAAGTGGACTTTAAGGTCCCTCCCAACCCAATCCATTCCATGATCCACATCTGTAGTTCCCAACACCCCCAGAAACAAAAGAAGAAAATAATAATAATCTGTATTTCACCGTGACAAACCAGCTGAGGCTCCACCAGGAGCACAGGACCAGGCTGAAGTTTGTCCCCACACAGATTAACACGGACACAGGGACAGTTTTTAGCCCAATTCCATCCTGCTCCACAAACAGACACCTCTGGTGGAGGCAGATCCTTTCAGCTGGAATTTCTTACAATGATAAAGGTACAAAACTTGCTCTCTGCCTTCAACTTCCACCCACACACTTCACAGGAGGAAACAGGCAAAGCCCTTGGCATCCACTGCCCTCCAATGCCCTTCCCACAATGGGCCTCCTCCCCTTTTCCAAGGACAGACAGGTTCTCCCACTGCTCCTGGAGACATTCCTCACTCATGGCCAAAGAACAAAAATGCATTTGCAAGAGCAAACTGCAGACACTGAGCAGGCTGAGCACAACTGGAGCTGTAAAAACCAGCCTTGGCAGGTGGCAGAACTCAGGGTGAACCCACCTGTGTGTTATTCAGGCAGAAAACACAACGGCAGCTCTACATTTTCACCTGAAAAATCAGCTTTTCTCTCCCAAAATGAACTGATTCCACTTCAATAAAATATTAAAAGCAGCTGCAAGGAAATACAAAAAGTCTGCACAGAGAAAACTGGAATATCATCAGGTTAGGAAAGAATAGAACCTCCTGTTCCCAAAGAAAAAAAAAGATACAAAGGAGGAAGAGAAGAAACTACAAGTCAAGAAGAAAACTCAAGTTTTCCATGAAGAAGATGCATCTTCCACAAGCAACTCATCAGAATATGCTTTAGCCCAAATGCACAGATGATGAAAAGTAATTCAGGAGCTTCTGTGAACATTTCTATGCAGTCCACTGTGTTTTTTCCACTTATTTCAGTAATCCCCTGCAGTATCACTTTCACTTCTCCCCATCCCACAGCACTGGGCTGTGCTAATTTTTAAGTATTACAGAAAGACAGAAGGAGGAAAGAAAGGAACTTAGACAAAAACAAGGGTGTGTGGCAAAATTATTAAAAAGTGATGGTATTTATATTTACATTCTTTGTGATGCCCCATCCCTGGGAGTGCCCAAGGCCAGGTTGGACGGGGCTTGGAGCACCCTGGGCTGGTGGAAGGTGTCCCTGCCCATGGCAGGGGTGACACTGGATGGGCTTTGAGGTCCCTCCCCACCCAAACCATTCCAGGATTTATCCCTTTACAGGAATGTGATGCTCAGCCCCGGAGCAAAGCGAGGGCTCTTGAAGAGCGCTATTAAAGTTTGAAGACTTGAGAGAGGCAGGAGAAGAAAAAAAAAAGCCCAGATCAATCCTGCGGTTCCCCAGCGGCCAATTGGGGCTGTGAATCCGCACCTGGGGCAGCGACATTCCCGCGACGGGGCGGGACGAGGCAGGACCCCGAGCCGCGGCCAAAGCCCTGCCAGGAACGGTAACGCTCGAAATAAATTGCCATTTAGACACAGTAAGCCTCTTTTTTCCCCTTCAAATCTCACCCGCAGAGCCCGAAATCCGCGCGCGGCCCCGGCGGCGCCTCCCCGGGCGAGGTCAGGCGGTGACACACCTGGACGCGCCGGGGCCGGCCCGGAGCGCCCTCGCGGGCCCGCTCCCTTCTCTCTCTCTCGCTCCCATTCCCATTCCCGCTCCCCTTCCCAATCCCCTTCCCGTTCCCAACCCCGCTCCCGCTCCCCCTGGCCCCGACCCCCCGTACCCGCTCCTGGGCGCGACTCTTCCGCCCGCGGCCGCTGAGCCCTGTGAGTGACGCGCCCGCCCGCCAATCAGAAGCGAGCGCCGCGCGTCAGCCGGGGCTGGGTGAGAATGGAGCGCCGCGATTGGTCAATGTGGCGGTGAGCCCCGCCCCTCTCCCCCGAGGGCGGGGCGGGAAGGGGCGGGCCCGGCGCGCTCCCGCCTTTCCCCTCAGGCCCCGCCCCCTCCCCGTCATGGCCGCCCCCCCTCAGAGCCCTCAGAGCCCACAGACCTCCCACACGGCCCGAAATAACCCCCGCCCTCCTCCACGCCCCCAAAAGCGCCAACATTAATATTTTCGAGCAGTTCCCGTGTCGGAATAGATAAAACTTCACCCCCAAAGTGCCGTTGCGCCTCAGCCCCGTGACTGGTTTAATAAAAGCAAACGGAATTAATGAGCAGTTCGTAGGATTAAAGAATCGTGGAATGGTTTGGGTTGGGAGGGACAGGCAAAAGGGGAGTCACAAAAACATCAATAAACTAACCGAGGAACATATTCCATCCAAACCCACAAAACAAATACGTGACAGAAAATGGATGTTGAATAAAAGCCCTGTGAGAAGGAAACGAACTGAAGTCAGCAGACTGAAGATGAGAGGGCACATCTCACAGACACTGAATTTAAAGAATCCTGGAATGGTTTGGGTTGGAGGGACCTCAAAGCCCATCCAGTGCCACCCCCTGCCATGGGCAGGGACACCTTCCACCAGCCCAGGGTGCTCCAACCCCATCCAATCTGGCCTTGGACACTCCCAGGGATGGGGCATCATAAAGAATGCAAATATAAATAATATCAACCTGTGCCAGCGCCACAGGGGGCACAGAGTAAGAAAAGGGACAGTGTGAGAAAGGCCCAGAGAGATCACAAAACAAGCTGTGGACCCACAAAATGCCACTGAAACCCCACTAAATCCTACTCTAAGTTGTACTCAAAGCCCTCCTCGTCCAGCTCCCCTCCTTTTTTTTCCTTCTAGTTATATGTATGGACTGTGTTCCATCAAGTCCGCAGACACCACACACCCTGTTCCCTCAGAGGGGCAGTTTCTCACACTAAAAATAAAGATTCACCACTTGTCTTTTTCTCTTGCAAGATTCCCTGCTCTTGCTTCTCCTTTTACTCCTTCTCCTTGGAGCCTTCTCTGTATCTCCACATTCATCCTGAGATGTAATTACTCTGAAACAAAGGGATCCTCAGCAGGCCTTGACATTTACAATGTCTACAGAACAGAAGAATTTCTTCCCAAAAATCGAATCTAAAGCTCTCTTTCAGTTTTAAACTATTCCCCCTTGTCCTCTCACTTCCTTTCCTTGGAAAGCACTGGCATGGATAATTAGCTCACTAACAGTGCTTGAAAAGCCATCAGATTGTTGGGCAAGAAAGAAATTCTTCACCCTGAGAAAAACGGATACTTCAATTAATATATCTTATATATCTTACACAAACCATCATTATCTTCATATTAAGATATCACCCAGTGAAGCCTTTCAAACCACAAGCTGTAAGGTCACTGAACCAACACGTGGACGTTCTGGGAACAGTCAATATGTCTGGTTCTGGAAATAGCAGTGATTTCACCCTTTTGAGGTCAATGCTAAAATAACATTCATCAAATTCAAATTCACAGTCTGTGGAAGCTCGAAAAATTCCTTCTGAAGGCTGTTCTCTCCTAGCTTTTTCTTCCACAGCAGTTGGTATTCCTTGTTCTAGAAGGATTTACTGAATACTTGTTCTAGCAGGATTTACTAAACACTGCTCTGAAGATTTTGTGAGCTCAGAGCAACAAAATTATAGACCAGCCCTGCAAAAATGTACTCCTCCACACACCTGGGGAAAACAGAAATGTAAATTATTTTTCCATCATCATCATAAATGTCGAAGAAGTGGATTTTTGTGCCTGGCAGTTTTGATGACAACAGTGTCAGGCTGATTTAAAGTGCTGGAGTCAGGTCACACCTACTCCACTTAAACCTGAGGAGTCTGAATAAGAACATAAAAATCCCCCACTCTGCTGATTCATCCATTACAGCAACTTCAATATTGAAACTGCTGATGCTTCACTTCATCAAGAGCCAAACTGTTTTCCAGCAGGGCTGGAAACTCATTTCTGTTTTATCTTGTGCAATGAATTCGATTTGCTCTTTAAATCTCCCACTGGAGTGGTTTAAACAGTAATTCAGATCCAATTCCTGCAGATCATAATGAAAAGCTAAATGCAATCTTTTAAGGAATATTATGTCAAAGGACTTCCAGAAAAGTATGTTTAATTTACAGTTTTCATTCTAAACAAAAATAAAGTATTCAAATAAACAGACATTCGATCACACAACTGTTGGAGCCAGGCTGGGAGAGCTGAGGGGGCTCAGCCTGGAGAAGAGAAGGCTCCAGGGAGACCTCAGAGTCCCTTCCAGGGCCTAAAGGGGCTCCAGGAGAGCTGGAGAGGGACTGGGGATAAGGGATGGAGGGACAGGAAAAGCAGGAATGGCTTCCCACTGCCAGAGGATATTGGGAAAGAATTCTTCCCTGTGAGGGTGGGGAGGCCCTGGCCCAGGTTGCCCAGAGAAGCTGTGGCTGCCCCTGGATCCCTGGAAGTGTCCAAGGCCAGGTTGGACGGGGCATCCAGTGCCACCCCTGCCATGGGCAGGGACACCTTCCACCAGCCCAGGCTGCTCCAAGCCCCGTCCAACCTGGCCTTGGACACTTCCAGGGATCCAGGGGCAGCCACAGCTTCTCTGGGCAACCTGGGCCAGGGCCTCCCCACCCTCCCAGCCAGGAATTCCTTCCTAAATCTTGTCATGACTAATTCACTGTAACAGGGAAGCTTGAAAGACCCAGAGTGTTCACCAACAAATAAATTTCCAAGACCTGTTTCCATGTTAAAGATCCAAAAATGGACTTCTGCACATGTACAGCCCAAGCCCCTCAGAAGACACCCAGAACCCTCCCTTCAGGGCCATTTAATTTAACCTTAAATAGATGAATGGACTTTTAAAACATGTGCATTGAACCTGCCAACAATTCATGAGCTGTAAGTATTTAAATACAAAGGTCAAACTAACACAGCACAGCAAGACTTCTGCTGCCACTTTATCTTTTAATGTGTTTTTCCTATGCTTCAATTTTCCCTTTTGAAGAGATAACAGACTGTAAGAGTGATTACACTCTGTGCTAAAGCGAAGCATTAATTTGGATTTAAGCAGAAGTAAAATGACCTGAAAGAGAGTAATGGCTTTAACCCAGAGCACAGGGGAGGTATGAGGGGCAGAAAAAGGCCGCTGCTCAGTGACAAAAATTAACTCTACCACAGCCCAAACTGGCACATTTCCTTTAATAATATTTAAAAATAAATTCATTATTTGTAATGCAAATGCCCATCCGACAACCAAATTTCTTTTAACTGCTGTAACAGTGTGGATTTGACATTTTTAGTGTACCCAAAATTTCTAGAGTGCAACATTTCATTAATAAAGTGCATTCAAAATCTTCACAAGAGACAGGAATTAGTATTAAATTATTTCACTGTAAAGTTTAACCACTTAAACAGAGAATACTTCCACCCAAACCTTTTACCATCTTCCCCTGGGCTCTCCTTCGTGTCTGGATGAGAAGCCTTTTCCACCAGAGCCTCGTAAGTCTTTTGTGCTCGAACGATTTCCTTCTCTGGGCTGAAATGCACCATCTGCCTGCTCAGAATGGGCACGACCAGGTTGAAGTTGTCAACTCTCTTGTTTAGTTTCCTGATGTCTTCCACGAACTGCTCGCAGATCCGACTCCACTGCTTCTGCTCCAGCGGCGTCATGGGCTCTCCCAGCTTCCTCCTCGCGGCCACCACGCTCTTCCTCAGCCCCTCGATGGTCTCCCGGATCTCCTTCTGCAGCAGGATCCACTCGGGCTGGTACCCGTTGTCAATCAGGATCCTGTTGAGGTTGTGGGTCATGGGGTCGATGTGGGGACAGTCTGAGAACTTCTGCAGAGGTTTTCCTTTGCCCCGGAGGTTGTCGAAGTCTCCTTTGGCCATGGATTCCTGGATGAGGTCCTCCACCAGCCGTTCCACCGCTTGAGTTATTTTCACCTTCTTGCTCTCCCTCACATCCTTGGCTCTCATCAGGTCAGTCTCAGGGTAGCTGCTCCCGAGCCTGTGCTGCCGGTACTCCAGCACCTGCTCCGTGGCGCGGTCCACTCGGAACTGCATGTACTGCTTCTCCCTCTGGCTCGGCGTGCCGATGCCGACGCCTTCAAAACTCAAGTAGTGCCTGTGCTGCAGGGACTTGGATTTGAACTGGTCTTCCTCCTCTTCGCTGTCCTCGCCGGGTTTCTGCTTGGCTGCCACGTCGTTGAGCACAACCCTGTAGGCCTCCTCCACCCTGATGAAGGCGGCGGGGTCGGCCGCGCTGGAGCTGCTGTCGGGGTGGTACTTTTTGGCGAGGGTTCGGTAGGAGTTCCTCACCTCATCGAGGGAACACCCTTCCTCAAGCTCCAGGATTTTGTAAGAGTCCCTGACGTCGCCTTTGGGTTTGTAACCCGACAACATCCTGCAGAGAAACGGCTTCAGCTTCCTTGGGATCACGGCTCCCTGTCCCAGGAAACGGTGCCCCATGGTGTTGGTCAGCATGGCACAGAGACACTGGGGATTTCTTCAGGTGCAGCTACATTACAAACAGCCTACAAACACATTTGTGTTTGAACTGTGTTAAATATGCTTTTTTAAAGCAGGATTTATGTCTTATCTTTATGGTATCATAGAATCATGGAATCACAAGAGAACTTGGGTTGGAAAGGACCTTAAAAATCATCTCATTCCATCCCCCTGCCATGGGCAGGGACACCTTCCACCAGCCCAGGGTGCTCCAAGCCCCGTCCAACCTGGCCTTGGACACTTCCAGGGATCCAGGGGCAGCCACAGCTTCTCTGGGCAACCTGGGCCAGGGCCTCCCCACCCTCCCAGCCAGGAATTCCTTCCCAATATCCCACCTAACCCTACCCTCCTTCAGCTTAACACCATTAATCTGCACTTCTAATTAATTAATACTGAAGTCATATTACAATAGAAAATTAATTCATACTATAGTTTTCTCCTACAACGGCAGCACGGGTTTGTTTTGCAGTGCAGAATTCCCACAAAGCATTTTTACTGCCTTTCTTTCATTTTTTTGATTAATTATTTTATTGCCCTTATTGCCTATCAGCAAACTCAGAGCAGGGTAAACTGGAAATACCCTTTATACTGAGGGGTAACTGCTGAAACAAACCCTTCCCTTTTCCCCTCTGTACCTACATTCAGCACTCTCTGAATTTCCCACTCCCATGGATCCCAGTGCCTCAGCATGTACAACCTGGAACATTCCCAAAGGATGTCATCACAGCACGGTTTTGGTACTTCCCAGCAACATCTGTAGCAGTGTTCAGGTTATACATTCATTTAGACCAGCTCTTGTACCCCAGCAGAGGCCAAACTCCTTCACTGGTGCCAGGTGAGGCTGGAAACCTGGAACTGAGAACAGATCAATAGTGGTCAGTATTTCCCTCCGTCAGCAATTCCAGTGCTTCGGGGTTATTTGGGAAAAGAGCAAAAGGAACAGCTTATAAATCAGGTCTTTATGTAAGTTCAAAGTAGAACATAACACAACCTGCACCCACCATTTAAACATAGCTAACTCCTCCTTTACTCATGGAAATAAATCCTAAGGGAAATTCTGGATCACTGGTGCCAAAGGCTCAGGGAGGGCAACATCCCCTTGGCTGACTCAATTTCAAACAAAAAACTAGGTCAAACAAAGGTTAATTAAGGACTAAATAGTACTTATCTGTCCTGTACACAAAAAACTGCCCTTCTGCCCCAACCCAGAAAAGGAAAAGGGGATGTTCTTGGGAATGGATCAATCCTAAATGCTTTCAGCTGATTTTGATCTATGTCACTTGTTGAGTCCTCAGCTTGTGATAACGGACTTCATCAACATGTGGGTTTTTTAATTTATGATATAGAGTAGTGTGATATATAAATAATTGTGATTCGTGAAACAAATGGGTGATTACATCAAAATAAAACAAACATTGTAAAACTTAATTACATCCCTTAAAGAAATAAAACAGACCCTTACAGGGTCGAGAGGCCCTAAACCTCCCTACTATCCTAAAAATAAAATATGTTTTTTTTAGGCACCTGTTCGTCCAAGAATGCATGAATTATGACTGGTTGTAGAGATAAGCCCTTTTAGCTTTAGCTGTAAGAAAACCCATATATTAAATACTTAGCAAAAACCTGTAGAATGTAGAATGTATATGATATATGAGAATGTATATGTATATGATATAATTAATATGCATGAAGTAGCTAAGATAAATACTAAATTTGGGAATGGGAAATTGGTCCCCATTTCTGTCACCCAGCCAGCTGCTTGCTTTTACCATATAACAAACTATTACTCAAAAACTTATAGAAACTCGAGACTTTGTTTATCAGAGAAGTGATTTTTTTCGTTCTAGGTGTCAGACAAAGATAATAATTGAGTTTTATATGGCCATAAGAACCTGCGTCACTACTACTTAAACAGAAAGAACGACTACACTCTTTAATTCAATCACTGCTCAGAAAGTGACTTTCTCGTAGCTCCGCAGCCATTAATTTAATATATTTGTGCTTAAAGAAGCGTGAATAGAACCCCAGCTGCACCCAAAGGGGGGTTATCCCCGGCGGGGACTGGGAAGGGGAACCGGGCTGAGCCCCCCAGGACCCCCATCCCTCCCTCCCTCCCTCCCTGTCCCGCAGCGCGGGGGGGTCTCCCCGCAGCGCTCCCGCACCTGAGACCCCCGAGCCCCCCGGCTCACCTGCAGCCCCGGGCCGAGCTGAGACCCCCGAGCCCCCCCGGCTCACCTGCAGCCCCGGGCCGAGCTGAGACCCCCGAGCCCCCCCGGCTCACCTGCAGCCCCGGGCCGAGCAGGCCGGTAACGGCGGCGGGGAGGAAGAGGAGGGCGCGGAGGAAGAGCAGAGGATGGGGCAGCCGCTGTGACCCCGCGCTCAAGGACGGGAGGGAGGGAGAGACGGGAGGGACAGAGAGAGGGGCGGGAACGGGGAGGGACGGAGGGAGGGAACGAGGGGGACGGAGAGACGGGGAAGGAGGGAAGAAGGAGGGAAGGAGGAAAGAAGGGGGGGAGGGAGGGAAAAAGGGAGGGAGGAAAGGACGAAGCAGAAGAAGAAGGGAGTAAGGGAGGGAAGAATGGCGGGGAGAGTGACAAGGAGGGGGCGAGAGAGGGAAGGGGGGCCGAGAGCGAGGGACTGGGGCAGAGCAGGGGAGGCCGCGGATCCCCCTGCCCCCGCTCCCCGCCAGGGGCCGCCCGAGAGCCGCGGCAGCCGCGCGCGGGGCCGTGAGGGGCGGGCGGGGCCGTGAGGGGGGGGGCCGTGAGGGGCGGGGCCGTGAGGGGCGGGCGCTGTGAGGGGCCGGGGCGGCCGTGAGGGCTGAGGGTCTTTGCGCTGCGATTTCTGCGCGGCTGTGAGGGCTGAGGGTCTTTGCGCTGCGATTTCTGCGCGGCCGCTCCCACAGACGGACCCCAGCGCCCTTTTTAGGCGTTGTCCTCCCGAGGCAGTTCCGCCGGAGCGGGGGAAGGATCCGCTGCCTCGTCACGGGCTCGTCAAACAGCTTCCCCCGGAATGCGGGGGACGGTTCCCCGCAGGCTCGCGCTGCCGCCCCTGCCCCATAAGGCGCCTTCCAACTGCTGCGAGGGGCTCTGAGAGTCCCTCAGGCAGGGCTAGATGGAATATTGGGAAGAAATCCTTCCCTGTGAGAGGGGAGCCGCTGGCAGAAGTTGCCCGGAGAAGGTGTGGATGCCCTATCTCTGGAAGTGTTCAAGACCAAGCTGGGAAGCTCTGAACCAAGGGAAGAGGGCCTGGGATAAAGGGCAAACCTCTGCAGGCTCCTCCTGCTCCCTGGAATTGAAGGGCTTGCTGTGTGAGCAGCGAGGAAACGTCTCAACCCTGCCAAGCTGGACGTCTTTCTGCAGGGAGGGTTTGGATCCCCAGCAGAGACTTGTCAAAAATTAAAGCTGTTCCTCCCATTTCAGCTTCTCAGGCCCCGCTTTTTATTGCTGTGTGTGAAGCCAGGGGTGATAAAAGTCAGCCTGGTGTGCCACAGAGATGTGTCCCTTGGGGACAGGGATTGGGGGGAGCGTGGTGGTGCTGGGGGAGGGTGGGACTGGAGGATCCTGGAGGGCTCTTCCCTGATGACTGTGTGAGTCTTGGGACTGCCCCGAGCCAGGGGCAGCAGCTGGCCCCTGGCCTTGTGGAAGCTGCTGAGGTTGTGGTGGTGCCACTTGTGCAGCCTGTGCAGGGGGCTGTGGATGGCCCCGTCCTCGCGGGGTGTGCCCTGCCCCGCTCAGCTGCCTGTGCCCTGCCCCGTGCTGAGGGTGCGCTGGTGCCACTGCGTGTCCCTGCCCAAGGCCCTGAGGAGCCGCGGGGCCGAGGCAGAGCCCTGAGGGACACCCCTCGTGCCCGGCCCAGCCCGGGCCATGGAGACACTGCCCACGAGTGCCTGGCACGGCCACGGGGCCGATTCCTGCTGCGCCGCCCAGCCCAGCCTGCAAAGCTGTGCCCTGTGGAGAGCGGGGGTCGTGTGGGACCGAGGGCAAAGCCCCCCAGGGCTCCGGGCACAGCGGGGGCTGCAAGGCCACAAGTGCCGGGGCTGCCCCGGGCCGGGTCCGGGCGGTGCCGCTGTCCGGGGGTGGCCCTTTGTGACACGGGCACCTTCCAGGGCCCTTTGTGACACGGGACATGGGGGTGCCCGGAGACCCTTGTGACATCACAGAGCCCTGCCCTGCCCACGGGGGTTTGAGGGGCACAGAGCCCGGGGGTGCCCACTCCCAGGAGAGCCTCTCTCGCAGGAGGAAGCAGCTCCCGGGATCTCTCTGCCACAGAGGACGAGAGAAGTTTTAGAAGAAGAAGAAGACGGAGATGGACAAGCGCAGCTCCCAGCCCAGCCAGGGGCAAACTCCGAGCCTGCCCAGGGTGAGGGACAGGGAGCCAACGCTGCCATCTCAGCCAAGGCAGCGACTGCTGCCACTGCGGCCGCGTATGTCACCACCGGCACGACAGCCAGGGCAGCCAAGGCAGCCAACAATGTCACTGCTGCCACTGCTGCCACCACTGGAACGACAGCCAAGGCAGCCAACACCGCCATCGCTGCCACCACTGCCAAGACAGTCATCGCTGCCACTGCTGCCACCACTGCCAGGGCAGCCAAGGCAGCCACCACTGACACCGCTGCCACCACTGGCAGCACTGCCACGGCAGCCAACGCTACCACCACTGACACCGCTGCCACGGCAGCAACAGGAGAAAAGGAAGACGGAGATTTCTGAGGAGGAAAGGAAGATGGAGAGGGACGAGAACAGGAAGATGGAGAGGGACGAGAACAGGAAGACGGAGATGGATAAGCTATGGCTGCCACCACTGCCATGGCAGACAAGGAAGAAACAACTGCCACCACTGACAGCACTGCCACTGGTTCCACCGCAGCCACAGCCGCCACTGCCACCACTGCCCAAGCTGCCACAGCTGCCAGCACTGGCACAGGTGCCTCAGCTGCCACGGCTGCCACCACTGCCCCAGCAGCCACCGCTACCACCAGTGCCACGGCAGCCCCCAGTACCAGCGCTGCCCTGCCCAGAGAGCCCCAGGGACACCGTGAGCCGGGGCACAGAGCTGGGCAGCGCAGGGCACACGGGGCCACGGGCCCGCAGCCCCTCTCCCCGGCTGCCCCCACGGCCCAAGAGCCCCGTGCCCAGGCTGCTCTTGCCCCCCAGCACGGGGGCACAGGAGGCCCCAGCCCGGCCCGCGCTCGCTGCCGGCGCCAGCTGGGAGCCTCTTCCTCTGCCTGCAACTCCCTCGGCCGCTCCTGCCAGCCAGCACAGCCAACCCGGCACGGCACCGCTGCAGCACCAGCCTGGCACAGAGCTCAGCCTCGTCTCTGACACGGAGCTGCTGCAGGAGCTGCACAGGAGGGGCCTGCTCCCTGCTGGCACAGACCTCAGCCTCATCTCAGACACGGAGCTGCTGCAGGAGCTGCACAGGAGGCTCCTGCTCCGTGCTGGCACCACAGAGGCCCCACTCCTGGCAGCCGGCCTGCCGCTCCTGGGGGGCATTACAAGCCAAGGACAGTCCCAGCAGGAAGAAGACAAAGAGCTGTGCCAAGGGACAGATGGCCTTGGCAAACAAGTGTCCCAAGGGGAAGATGTCCAGTTGGAAGGGGACTCCAATGTCCAAGAGCTCTCCCAGCTGGAAGAGGACATTGGAAAAACACTGTCCCCACAGGAAGAGGACATTGGAAAACCACTGTCCCCACGGGAAGAGGACATTTTAAAACCACTGTCCCCACAGGAAGAGGGCAGTGGCAAACCACTGTCACCAGCATTAGAAAACCCTGTCCCGTGCGGCCCCACTGACTCGTCACAGCTGGAGCACCACGGGACTGGGAAGGAGACGGACGTGGAGTCTCAGCTGGAGCACCCACAGGGGCGGCCCAGGAGTGGCGTGTTTGGAGGGATGAAAAGAATAAGGAACTGGTTCCGCAAGCCAAGAGACGAGGCAGCGGAACGGGAACACCAGAGGAGGCAGAAGTACGTGGAGAAGTGGCTGGAAGCCCATTTGTCCTGCAATTACAACATCAACGAAGAGAGGAGGCAGAAGGGTGAAGAGCTGGCACGACAGAAAGCCGAGCAAATGGAACGGGAGTACAGGGAGAAGTACGAGGGCAGAGACGACTGGATTGAAGAGTTTTTGCTCCGCAGTCCTTACTGCCCAGTCCCCAGAAAGCCAGAGCAGGAGAGGGACAGGCCCCAAGAGCCAGCCCAGGGGGAGGAGTCCAAGAGCCAAGGACTCGCCCAAGAGAAAGCCGACCAAGAGGAACAGCTGTGCCAAGGGCCAGGGGAGAACGACCAGGCCAAGGAGCTTTCTCAAGAGCAAGACAACAGAGTCCAAGGGCTGTCCCAAGGGCACGATGACAAACCCTTGGGCCCGGGCAGCGACGACGACCCCCTGGAGGGGCCCAGCTATCTCTACATCCCGAGCAAGTCCCAGCGGCCTCTCTCTTCCAAGCAACCAAAAGCATACACTTCTCCATCCACCAGTGAGGAGCAGACCCCAGCAAGGTCCCGCAGCTCCTCCCAGGGCAGCCAAGTTCTGCAGGACACAGTCCAGCCCCTCATCCACGACATCCTGAGCAAGGCTGTGCTGGAGGTGGACACTTCATCCATCACTGAGTCCTACACTCCAGCAGGGTCCCGGAACCCCTCCCAGGGCAGCCAAGATCTGTGGGACACAGCTCAGAAATTAATCGAGCACATCCTGAGCAAGGCTGCGCTGGAGGTGCAGGGGTGCCCCCAGCAGCCACAGGAACAGCAGGAGCTGGGACAAAGCTCGGCTGCAGACATGAAACCAGCAGTTGCAGCCCAGGCCGTGTCCCCAGGGACAGAGGGCAGTGAAGCCCCCAGGGCTGTCCCCGGGAAACGTCCCTCCCTGTTGAGGCGCACGCTCCGCGCTGTGCACAGGCTGTTCCGCTGGCCCCGCAGGCCGGCACAGCCGCACCATTAGGCCCCGCTCCAGCGCCAGGCCCGGCCCAGACAGCGCAGGGCGGGCAGCGCTTTGCCGGGACCAACATCTCCCGCAGACCAGCACAGCACGGAACAGCACAGGCGCCGCAACGAGGCCAAGAAGTGACCACAGACTGGAGGGGGATCGAGAGCCCCAGAGACCCCCAGACCTCAGACCTGTTTCCAGAAAGGTCTGAAAGAACAGCCTGTGCATGGGAACTCATTGGCACAGACGAGAGAAAGCCGCCTTCTGCAGGGAACCCTGTCCCTGCAAAGGTACCCCCAGCAAGCCCAGCAGCCTGGACATCCCTCCAGCTGCATCCACGCTGGACACCGGACTGACCCCTTGCACAGGATGGCGGCGTCACCCATTCTCAGAGGAAGGTAGGAGACTGTGCTGAATGTCCCCTCCAAGAGCTGTAGGAACAGTCCCTTGACAAGGTCTCAGTGTGCCAGTATCGAAAATCAATTTAATTATGGCCTTTTGTGTGTATAGTGTATGGCCAGTCTTCGTGAGCGAAGATTTGGGAAACCCTTCGAGCCTGTGCAATGGATTTTTAAGGTGAGACACAGTGTGCTCTGAACTGAGCCCACCCTTTAATCCTGAGGTTCATCTGCCGGGGCCGAGCAAGCTTGGACAGTGGCAGTGAGGTCCTCAGGACGTAGGTTTGTTTAGAGTGACCTTCTCTTAGACGGATGGCTTTACGGGGCTGACGAGCTCCATCTGCCCAGGGGAGTTTCCCTGACCAGGAATCGAATCCGAGCCACGGCAGTGACAGTGCTGCATCCTAACCACTAGACCACCAGGGGTCCCCACGGCCTTTTGTAGTGTTGTACAAAACAGCTCCCTTTAGGGTTCCTTTCTCTGGCCTCCTGGTGTCTGGCTGGGTGTGCTTGGAGAGCACAAACCCATGCCCTTGTTTGTGGTTTCCTTCAGCTTTGCCCCAGGTTCCCGCAGACCGAGGGCACCACTCAGTCACCCCTGACCTTCAGTGCACTTGCAGAACTCACAGGTGCCTTGGTGGAGCAAGAGCTTGCCATGTTTGCTTCCCTTCCCTTGCCCAGAGAATTCACCCAACCAAAGCCAACAGGAGTTTTTCCTGCAGGGAAGGCCAGAGCTGCCACCAAGGAGGGAAGCAGAGCCCCGTGGCTGTGGGAAGGACTGACCCTTTGCAGGCTGACAACATGGTGAGTGGGTGCAGCTGTTTGAACAGCCCAAACCCTTCCCATCTGTCACCTGGACCTGGATGCCCTCTTTTGTTGAGGCTGCAATCCCTTGGATGAAGTTGTCCCTGTGGATACAGTTGGTACTTCATGTTCCTAGGAAGGACCCTCCCCAGCTGGGCAAGCTTTGTGCAGCCGTGCTTTCTGTTGCACTCGGGGCAGCTCTTTCCCATCCTGTCCAGAGCAAGGTGAGTCTGAAGCACTTTGGAGCTCCCTCGGGGAGAGCCAGCCCGTGGCTGGGAGAAAGTAAATATTGCACCAGCTGCTTTGGGGGCAGCAAAGGAAACCAGAGCCCTGTCTTGGCTGCATTTCCATTCTCACGCCTCAGCCACTCGCCTCCACCTACAGTGTTTGCCTCTGTGGGGCTGTAAGAACAATCAACCCACAAGAGCTGTGGAACTGGCTGTTGGCTTTGGGGCAGGGTCACCGGGTCGGGATGCAGCTGCTTCATCGTAACATTGGGACTGGAGTCAGCGTGGAACACGGACTCTCTGGCAGCTGAAGCAATTCAAACTGTGTTCCCACTTCAACTGTTTGGGTTTTGCTTCAAATATCCCAGCCTTTTCCCCTTCTTTTCCTGCAGACAATGCCATGACCCACATGGGAGTGCAGAGCACGTTGGGACTGACAGGACAGTCATCCACGACCACATCAGCCTGACATTCCCTGATGATGGCAACGGGATGAACTTGGAGCAGCTGCACAAAATACTAAGGTGGAGAACCCCTCTCTGTAGGAATTCCAGCTCCTCCTTCTGTTAGTGCTCAGCTCATTCCTTTTTGTCTGATGGAATTCCCTCCTTTGGGTCAGGAACTCAACATTTCTGAAGGGCAGGGAGAATTCACGGGAGACTCCAGAGCGTACAAATGCTCTGGAAACTTCCACACAACTTTGTCACGGAACTTTGACCTCCTCATTTCCTTGGATCCTTTCTCTCAGCCTTCCCGTTTAACTTGCCAGGCACTGTGCAACCTCTCTGGAGTGCCCAGTAGTGGAGAGAAAGAGAATTCATATGGTTGTGACTGTCTTTACTTTCAGTTGGCAGCCAAGAGAAGAGACAGACTCGGCTCCAATCCTTTGCAGTATTGATAAGAGTAGGTATTGTGGGAAATGATCCTGTGCCTTTTCTGTTTCTCCTGCCATAGTCGGTAGGGTTTGGACTGATCTCTCTTTTATTTCTCCAGGTAGCAGAGATGTTTCTTTCCCTTTAGTAAAGAAGATAGTGTACAGACCCCTTTAGTAGAGTAGATAGTGTACAGACCCCTTTAGTAGAGAAGATAGTGTACAGACCCCTTTAGTAGAGAAGATAGAGTACAGAGAAGATAGTAGAGAAGATAGTGTACCCCTTAGTAGAGAAGATTGCTCTGCCTGCAGCTGTACCCGTGGACAAGCTTGGATTCCAACAGTTCTGTTCACAGCAAGTGAGTCCACCCTTGTGTGTATTTCTCCTGCTGATCTACTCGCCCCCCTGGGATTGTTTCCAGCATTTTCTCGCCTGCACTTGGATGTTGATGCTTTTGCATCTCTTTAAACAGTGCAGCTGTGGCAGTTCCCTGCTTAGAGTGAAGCTGGAATTCGTTGGCACTGGAGCACATTGTCCCAGGAAGCGCCTACTCCCTGCCAGGACGTAGGAGATGTTTTTCCATTGGCCTTGGGTTTGGGAGCTGGAGGGTTTGTGGGTGTTGTTTTAAAATCAGGTCTGTTTTGTGGGCTTTTGCAGTATTTGGTACCCGAAGCCGAGCACGCAGATCATCCTGGGAGGACAAAGAGCCAAAAGACAGCTGGTTTCCAAAGGTCTGACCTCCACCGAGTGTGACACAGACGGTTGCAAAATCCTGATTTCCAGCACTTGCTGGATCCTGAGCCAGTTGGTGTGACTGGGCAGGGGTGGGTCTGGGTCCTGTCTTTGGGAATGTTAATTGGTCGGGCTTGATGACCCTCTGGGTTTGTCTCCTTCCTTTTTCTTCCCTTCCCAACTGCAAACAGGAACGTTTTTCCCATTCCACAGATCCGTACCAGTCAGTGGGACTGACCAGGCTGGTTCCTGTCACTTCCTGCCCCAGCAGTCAGGTTTGTCTCTCTGCTCCTTTTGGGGCTGCTTTGACCACGTGCCCGTAGAGGAGGAGACACTCTCTTCCCATGAGCCCTAACACTTGCTTTTCCTGGGGGTTTAGAAATTGAGGATACTGCCTTGCAAACTGAAGCTGGAGATAATCCTTCAGCACACATGGATTTGGGTTCTTTCCCAATGGGAGAGTGTGATGTGTTGTGTGAGGAATCATCCTGGAATATGTTTCCTGTGTACCAACCACATTCCATGCAGGAAGCAGCAACTGCATTTCCCCCTGTAACTTCAGTTACTGTTCCAGCTTCTGTTTCCATGGGAATGTAACTTCCCCCTTTTCTCTGGTTTTCCCCCAGCTGTCTTGCCCCACACTTGTCATGTGGGCACAGGGATACCACAGTTGCAAGGGCTTCTCCAAAGGTTTTTCTGCCAGGAGTGCTCCAGGCTTTCAGAAGGTAACTTTCCAGCCCAGAACAGAAACACGGACCTGATGCTGTCATTTCCTGAGCACTGTAAGGTGTCCTGCACCTCTTGCCTCCCCACAAGAGGGATGGGATCCCATCCCTGCATGGCTGCTCCTTTCTGCCCTTGTGCTGCTTCCTTTGCCTGGCCCACAAATCCATGGCTTGGCTTCAGAGCTGATCTGGATCCCAGCCCTCTGGGCCAGCCCAGTTCTCTGCACACACTCTGGTGTCCTGCAGCCCTGGGGGGTGCAGGCGTTGGAAGAAGCCGGGCAGGGAAGGACTGACCTGGTTCCTCAGCCCTTTGTTCCTGGGAGGTGAATTCCACCCCCTGACGAGGGGCAGCCTTGACCTGCCCCCACCCGTGGGGCTGGTTGTTCTCCCTCCCCTGTCCCTGCTGGCTGTGCCAGCTCTGGTGCTCACTGAGCTGCACCAGGAGCCCTGAGCAGGAACCAAATGCAGCCCCAAATGGCCCTGGCTGAGGCTGGGCTGTTCCTTTGAGCAGCGGGGACACTTGAGCCCGCCCTGCCCTGAGCCCGGCTTTGCAATCTCCCTGGAGCAGAGTTGTCCGTGGGCTCCCAGTGCTCCTGACCCTGCAGTTCAGGGAGGGACAGAAACAGCCAAACGTGGGGCGAGGGGCCGGCTGGGCTGGTGGGTTTGGGCTTTTCTTTGCTTCCCCGACTGGGGCTGAACTGGTGAGGCACCTTCAGGGTGTGCCCTGTCCAGGATCAGCATTTTGGAATCCAACACTCCGGATTTCAGTCTTTGTTCTCCAACGTGCATTTCCAGGAATGTTTGGGCTGACAGACATGGCTTCACACAATTCCTCATCTCTACAGCTTTGTAAAAGCAAAAAGCTTTTGTAAAGCTTTCTAAGAGAAAAAGCAAAAAACAGGAAGATCCAAGAAAAAGCCTTTTGAGTGGTTTTTGCACTGTGGTGCGAGTAGAAATATCGGAGTGTTCCTCCACTGCTTCTGTCCCTGGACTTTGTAAAGGTGCTTTCTGTGCTAGAACTGTCTTATTGACGGTGGTCTTTTAAAATCTTGTCCTTTTTGACTCAGCAGAGCAGCCCTGGAGAGCAGCTGAGTGATGACGGGAACGAGCTGCAGAGGAAGAAGAAGGAGGAACGTCCCTTGGCTGTGCCAGGTGAGGAGATGCAGTGAGTGGCAAGGCCAGGGAGAGCAAAGGCCTTGCCAGGCTGTGGCTGTGGTTGGTTTCCCCCGAGTGCTGAGCAGGAGCCTTTGATGGGCAAGCTGTGCTGGTTTTTCCCTGGCAGAAAGCAGCCAGAGCAGCCGTGGGTGCAGTGCGAGGCGCGTGGGAAGGGTGGGAAGGTGGCGGGGGGAACGGAGCAGTTGTGCAGAAGTGGTTCTGCTCCCCGAGCCCTGAGGCGCAGTCCCGGGAATGCCACATTCCAGGGAACATCTGCAGCCTGCTCTTAGCTCTGAGCTGATCCCCTGGTGATGTTCAGCTCTTTCTGTTGTGGTTTTTTCTCTCCCCTTTGCTTAACTCAGAAATTGTAACGTGCCTGAGGAAGTGGAGGGTGATGATTTGATAAAGGAGAAGGAGAAGAAAAAGGAAAAGAGGAAGTAAAAGAAGGAGGAGGAGGAGGAGGAGAAGAAGAAGAAGAAGAAGGAAGAGAAGATGGATGTGGCACTTAGTGCCATGGCCCAGTAATCGCAGCGGTACTGGATAAGGGTTGGACTTGATGATCTCTCAACCCAGCTGATTCTATGATTCTAAGAAGAAAGAAGAGAAGAAGAATGAAGAAGAAGAAGAAAGAAGAGAAGAAGAAAGAAGAGAAGAAGAAAGAAGAAGGAAGAGAAGAAGAAAGAAGAGAAGAAGAATGAAGAGAAGAAGAATCATAGAATCACAGAATCACAGAATCAGCTGGGTTGGAAGGGACTTCCGAGATCATCAACTCCAACCCTTGATCCAACCCCGCTGCAGTTCCCAGACCATGGCACTGATGCCACAACCAGTCTCTTTTTAAAAACCTCCAGGGACGGAGAATCCCCCACTTCCCTGGGCAGCCCATTCCAATGGCTGAGCACTCTCTCTGCAAAGAAATTCTTTCTAATCTCCAACCTAACCCTCCCCTGGCACAGCTGCAGACCCAGCCCTCTTGTCTTGCTGATGGTTGCCTGGGAAAAGAGACCAACCCCCACCTGGCTACAACCTCCTGTCAGGGAGTTGCAGAGAGTGAGGAGGTCTCCCCTGAGCCTCCTCTTCTCCAGGCTGAACAGCCCCAGCTCCCTCAGCCTCTCCTCACAGCACCTGTGCTATGTTTAACTTGCCAGGCACTGTGCAACCTCTCTGGAGTGCCCATTAGTGGAGAGAAAGAGAATTCACATGGTTGTGACTGTCTTTACTTTCAGTTGGCAACCAAGAGAAGAGGGAGACTCGGCTCCAATCCTTTGCAGTATTGATAAGAGTAGGTATTGTGGGAAATGATCCTGTGCCTTTTCTGTTTCTCCTGCCATAGTCGGTAGGGTTTGGACTGATCTCTCTTTTATTTCTCCAGGTAGCAGAGACGTTTCTTTCCCCTTTAGTAGAGAAGATAGTGTACAGACCCCTTTAGTAGAGAAGATAGTGTACAGACCCCTTTAGTAGAGAAGATAGAGTACAGAGAAGATAGTAGAGAAGATAGTGTACCCCTTAGTAGAGAAGATTGCTCTGCCTGCAGCTGTACCCGTGGACAAGCTTGGATTCCAACAGTTCCATTCACAGCAAGTGAGTCCACCCTTGTGTGTATTTCTCCTGCTGATCTACTCGCCCCCCTGGGATTGTTTCCAGCATTTTCTCGCCTGCACTTGGATGTTGATGCTTTTGCATCTCTTTAAACAGGCAGTTCCCTGCTTAGAGAGAAGCTGGAATTCGTTGGCACTGGAGCACATTGTCCCGGGAAGCGCCTACTCCCTGCCAGGACGTAGGAGATGTTTTTCCATTGGCCTTGGGTTTGGGAGCTGGAGGGTTTGTGGGTGTTGTTTTAAAATCAGGTCTGTTTTGTGGGCTTTTGCAGTATTTGGTACCCGAAGCCGAGCACACAGATCATCCTGGGAGGACAAAGAGCCAAAAGACAGCTGGTTTCCAAAGGTCTGGCCTCCACCGAGTGTGACACAGACAGTTGCAAAATCCTGATTTCCAGCACTTGCTGGATCCTGAGCCAGTTGGTGTGACTGGGCAGGGGTGGGTCTGGGTCCTGTCTTTGGGAATGTTAATTGGTCGGGCTTGATGACCCTCTGGGTTTGTCTCCTTCCTTTTTCTTCCCTTCCCAACTGCAAACAGGAACGTTTTTCCCATTCCACAGATCCGTACCAGTCAGTGGGACTGACCAGGCTGGTTCCTGTCACTTCCTGCCCCAGCAGGAAAGAAGAAAGAAGAAAGAAGAGAAGAAGAAAGAAGAAGAAGAAAGAAGAAAGAAGACAAGAAGAAAGAAGACAAGAAGAAAGAAGAAAGAAGAAAGAAGAAAGAAGAAAGAAGAAAGAAGAAAGAAGAAAGAAGAAAGAAGAAGAAGAAGAAAGAAGAAAGAAGAAAGAAGAAAGAAGAAGAAAGAAGAAAGAAGAGAAGAAGAAAGAAGAAAGAAGAAAGAAGAAAGAAGAAAGAAGAAAGAAGAAAGAAGAAAAAGAAGAAAGAAGAAAGAAGAGAAGAAGAGAAGAAAGAAAGAAAGAAAGAAGAAAGAAGAAAGAAGAAAGAAGAAAGAAGAAAGAAGAGAAGAAGAGAAGAAGAATCATAGAGTCACAGAATCACAGAATCAGTTCCACTGATGCCACATCCAGTTTCTTTTTAAAAACTTCCAGGGACGGAGAATCCACCACTTCCCTGGGCAGCCCATTCCAATGGCTGAGCACCCTCTCTGCAAAGAAATTCTTTCTAATATCCAACCTAAACCTCCCCTGGCACAGCTTAAGACCCAGCCCTCTTGTCTTGCTGATGGTTGCCTGGGAAAAGAGACCAACCCCCACCTGGCTACGACCTCCTGTCAGGGAGTTGTAGAGAGTGAGGAGGTCTCCCCTGAGCCTCCTCTTCTCCAGGCTGAGCCCCCCCAGCTCCCTCAGCCTCTTCTCACAGCACTTGTGCTCCAGTCCCTCAGCTTTACTTTTTGCTTTAAATAAACTGCCTTCTCCCCACCCACGAGTTGTTTTCCACCTTACTCTCTCCCTTGTCGGGCTGGGAAGGGGAGGGATAGAGTGGCTGGGTGGGCACCTGGTGCCCGGATAAGGTCAACCCACCACAGAGAAGGAGAAGGAGAAGAAGGACAAGATGAAGAAGGAGAAATAGGAGAAGGAGAAGAAGGACCAGATGAAGAAGGAGAAATAGGAGAAGAAGAAGAAGGGAAGAAGAAAAGAAGAAGGGAAGGAAGGCATGGCAGAAAGAGAGGCAAGCAGGGAAGAAGAGAGGGAGGCATCTGGACCAAGGGAAGAGGGCCTGGGATAAAGGGCAAACCTCTGCAGGCTCCCCCTGCTCTCTGGAATTGAGGGGCTTGCTGTGTGAGCAGCGAGGAAACATCTCAGCCCTGCCAAGCTGGACGTCTTTCTGCAGGGAGGGTTTGGATCCCCAGCAGAGACTTGTCAAAAATTAAAGCTGTTCCTCCCATTTCAGCTTCTCAGGTCCCGCTTTTTATTGCTGTGTGTGAAGCCAGGGGTGATAAAAGTCAGCCTGGTGTGCCACAGAGATGTGTCCCTTGGGGACAGGGATTAGGGGGGAGCGTGGTGGTGCTGGGGGAGGGTGGGACTGGGGGATCCTGGAGGGCTCTTCCCTGATGACTGTGTGAGTCTTGGGACTGCCCCGAGCCAGGGGCAGCAGCTGGCCCCTGGCCTTGTGGAAGCTGCTGAGGTTGTGGTGGTGCCACTTGTGCAGCCTGTGCAGGGGGCTGTGGATGGCCCCGTCCTTGCGGGGTGTGCCCTGCCCCGCTCAGCTGCCTGTGCCCTGCCCCGTGCTGAGGGTGCGCTGGTGCCACTGCGTGTCCCTGCCCACGGCCCTGAGGAGCCGCGGGGCCGAGGCAGAGCCCTGAGGGACACCCCTCGTGCCCGGCCCAGCCCGGGCCATGGAGACACTGCCCACGAGTGCCTGGCACGGCCACGGGGCCGATTCCTGCTGCGCCGCCCAGCCCAGCCTGCAAAGCTGTGCCCTGTGGAGAGCGGGGCTCGTGTGGGACCGAGGGCAAAGCCCCCCAGGGCTCCGGGCACAGCGGGGGCTGCAAGGCCACAAGTGCCGGGGCTGCCCCGGGCCGGGTCCAAGAAAAGGTGAGCTCTGGACACTTTCTGACAAGGGGCTCAACACTATAAACTGCTCAGGACAGCGCTGCAGCAACTTAATAACACTCCATAGTATGTTTTCCCCAAGCTCTGCTGCTTAAGGAATGGGGGTGTGGAGATGTTCCGGGAAATACTGAGTCTTCTGTTTCAAACCAGTGTGTGAAGGTGGTAACTTCAGTGTGGGCATGTCAGGCACTTGTTTTTATAATGAAGGGATTTACTCTGGCTGCACATCTTAAAATCTCTGGCAGGGGGACATCCCTTTCTCGTTATGGAGTGGGAGTTTTTAATGGTGCTCAGAGAAACACTAAACGTGGTTTGAAACAAATATTTGTGTAGTTCAATGATCAGTTTAATGTGTCCCTGCTCAGCTGCACACGGAAGACGCCGAGTTGTGCAGCACCTGTGTCTTCGAGGACACCTTAACTAAATGACAGAACAATCAACCACCACGATGATGGTGACGAAGATGAAGATGTCATTATTTCAGAGGAGAGCAGTACTCCAAAGCCGTCAGCAGATCCTGATGTTCCCTCAGCAAAAACTGAGTGTATCCATTTGGATCAGGGGGAGAAGCAGCAAGAAAACTGTGACCTCAGAGAGCTTTGCAGCACAACTGCTTTAGAATCCGACAGTGAACGGCTGAGCAGCACTGAGAGGGACAGACACAAAACCAGGTACGTTGTTAAAACAGTTCCATCCTTCCAACTAACAGTTCACTTGTTTCTGGGGTTTATTGCCTGTTCCGTAGCAGTTCTAATACACAGTGTTGTATGGTTTTCAAGCTCTTTTTTATTTCATTGCCAGATTGAACTACGAGAAGTGGAAAAAAATCCAATGGCCTGTGTGTGAAGAACTCAAGGCAGAACTCGCCCAGTTAAAGCTTCGATTCCACCAGCAGCTGCACATGCAAATGATTCTACCACCAGTGATTTGCACACAAGTGAGAAATTTGCACAGAAGTGAGAAATCCACCTTCAGAGTGGAGGGAACCCTGGCCATGAAAAGGTCCCCCCAGCAAATCCAGGACCCTGGACAACCCTTCAGCTGGATTGATGCTGGAACAAGGACTGACATCCCATCAGCTGGATGGACACTGGATTCCAGACTGACCTCCCAGAGCTGCACTGACACTGGAACCAGAATGGATGATCTCTTTTTCTCTTTCTCTTTCTTTCTCTCTCTCTCTCTCTCTCCCTCTTTAACTCATCTCTTCCTTTCTCTCTTCCCTTTCACCCTTCCCCTCTGTCCCAAAGCCACTGACCTGTGCTTTTAGAGTAGGCCCAGAACTAACACAGGAATTTCCACACTTAGTTTGTTTTAATAGTGAAGAAAATATCCTATTATATTAATAATATTAATGATTAAATAACTTTAAACTCTAATAAGTTCTTAAGGACAGTAATGAAAATATTACATTTAATATTATATTTAATAATTTATTATCGCTCATGTAATATACCAAATATATTGCCTTTATAATATTCTACTGTTTGCTCCCATATGAGTGCAGTTCACCTGAGAGCTCAGCCACGGGCTCTCGACCATTAAAGAAAGTTTCTTTAGGAAACATTGTCCAACTGCCAAACTCACAGCCAAGGGGAAAGTAACACCACCCCCCCGAGCTGGGTCCTTGTCACAGCTCTCCCAGGCCGGGCCATGTGCCCCCTGCCCTCTGGGCTGCTTCTGGCAGTGCCTTCCCTTTCTCTTCCCCTCTCCCCTTCCCCTGCTGGAGGAAGGAATGTGTTGATGCAGCTTGCAAAGCACCTTCCTTGAGCAGGCTTTGCCTGCTTTGTCAGTCCTGGCAAAAAACAGCTGGAGGGAAAGAGAGAACATCCAAGTCTCACTCATTCCTCCAACCTGAAGTCTCTCGGCCACAAAAGGTCTCTTGAGCAAAGAGAAATTCCCAACCCAGTTCATCTCTTTCTTGTACTAGTATATTCACCATAATTAATAAATATTTCACAAAAGATGCTGAGTGTTTGTGGACTCTCTGACTTTTGCTGCTCCTCCCGACTGCGAGCATTTACAAATGCCAGGTGCTCCCTTCCCCAACTCCTTCTCAGCAACTTGAGGACTGGAATAGGGGAATTCTGCACAAGCTGTTCCCAACGCCAAAGCCTTCCTGGAAAACCTGCCCCAGATTGCGTGGCTGCCCCTGGATCCCTGGCAGTGCCCAAGGCCGGGCTGGCCGGGGCTTGGAGCGAGCTGGGCTGGGGGAAGGTGTCCCTGGCCATGGCAGGGGTGGCACCGGCCGAGCTTTGGGGTCCCTCCCGGCCCAGCCCGTCCCTGCTCCCCCAGCCCCAGGACTCTCCCCGGGTCTCTCCGCTCCCTCCCTGCTGGGGGAGGCGCTGCGGGCACTGGGGAGGACTGGGAGCGACCCCTCGGGCTCCGAGCCCCGGCCAGCGGCGCTTCTGGCGGAGGGCGACAGGGAAAAGCAGATGCCAATGTGTCAGGATGCAAGTTTGTGTTATTGTGAGTCCTTGGAGGGGAAAGGTTTGCATTTGAAAGAGGGGAGTTTGAGGCCAGGTGGCCCTTTGAGTCGTTTGTGCCTTTAGCCAGGCCAGGAGCAGCAGTGGCGGCGAAATGAAATGCAAGGGCTGGTTCTGGGGAGAGGCGAGCGTTGGGCCGGTTGAGTTTTCGGTTTCTTTGTCGGTTTTTGTGGGTGTTTTCGCCTGGGCAGCCCCTGAGGGCGCCTGAGGGGGCGCGCGGGGCGGGGCGGGGCGGGAAACGGCGGGAGCGCGCGGGGGGGGGGGGGGGGGAATCGCAGCGGATTTGGGGGTGCTGAGGGTGTGAGGAGCGGGTTTGGGGGTCCCGGGGTGTGGGGAGCGGGTTTGGGGGTCCCGGGGTGTGGGGAGCAGGTTCTACCAGGGAACGTTCACCTCATATATTAAAACCAATTTTTCCCGGCAGGAGTGCCCAGGCCTTGCAATAAGTGCCCCAGGCAGGTGGTGGAGTCACTGTCTCTGCAAGTGTTCCAGAGGGGTCTGGATGAGGCCCTTGGGCAGCCAAGGCAGCCAACAATGTCACTGCTGCCACTGCGGCCACGAATGTCACCACCGGCATGGAAGCCAAGGCAGCCACTGCTGCCACCACTGCCAGAGCAGCCAAGGCAGCCAACACTGCCATCGTTGCCACCAATGTCACAGCAGCCAAGGCAGCCAACGCTGTCACCACTGCCAGGGCAGCCAAGGCAGCCACCACTGTCATCTCTGCCACCTCTGACACCACTGCCACGGCAGCCACAGGAGACAAGGAAGATGGAGATTTCTGAGGAGGAGAACAGGAAGATGGAGAGGGACAAAAGCAGGAAGACGGAGATGGATAAGCCATGGCTGCCACCACTGCCATGGCAGACAAGGAAGAAACAACTGCCACCACTGACAGCACTGCCACTGGTTCCACCGCAGCCACAGCCGCCACTGCCACCACTGCCCAAGCTGCCACAGCTGCCAGCACTGGCACAGATGCCTCAGCTGCCACGGCTGCCACCACTACCCCAGCAGCCACCGCTACCACCAGTGCCACGGCAGCCCCCAGTACCAGCGCTGCCCTGCCCAGAGAGCCCCAGGGACACCGTGAGCCGGGGCACAGAGCTGGGCAGCGCAGGGCACACGGGGCCACGGGCCCGCAGCCCCTCTCCCCGGCTGCCCCCACGGCCCAAGAGCCCCGTGCCCAGGCTGCTCTTGCCCCCCAGCACGGGGGCACAGGAGGCCCCAGCCCGGCCCGCGCTCGCTGCCGGCGCCAGCTGGGAGCCTCTTCCTCTGCCTGCAACTCCCTCGGCCGCTCCTGCCAGCCAACACAGCCAACCCGGCACGGCACCGCTGCAGCACCAGCCTGGCACAGAGCTCAGCCTCGTCTCTGACACGGAGCTGCTGCAGGAGCTGCACAGGAGGGGCCTGCTCCCTGCTGGCACAGACCTCAGCCTCATCTCAGACACGGAGCTGCTGCAGGAGCTGCACAGGAGGCTCCTGCTCCGTGCTGGCACCACAGAGGCCCCACTCCCGGCAGCCGGCCCGCCGCTCCTGGGGGGCATTACAAGCCAAGGACAGTCCCAGCAGGAAGACGACAAAGAGCTGGGCCAAGGGACAGATGGCCTTGGCAAACAAGTGTCCCAAGGGGAAGATGTCCAGTCAGAAGGGGACTCCAATGTCCAAGAGCTCTCCCAACTGGAAGAGGACATTGGAAAAACACTGTCCCCACAGGAAGAGGACATTGGAAAACCACTGTCCCCACGGGAAGAGGACATTTTAAAACCACTGTCCCCACAGGAAGAGGGCAGTGGCAAACCACTGTCACCAGCATTAGAAAACCCTGTCCCGTGCGGCCCCACTGACTCGTCACAGCTGGAGCACCACGGGACTGGGAAGGAGCCGGACGTGGAGTCTCAGCTGGAGCACCCACAGGGGCGGCCCAGGAGTGGCGTGTTTGGAGGAATGAAAAGAATAAGGAACTGGTTCCGCAAGCCAAGAGACGAGGCAGCGGAACGGGAACACCAGAGGAGGCAGAAGTACGTGGAGAAGTGGCTGGAAGCCCATTTGTCCTGCAATTACAACATCAACGAAGAGAGGAGGCAGAAGGGTGAAGAGCTGGCACGACAGAAAGCCGAGCAAATGGAACGGGAGTACAGGGAGAAGTACGAGGGCAGAGACGACTGGATTGAAGAGTTTTTGCTCCGCAGTCCTTACTGCCCAGTCCCCAGAAAGCCAGAGCAGGAGAGGGACAGGCCCCAAGAGCCAGCCCAGGGGGAGGAGTCCAAGAGCCAAGGACTCGCCCAAGAGAAAGCAGACCAAGAGGAACAGCTGTGCCAAGGGCCAGGGGAGAACGACCAGGCCAAGGAGCTTTCTCAAGGGCAAGACAACAGAGTCCAAGGGCTGTCCCAAGGGCACGATGACAAACCCTTGGGCCCGGGCAGCGACGACGACCCCCTGGAGGGGCCCAGCTATCTCTACATCCCGAGCAAGTCCCAGCGGCCTCTCTCTACCAAGCAACCAAAAGCATACACTTCTCCATCCACCAGTGAGGAGCAGACCCCAGCAAGGTCCCGCAGCTCCTCCCAGGGCAGCCAAGTTCTGCAGGACACAGTCCAGCCCCTCATCCATGACATCCTGAGCAAGGCTGTGCTGGAGGTGGACACTTCATCCATCACTGAGTCCTACACTCCAGCAGGGTCCCGGAACCCCTCCCAGGGCAGCCAAGATCTGTGGGACACAGCTCAGAAATTAATGCAGCACGTCCTGAGCAAGGCTGCGCTGGAGGTGCAGGGGTGCCCCCAGCAGCCACAGGAACAGCAGGAGCTGGGACAAAGCCCAGCTGCAGACGTGACACCAGCAGTTGCAGCCCAGGCCGTGTCCCCAGGGGCAGAGGGCAGGGAAGCCCCCAGGGCTGTCCCCGGGAAACGTCCCTCCCTGTTGAGGCGCACGCTCCGCGCTGTGCACAGGCTGTTCCGCTGGCCCCGCAGGCCGGCACAGCCGCACCATTAGGCCCCGCTCCAGCGCCAGGCCCGGCCCAGACAGCGCAGGGCGGGCAGCGCTTTGCCGGGACCAACATCTCCCGCAGACCAGCACAGCACGGAACAGCACAGGCGCCACAACGAGGCCAAGAAGTGACCACAGACTGGAGGGGGATCGAGAGCCCCAGAGACCCCCAGACCTCAGACCTGTTTCCAGAAAGGTCTGAAAGAACAGCCTGTGCGTGACAACTCGTTGGCACAGAAGACAGAAAGCCGCCTTCTGCAGGGAACCCTGTCCCTGCAAAGGTACCCCCAGCAAGCCCAGCAGCCTGGACATCCCTCCAGCTGCATCCACGCTGGACACCGGACTGACCCCTTGAACAGGATGGCGGCGTCACCCATTCTCACAGGAAGGTAGGAGACTGTGCTGAATGTCCCCTCCAAGAGCTGTAGGAACAGTCCCTTGACAAGGTCCCAGTGTGCCAGTATCGAAAAGTCAGTTAAATGACGGCCTTTGGTAGTGCTGTACAAAACAGCTCCCTTTAGGGTTCCTTTCTCTGGCCTCCTGCTGTCTGGCTGGGTGTGCTTGGAGAGCACAAACCGATGCCCTTGTTTGTGGTTTCCTTCAGCTTTGCCCCAGGTTCCCGCAGACCGAGGGCACCACTCAGTCACCCCTGACATTCAGTGCACTTGCAGAACTCACAGGTGCCTTGGTGGAGCAAGAGCTTGCCATGTTTGCTTCCCTTCCCTTGCCCAGAGAATTCACCCAACCAAAGCCAACAGGAGTTTTTCCTGCAGGGAAGGCCAGAGCTGCCACCAAGGAGGGAAGCAGAGCCCCGTGGCTGTGGGAAGGACTGACCCTTTGCAGGCTGACAACATGGTGAGTGGGTGCAGCTGTTTGAACAGCCCAAACCCTTCCCATCTGTCACCTGGACCTGGATGCCCTCTTTTGTTGAGGCTGCAATCCCTTGGATGAAGTTGTCCCTATGGATACAATTGGTACTTCATGTTCCTAGGAAGGACCCTCCCCAGCTGGACAAGCTTTGTGCAGCCGTGCTTTCTGTTGCACTCGGGGCAGCTCTTTCCCATCCTGTCCAGAGCAAGGTGAGTCTGAAGCACTTTGGAGCTCCCTCGGGGAGAGCCAGCCCGTGGCTGGGAGAAAGTAAATATTGCACCAGCTGCTTTGGGGGCAGCAAAGGAAACCAGAGCCCTGTCTTGGCTGCATTTCCATTCTCACGCCTCAGCCACTCGCCTCCACCTACAGTGTTTGCCTCTGTGGGGCTGTAAGAACAATCAACCCACAAGAGCTGTGGAACTGGCTGTTGGCTTTGGGGCAGGGTCACCGGGTCGGGATGCAGCTGCTTCATCGTAACATTGGGACTGGAGTCAGCGTGGAACACGGACTCTCTGGCAGCTGAAGCAATTCAAACTGTGTTCCCACTTCAACTGTTTGGGTTTTGCTTCAAATATCCCAGCCTTTTCCCCTTCTTTTCCTGCAGACAATGCCATGACCCGGATGGGAGTGCAGAGCAGGTTGGGACTGACAGGACAGTCATCCACGACCACATCAGCCTGACATTCCCTGATGATGGCAACGGGATGAACTTGGAGCAGCTGCACAAAATACTAAGGTGGAGAACCCCTCTCTGTAGGAATTCCAGCTCCTCCTTCTGTTAGTGCTCAGCTCATTCCTTTTTGTCTGATGGAATTCCCTCCTTTGGGTCAGGAACTCAGCATTTCTGAAGGGCAGGGAGAATTCACGGGAGACTCCAGAGCGTACAAATGCTCTGGAAACTTCCACACAACTTTGTCACGGAACTTTGATCTCCTCATTTCCTTGGATCCTTTCTCTCAGCCTTCCCGTTTAACTTGCCAGGCACTGTGCAACCTCTCTGGAGTGCCCATTAGTGGAGAGAAAGAGAATTCATATGCTTGTGACTGTCTTTACTTTCAGTTGGCAACCAAGAGAAGAGACAGACTCGGCTCCAATCCTTTGGAGTATTGATAAGAGTAGGTATTGTGGGAAATGATCCTGTGCCTTTTCTGTTTCTCCTGCCATAGTCGGTAGGGTTTGGACTGATCTCTCTTTTATTTCTCCAGGTAGCAGAGAGGTTTCTTTCCCCTTTAGTAGAGAAGATTTTGTACTGACCCCCTTATTAGAGAAGACTGTGTACTGACCCCTTTAGTAGAAGAGATAGTGTACAGAGAAGATAGTAGAGAAGATAGTGTACCCCTTAGTAGAGAAGATTGCTCTGCCTGCAGCTGTACCCGTGGACAAGCTTGGATTCCAACAGTTCCGTTCACAGCAAGTGAGTCCACCCTTGTGTATATTTCTCCTGCTGATCTACTCGCCCCCTGGGATTGTTTCCAGCATTTTCTCGCCTGCACTTGGATGTTGATGCTTTTGCATCTCTTTAAACAGTGCAGCTGTGGCAGTTCCCTGCTTAGAGTGAAGCTGGAATTCGTTGGCACTGGAGCACATTGTCCCAGGAAGCGCCTACTCCCTGCCAGGACGTAGGAGATGTTTTTCCATTGGCCTTGGGTTTGGGAGCTGGAGGGTTTGTGGGTGTTGTTTTAAAATCAGGTCTGTTTTGTGGGCTTTGCAGTATTTGGTACCCGAAGCCGAGCACACAGATCATCCTGGGAGGACAAAGAGCCAAAAGACAGCTGGTTTCCAAAGGTCTGACCTCCACCGAGTGTGACACAGACAGTTGCAAAATCCTGATTTCCAGCACTTGCTGGATCCTGAGCCAGTTGGTGTGACTGGCAGGGTGGGTCTGGGTCCTGTCTTTGGGAATGTTAATTGGTCGGGCTTGATGACCCTCTGGTTTGTCTCCTTCCTTTTCTTCCCTTCCAACTGCAAACAGGAACGTTTTTCCATTCACAGATCCGTACCAGTCAGTGGGACTGACCAGGCTGGTTCCTGTCACTTCCTGCCCCAGCAGTCTGGTTTGTCCTCTCTGCTCCTTTTGGGGCTGCTTTGACCACGTGCCCGTAGAGGAGGAGACACTCTCTTCCCATGAGCCCTAACACTTGCTTTTCCTGGGGGTTTAGAAATTGAGGATACTGGCTTGCAAACTGAAGCTGGAGATATTCCTTCAGCACCAGCCTGGCACAGAGCTCAGCCTCGTGTCCGACACGCAGCTGCTGGCAGGAGCTGCACAGGAGGGGCCTGCTCCCTGCTGGCCACAGACCTCAGCCTCGTCTCTGACACGCAGCTGCTGCAGGAGCTGCACAGGAGGCTCCTGCTCCGTGCTGGCACCACAGAGGCCCCACTCCTGGCAGCCGGCCTGCCGCTCCTGGGGGGGCATTACAAGCCAAGGACAGTCCCAGCAGGAAGAAGACAAAGAGCTGTGCCAAGGGACAGATGGCCTTGGCAAACAAGTGTCCCAAGGGGAAGATGTCCAGTCAGAAGGGACTCCAATGTCCAAGAGCTCTCCCAGCTGGAAGAGGACATTGGAAAAACACTGTCCCCACAGGAAGAGGACATTTTAAAACCACTGTCCCCACGGGAAAGAGGACATTTAAAACCACTGTCCCCACAGGAAGAGGGCAGTGGCAAACCACTGTCACCAGCAGAAGAAAACCCTGTCCCGTGTGGCCCCACTGACTCGTCACAGCTGGAGCACCACGGGACTGGGAAGGAGCCGGGATCTCTCTGCCACAGAGGACTGAGAGAAGTTTTAGAAGTAGAAGAAGACGGAGATGGACAAGCGCAGCTCCCAGCCCAGCCAGGGGCAAACTCCGAGCCTGCCCAGGGTGAGGGACAGGGAGCAAACGCTGCCATCTCAGCCAAGGCAGCGACTTGCTGCCACTGCGGCCGCGTATGTCACCACCGGCACGACAGCCAGGGCAGCCAAGGCAGCCAACAATGTCACTGCTGCACTGCTGCCACTGCGGCACGAATGTCACCCACCGGCATGGAAGCCAAGGCAGCCACTGCTGCCACCACTGCCAGAGCAGCCAAGGCAGCCAACACTGCCACTGCTGCCACCACTGCCAAGGCAGCCAAGGCAGCCACTGCTGCCACCACTGCCAAGGCAGCCAAGGCAGCCAACACTGCCATCGTTGCCACCAATGTCACAGCAGCCAAGGCAGCCAACGCTGTCACCACTGCCAGGGCACCAAGGCAGCCACCACTGGTCATCGCTGCCACACTGACACCACTGCCACGGCAGCCACAGGAGACAAGGAAGGATGGAGATTTCTGAGGAGGAGAGGAAGATGGAGAGGGACAAAAGCAGGAAGACGGAGATGGATAAGCCGTGGCTGCCACCACTGCCATGGCAGACAAGGAAGAAACAACTGCCACCACTGACAGCACTGCCACTGGTTCCACCGCAGCCACAGCTGCCACTGCCACCACTGCCCAAGCTGCCACAGCTGCCAGCACTGGCACAGGTGCCTCAGCTGCCACGGCTGCCACCACTGCCCCAGCAGCCACCGCTTCCACCAGTGTCACGGCAGCCCCCAGTACCAGCGCTGCCCTGCCCAGAGAGCCCCAGGGACACCGTGAGCCGGTGGGACACAGAGCTGGGCAGCGCAGGGCACACGGGGCCACGGGCCCGCAGCCCCTCTCCCGGCTGCCCCCACGGCCCAAGAGCCCCGTGCCCAGGCTGCTCTTGCCCCCCAGCACGGGGGCACAGGAGGCCCCAGCCCGGCCCGCGCTCGCCCCACTCCCGGCAGCCGGCCCGCCGCTCCTGGGGGGCATTACAAGCCAAGGACAGTCCCAGCAGGAAGACGACAAAGAGCTGTGCCAAGGGACAGATGGCCTTGGCAAACAAGTGTCCCAAGGGGAAGATGTCCAGTTGGAAGGGGACTCCAATGTCCAAGAGCTCTCCCAACTGGAAGAGGTTGGCGAACCACTGTCTTCATGGGAAGAGGGCAGTGGCAAATGACTGTCCCACGGGAAGAGGACATTTTAAAACCATTGTCCCCACGGGAAGAGGACATTTTAAAACCATTGTCCCCACAGGATGAGGACATTTTAAAACCACTGTCCCCACAGGTAGAGGGCAGTGGCAAACCACTGTCCCCAGCAGGAGAAAACCCTGTCCCGTGCGGCCCCACTGGACTCGTCACAGCTGGAGCACCACGGGACTGGGAAGGAGCCGGACGTGGAGTCTCAGCTGGAGCACCCACAGGGGCGGCCCAGGAGATCAGCACAGCATGGCATAACAGGACCCTGGACAACCCTCAGCTGGATTGATGCTGGAACAAGGACTGACATCCCATCAGCTGGATCGACACTGGATTCCAGACTGACCTCCCATGAGCTGCACTGACACTGCAACCAGAACGGATGATCTCTTTTTCTCTTTCTCTTTCTTTCTCTCTCTCTCTCTCCCTCTTTAACTCATCTCTTCCTTTCTCTCTTCCCTTTCACCCTTCCCCTCTGTCCCAAAGCCACTGACCTGTGCTTTTAGAGTAGGCCCAGAACTAACACAGGAATTTCCACACTTAGTTTGTTTTAATAGTGAAGAAAATATCCTATTATATTAATAATATTAATGATTAAATAACTTTAAACTCTAATAAGTTCTTAAGGACAGTAAATGAAAATATTACATTAATATTATATTTAATAATTTATTATCGCTCATTTAATATACCAAATATATTGCCGTTATAATATTCTACTGTTTGCTCCATAGAGTGCAGTTCACCTGAGAGCTCAGCCACGGGCTCTCGACCATTAAAGAAAGTTTCTTTAGGAAACATTGTCCAACTGCAAACTCACAGCCAGGGGAAAGTAACACACCCCCCAGCTGGGTCCTTGTCACAGCTCTCCCAGGCGGGCCATGTGCCCCCTGCCCTCTGGGCTGCTTCTGGCAGTGCCTTCCCTTTCTCTTCCCCTCCTCCCTTCCCCTGCTGGAGGAAGGAATGTGTTGATGCAGCTTGCAAAGCACCTTCCTTGAGCAGGCTTTGCCTGCTTTGTCAGTCCTGGCAAAAAACAGCTGGAGGGAAAGAGAGAACATCCAAGTCTCACTCATTCCTCCAAACTGAAGTCTTTCGGCCACAAAAGGTCTCTTGAGCAAAGAGAAATTCCCAACCCAGTTCATCTCTTTCTTGTACTAGTATATTCACCATAATTAATAAATATTTCACAAAAAATGCTGAGTGTTTGTGGACTCTCTGACTTTTGCTGCTCCTCCCGACTGCGAGCATTTACAAATGCCAGGTGCTCCCTTCCCCAACTCCTTCTCAGCAACTTGAGGACTGGAATAGGGGAATTCTGCACAAGCTGTTCCCAACGCCAAAGCCTTCCTGGAAAACCTGCCCCAGATTGCGTGGCTGCCCCTGGATCCCTGGCAGTGCCCAAGGCCGGGCTGGCCGGGGCTTGGAGCGAGCTGGGCTGGGGGAAGGTGTCCCTGGCCATGGCAGGGGTGGCACCGGCCGAGCTTTGGGGTCCCTCCCGGCCCAGCCCGTCCCTGCTCCCCCAGCCCCAGGACTCTCCCCGGGTCTCTCCGCTCCCTCCCTGCTGGGGGAGGCGCTGCGGGCACTGGGGAGGACTGGGAGCGACCCCTCGGGCTCCGAGCCCCGGCCAGCGGCGCTTCTGGCGGAGGGCGACAGGGAAAAGCAGATGCCAATGTGTCAGGATGCAAGTTTGTGTTATTGTGAGTCCTTGGAGGGGAAAGGTTTGCATTTGAAAGAGGGGAGTTTGAGGCCAGGTGGCCCTTTGAGTCGTTTGTGCCTTTAGCCAGGCCAGGAGCAGCAGTGGCGGCGAAATGAAATGCAAGGGCTGGTTCTGGGGAGAGGCGAGCGTTGGGCCGGTTGAGTTTTCGGTTTCTTTGTCGGTTTTTGTGGGTGTTTTCGCCTGGGCAGCCCCTGAGGGCGCCTGAGGGGGCGCGCGGGGCGGGGCGGGAAACGGCGGGAGCGCGCGGGGGGGGGGGGGGGGGGGGGGGGGGGAATCGCAGCGGGTTTGGGGGTGCTGAGGGTGTGAGGAGCGGGTTTGGGGGTCCCGGGGTGTGGGGAGCGGGTTTGGGGGTCCCGGGGTGTGGGGAGCAGGTTCTACCAGGGAACGTTCACCTCATATATTAAAACCAATTTTTCCCGGCAGGAGTGGCCAGGCCTTGCAATAAGTGCCCCAGGGAGGTGGTGGAGTCACTGTCTCTGCAAGTGTTCCAGAGGGGTCTGGATGAGGCCCTTGGGCAGCCAAGGCAGCCAACAATGTCACTGCTGCCACTGCTGCCACTGCGGCCACGAATGTCACCACCGGCATGGAAGCCAAGGCAGCCACTGCTGCCACCACTGCCAAGGCAGCCAAGGCAGCCAACACTGCCACTGCTGTCACCACTGCCAGGGTAGCCAAGGCAGCCACCACTGTCATCTCTGCCACCTCTGACACCACTGCCACAGCAGCCACAGGAGACAAGGAAGATGGAGATTTCTGAGGAGGAGAGGAAGATGGAGAGGGACAAAAGCAGGAAGACGGAGATGGATAAGCCATGGCTGCCACCACTGCCATGGCAGACAAGGAAGAAACAACTGCCACCACTGACAGCACTGCCACTGGTTCCACCGCAGCCACAGCTGCCACTGCCACCACTGCCCAAACTGCCACAGCTGCCAGCACTGGCACAGGTGCCTCAGCTGCCACAGCTGCCACCACTGCCCCAGCAGCCACCGTTACCACCAGTGCCACGGCAGCCCCCAGTACCAGCGCTGCCCTGCCCAGAGAGCCCCAGGGACACCGTGAGCCGGTGGGACACAGAGCTGGGCAGCGCAGGGCACACGGGGCCACGGGCCCGCAGCCCCTCTCCCCGGCTGCCCCCACGGCCCAAGAGCCCCGTGCCCAGGCTGCTCTTGCCCCCCAGCACGGGGGCACAGGAGGCCCCAGCCCGGCCCGCGCTCGCTGCCGGCGCCAGCTGGGAGCCTCTTCCTCTGCCTGCAACTCCCTCGGCCGCTCCTGCCAGCCAGCACAGCCAACCCGGCACGGCACCGCTGCAGCACCAGCCTGGCACAGAGCTCAGCCTCGTGTCCGACACGCAGCTGCTGCAGGAGCTGCACAGGAGGGGCCTGCTCCGTGCTGGCACAGACCTCAGCCTCATCTCAGACACGGAGCTGCTGCAGGAGCTGCACAGGAGGCTCCTGCTCCGTGCTGGCACCACAGAGGCCCCACTCCTGGCAGCCGGCCCGCCGCTCCTGGGGGGCATTACAAGCCAAGGACAGTCCCAGCAGGAAGAAGACAAAGAGCTGTGCCAAGGGACAGATGGCCTTGGCAAACAAGTGTCCCAAGGGGAAGATGTCCAGTCAGAAGGGGACTCCAATGTCCAAGAGCTCTCCCAACTGGAAGAGGACAATGGCGAGCCAGTGTCCCGACAGGAAGAGGACAGTGCAAAACCTTTGTCCCCACAGGAAAAAGACAATGGCAAACCACTGTCCCCACAGGAAGAGGACATTTTAAAACCACTGTCCCCACAGGAAGAGGGCAGTGGCAAACCACTGTCCCCAGCAGAAGAAAACCCTGTCCCGTGCGGCCCCACTGACTCGTCACAGCTGGAGCACCACGGGACTGGGAAGGAGCCGGACGTGGAGTCTCAGCTGGAGCACCCACAGGGGCGGCCCAGGAGTGGCGTGTTTGGAGGAATGAAAAGAATAAGGAACTGGTTCCGCAAGCCAAGAGACGAGGCAGCGGAACGGGAACACCAGAGGAGGCAGAAGTACGTGGAGAAGTGGCTGGAAGCCCATTTGTCCTGCAATTACAACATCAACGAAGAGAGGAGGCAGAAGGGTGAAGAGCTGGCACGACAGAAAGCCCAGCAAATGGAACGGGAGTACAGGGAGAAGTACGAGGGCAGAGACGACTGGATTGAAGAGTTTTTGCTCCGCAGTCCTTACTGCCCAGTCCCCAGAAAGCCAGAGCAGGAGAGGGACAGGCCCCAAGAGCCAGCCCAGGGGGAGGAGTCCAAGAGCCAAGGACTCGCCCAAGAGAAAGCCGACCAAGAGGAACAGCTGTGCCAAGGGCCAGGGGAGAACGACCAGGCCAAGGAGCTTTCTCAAGAGCAAGACAACAGAGTCCAAGGGCTGTCCCAAGGGCACGATGACAAACCCTTGGGCCCGGGCAGCGACGACGACCCCCTGGAGGGGCCCAGCTCTCTCTACATCCCGAGCAAGTCCCAGCGGCCTCTCTCTTCCAAGCAACCAAAAGCATGCACTTCTCCATCCACCAGTGAGGAGCAGACCCCAGCAAGGTCCCGCAGCTCCTCCCAGGGCAGCCAAGTTCTGCAGGACACAGTCCAGCCCCTCATCCACGACATCCTGAGCAAGGCTGTGCTGGAGGTGGACACTTCATCCATCACTGAGTCCTACACTCCAGCAGGGTCCCGGAACCCCTCCAAGGGCAGCCAAGATTTGTGGGACACAGCTCAGAAATTAATGCAGCACGTCCTGAGCAAGGCTGCGCTGGAGGTGCAGGGGTGCCCCCAGCAGCCACAGGAACAGCAGGAGCTGGGACAAAGCTCGGCTGCAGACATGAAACCAGCAGTTGCAGCCCAGGCCGTGTCCCCAGGGGCAGGGGGCAGGGAAGCCCCCAGGGCTGTCCCCGGGAAACGTCCCTCCCTGTTGAGGCGCACGCTCCGCGCTGTGCACAGGCTGTTCCGCTGGCCCCGCAGGCCGGCACAGCCGCACCATTAGGCCCCGCTCCAGCGCCAGGCCCGGCCCAGACAGCGCAGGGCGGGCAGCGCTTTGCCGGGACCGACATCTCCCGCAGACCAGCACAGCACGGAACAGCACAGGCGCCACAACGAGGCCAAGAAGTGACCACAGACTGGAGGGGGATCGAGAGCCCCAGAGACCCCCAGACCTCAGACCTGTTTCCAGAAAGGTCTGAAAGAACAGCCTGTGCGTGACAACTCGTTGGCACAGAAGACAGAAAGCCGCCTTCTGCAGGGAACCCTGTCCCTGCAAAGGTACCCCCAGCAAGCCCAGCAGCCTGGACATCCCTCCAGCTGCATCCACGCTGGACACTGGACTGACCCCTTGGACAGGATGGCGGCGTCACCCATTCTCACAGGAAGGTAGGAGACTGTGCTGAATGTCCCCTCCAAGAGCTGTAGGAACAGTCCCTTGACAAGGTCCCAGTGTGCCAGTATCGAAAAGTCAGTTAAATGACGGCCTTTGGTAGTGCTGTACAAAACAGCTCCCTTTAGGGTTCCTTTCTCTGGCCTCCTGCTGTCTGGCTGGGTGTGCTTGGAGAGCACAAACCGATGCCCTTGTTTGTGGTTTCCTTCAGCTTTGCCCCAGGTTCCCGCAGACCGAGGGCACCACTCAGTCACCCCTGACCTTCAGTGCACTTGCAGAACTCACAGGTGCCTTGGTGGAGCAAGAGCTTGTCATGTTTGCTTCCCTTCCCTTGCCCAGAGAATTCACCCAACCAAAGCCAACAGGAGTTTTTCCTGCAGGGAAGGCCAGAGCTGCCACCAAGGAGGGAAGCAGAGCCCCGTGGCTGTGGGAAGGACTGACCCTTTGCAGGCTGACAACATGGTGAGTGGGTGCAGCTGTTTGAACAGCCCAAACCCTTCCCATCTGTCACCTGGACCTGGATGCCCTCTTTTGTTGAGGCTGCAATCCCTTGGATGAAGTTGTCCCTGTGGATACAGTTGGTACTTCATGTTCCTAGGAAGGACCCTCCCCAGCTGGGCAAGCTTTGTGCAGCCGTGCTTTCTGTTGCACTCGGGGCAGCTCTTTCCCATCCTGTCCAGAGCAAGGTGAGTCTAAAGCACTTTGGAGCTCCCTCGGGGAGAGCCAGCCCGTGGCTGGGAGAAAGTAAATATTGCACCAGCTGCTTTGGGGGCAGCAAAGGAAACCAGAGCCCTGTCTGGGCTGCATTTCCATTCTCACGCCTCAGCCACTCGCCTCCACCTACAGTGTTTGCCTCTGTGGGGCTGTAAGAACAATCAACCCACAAGAGCTGTGGAACTGGCTGTTGGCTTTGGGGCAGGGTCACCGGGTCGGGATGCAGCTGCTTCATCGTAACATTGGGACTGGAGTCAGCGTGGAACACGGACTCTCTGGCAGCTGAAGCAATTCAAACTGTGTTCCCACTTCAACTGTTTGGGTTTTGCTTCAAATATCCCAGCCTTTTCCCCTTCTTTTCCTGCAGACAATGCCATGACCCGGATGGGAGTGCAGAGCAGGTTGGGACTGACAGGACAGTCATCCACGACCACATCAGCCTGACATTCCCTGATGATGGCAACGGGATGAACGTGGAGCAGCTGCACAAAATACTAAGGTGGAGAACCCCTCTCTGTAGGAATTCCAGCTCCACCTTCTGTTAGTGCTCAGCTCATTCCTTTTTGTCTGACGGAATTCCCTCCTTTGGGTCAGGAACTCAACATTTCTGAAGGGCAGGGAGAATTCACGGGAGACTCCAGAGCGTACAAATGCTCTGGAAACTTCCACACAACTTTGTCACGGAACTTTGATCTCCTCATTTCCTTGGATCCTTTCTCTCAGCCTTCCCGTTTAACTTGCCAGGCACTGTGCAACCTCTCTGGAGTGCCCAGTAGTGGAGAGAAAGAGAATTCATATGCTTGTGACTGTCTTTACTTTCAGTTGGCAACCAAGAGAAGAGACAGACTCGGCTCCAATCCTTTGCAGTATTGATAAGAGTAGGTATTGTGGGAAATGATCCTGTGCCTTTTCTGTTTCTCCTGCCATAGTCGGTAGGGTTTGGACTGATCTCTCTTTTATTTCTCCAGGTAGCAGAGACGTTTCTTTCCCTTTAGTAAAGAAGATAGTGTACAGACCCCTTTAGTAGAGAAGATAGTGTACAGACCCCTTTAGTAGAGAAGATAGAGTACAGAGAAGATAGTAGAGAAGATAGTGTACCCCTTAGCAGAGAAGATTGCTCTGCCTGCAGCTGTACCCGTGGACAAGCTTGGATTCCAACAGTTCTGTTCACAGCAAGTGAGTCCACCCTTGTGTGTATTTCTCCTGCTGATCTACTCGCCCCCCTGGGATTGTTTCCAGCATTTTCTCGCCTGCACTTGGATGTTGATGCTTTTGCATCTCTTTAAACAGTGCAGCTGTGGCAGTTCCCTGCTTAGAGTGAAGCTGGAATTCGTTGGCACTGGAGCACATTGTCCCAGGAAGCGCCTACTCCCTGCCAGGACGTAGGAGATGTTTTTCCATTGGCCTTGGGTTTGGGAGCTGGAGGGTTTGTGGGTGTTGTTTTAAAATCAGGTCTGTTTTGTGGGCTTTTGCAGTATTTGGTACCCGAAGCCGAGCACACAGATCATCCTGGGAGGACAAAGAGCCAAAAGACAGCTGGTTTCCAAAGGTCTGGCCTCCACTGAGTGTGACACAGACAGTTGCAAAATCCTGATTTCCAGCACTTGCTGGATCCTGAGCCAGTTGGTGTGACTGGGCAGGGGTGGGTCTGGGTCCTGTCTTTGGGAATGTTAATTGGTCAGGCTTGATGACCCTCTGGGTTTGTCTCCTTCCTTTTTCTTCCCTTCCCAACTGCAAACAGGAACGTTTTTCCCATTCCACAGATCCGTACCAGTCAGTGGGACTGACCAGGCTGGTTCCTGTCACTTCCTGCCCCAGCAGTCAGGTTTGTCTCTCTGCTCCTTTTGGGGCTGCTTTGACCACGTGCCCGTAGAGGAGGAGACACTCTCTTCCCATGAGCCCTAACACTTGCTTTTCCTGGGGGTTTAGAAATTGAGGATACTGCCTTGCAAACTGAAGCTGGAGATATTCCTTCAGCACCAGCCTGGCACAGAGCTCAGCCTCGTGTCCGACACGCAGCTGCTGCAGGAGCTGCACAGGAGGCTCCTGCTCCGTGCTGGCACCACAGAGGCCCCACTCCTGGCAGCCGGCCCGCCGCTCCTGGGGGTCATTACAAGCCAAGGACAGTCCCAGCAGGAAGAAGACAAAGAGCTGTGCCAAGGGACAGATGGCCTTGGCAAACAAGTGTCCCAAGGGGAAGATGTCCAGTCAGAAGGGGACTCCAATGTCCAAGAGCTCTCCCAGCTGGAAGAGGACATTGGAAAAACACTGTCCCCACAGGAAGAGGACATTTTAAAACCACTGTCCCCACGGGAAGAGGACATTTTAAAACCACTGTCCCCACAGGAAGAGGGCAGTGGCAAACCACTGTCACCAGCAGAAGAAAACCCTGTCCCGTGTGGCCCCACTGACTCGTCACAGCTGGAGCACCACGGGACTGGGAAGGAGCCGGGATCTCTCTGCCACAGAGGACGAGAGAAGTTTTAGAAGTAGAAGAAGACGGAGATGGACAAGCGCAGCTCCCAGCCCAGCCAGGGGCAAACTCCGAGCCTGCCCAGGGTGAGGGACAGGGAGCCAACGCTGCCATCTCAGCCAAGGCAGCGACTGCTGCCACTGCGGCCGCGTATGTCACCACCGGCACGACAGCCAGGGCAGCCAAGGCAGCCAACAATGTCACTGCTGCCACTGCTGCCACTGCGGCCACGAATGTCACCACCGGCATGGAAGCCAAGGCAGCCACTGCTGCCACCACTGCCAGAGCAGCCAAGGCAGCCAACACTGCCACTGCTGCCACCACTGCCAAGGCAGCCAAGGCAGCCACTGCTGCCACCACTGCCAAGGCAGCCAACACTGCCATCGTTGCCACCAATGTCACAGCAGCCAAGGCAGCCAATGCTGCCACCACTGCCAGGGCACCAAGGCAGCCACCACTGTCATCGCTGCCACCACTGACACCACTGCCACGGCAGCCACAGGAGACAAGGAAGATGGAGATTTCTGAGGAGGAGAGGAAGATGGAGAGGGACAAAAGCAGGAAGACGGAGATGGATAAGCCGTGGCTGCCACCACTGCCATGGCAGACAAGGAAGAAACAACTGCCACCACTGACAGCACTGCCACTGGTTCCACCGCAGCCACAGCCGCCACTGCCACCACTGCCCAAGCTGCCACAGCTGCCAGCACTGGCACAGGTGCCTCAGCTGCCACGGCTGCCACCACTGCCCCAGCAGCCACCGCTACCACCAGTGCCACGGCAGCCCCCAGTACCAGCGCTGCCCTGCCCAGAGAGCCCCAGGGACACCGTGAGCCGGTGGGACACAGAGCTGGGCAGCGCAGGGCACACGGGGCCACGGGCCCGCAGCCCCTCTCCCCGGCTGCCCCCACGGCCCAAGAGCCCCGTGCCCAGGCTGCTCTTGCCCCCCAGCACGGGGGCACAGGAGGCCCCAGCCTGGCCCGCGCTCGCTGCCGGCGCCAGCTGGGAGCCTCTTCCTCTGCCTGCAACTCCCTCGGCCGCTCCTGCCAGCCAACACAGCCAACCCGGCACGGCACCGCTGCAGCACCAGCCTGGCACAGAGCTCAGCCTCGTGTCCGACACGCAGCTGCTGCAGGAGCTGCACAGGAGGGGCCTGGTCCCTGCTGGCACAGACCTCAGCCTCATCTCAGACACGGAGCTGCTGCAGGAGCTGCACAGGAGGCTCCTGCTCCGTGCTGGCACCACAGAGGCCCCACTCCTGGCAGCCGGCTGTCAGAGACTGAAATGGTTGATGATTTATGCATTCTAGGAGACTTTTGCAGGCTTTTGACTTGCATGATACCTCTGATAAGCAGTCGGGCCCCTCCCTCCCTCCAGTGCTGGAGGTGTGAAGTCCTGAAAGATAAGAGCTGACCTTGCAGGCTTTTGACTATTGATACATCTGACGAGCAATCAGGACCCGCCCTCCCTCTGCCAAACTTGAAAGGCGGGAGCCAGGCCAGACACAGCAGCTCTCTTGCGCAGGGCCCAGGGAGAGGTTGGAGGCTCGAGGCATGGCCCGTGACACTGACCATGGATATGATAATTCATAACTTCTTGGAGTGTGGGGGCTTCCCTCCTTCACCCCCAGCAGATCAAGACCACCACTTCAACCGACAGACATGGAAGCTGCAACTATCAAGTTTCATCGCTGGACCCCGTGGGCGGTGACTATGGACATCTGTCCACTCTCAGCTTTTCTTTCCCTTACTCTCCCTTGCTCTTATCCTGCCTTTCTCTCCCCTATGCATTTTTCTCCTCCCCAGAAAGGTTATGACAGCACCCAAAAATGTTAGCTTACCTATTGATTATGACAGCGCCCAAAAATGTTAGCTTACCTATTGATTATGACAGCACCCAAAAATGTTAACTTAACAATTGATTCAAAATTGTTAAAATAAATCTTATCAATATATGTTTTCATATACCGATTATTTAGTGTCGTTTCACTTTAATCCACCCCAAAGGAATTTTTTGATAAAACCTGGGTTACCCCCCCCCCCTCTTTTCCTGGGGCGGGTCGTAACATTTTTGGCGTCACGGACAGGATCCTTTGGATATAGTGGAGTAATCGGTGTAGTCTAAAACTGGTACCGAGGGCGAGTCAAATGGTGACTGTCCCCTTGCAATAAAATTATAGTAAGAATTTTTCTCCTCTCGGTGTGACCCGGGCACATCAGACCTGTTGAAAGGTTTCCTGGTGTGGCCTGGACCTGTTGAAAGGTTCTCTGGTACCTGGACCTGTTGAAAGGTTTTCCAGGAGAGAGTCAAACCAGCCCTCAGAGGGTTAAGGGGGAGAAAGACATTAACCTAAGCTGGGTTAATGACTGAGGCAAAGGGGATGATGACACCCCAGGTTGAGTTATATGGGGATTATTCCCTCCTGATAGCTATCCTTGGTTTACAACTGTTTTTTGTGGGTGCTGTCTTAGGCGTGTTCCTTAGAGCAGTGCAAAGGCAAAAATCAGCTATTCAGAAATCTGTAAGTGAAGTGATAAAATCTTTCCAAGAGTCAATGAGAACTTTGCAGGACCAGCTAGAAAAAGAGGCTATTCAAAAATCTACCGGTGAGGTGATAAGGTCTCTTCAAGAGACAATGAAGGCATTACAGGAGCAATTAGGAAAAGAACGCCTGCAGTTAACTGCTGAACGTCAGGCACTGGAGAAAGAGAGAGAGATTAACTCATTGCTTAGGTCAGCCCTTGAAGATGAGGAGGAACAAAATGAAAGGCTTAAAAAAATACTGGAAATGAAAAATTGTGAATTGCGAGACATTAATTCAAAATACCCTAAACCGGTAGATGTTAACAAATCCCTGTACCCCTCTGGGGAATTAGAAGAGTTGAAGCAAAGTTACCCGGAGGAGGGGGTAATACATATGCGTCCCCTCATTAAAACTGAAACCACTGGCCAGGGGACAGACAGGCAAACTACCACACGAACTACCCCGTACACGGGGGAAGCACTGGCCAAAATTCAGGAAAAATACAGTCGTAAGGCCAGTGAATCAGAGACTGAATATGTGTGGAGGGTGTCCCTTACTGGGGGAGATCGGATTTTGTTGAGTGAAGATGAGGCCAGAGGATTTTGGGGCCCAGGGGTCTTCCTGACCACAAATGATAACCGAGCTCCGTGGTCCCTGACCCAAAGAGCTGCCTACTGGGCAGGTGGGTTAGACCCTATAGAAAGGGGAGATCCTTACACGATTAAAACACCCACAATTGGCCACATTGTAAAAAGTGTACAAAAAACCGCATGTCTCCAGTTAATGCATACAAAATTATTAGACCCACAACGAAATTCCCCAATGGAACTCGAGGCAGATCCACAGAGATTTCCAGTTTTAATTCGAGGCCTGCCTGATGCACTAAAAGTTTATGCTAAACAATTACAGGAGCGCATAAAGGCAACCCCCAGACCTAGAAGAAGGGGTGCTCCATCAGGATTAACCTGGTTGGAAATAGCCCAAGAATTAATAGCTACTGGTCAGCAGCTGGGGCTCTCTGGTAGGAGTGGCCAGAGAATACACTGCAGGAGGGCAGGGAAAGTCCAAAAACCTGCCTCGCCAGGTATTTGTCAACAAAATGTGTCATCTAGCGGGAGAAAGAGATACAGTCTGTGGAGAGAAGGTGTTGCAAAAGGAATTCCTCGAGAAGTGATGGATAAATTACCCACTGCTAATTTAGAATACTTGATAAAGCAGTGGGATAAGATCAAAGAGCACAAGGCACCTCCTAAGGGCAGCCCCTCTAAGGAGTCCAACACTGTGATCCCCTCAGCCTCTCCAGAAACTGGACTAACCAGTTTGACCAGTTCTGAGTCAAGGAACTGGACTTACTGCTCTCCAGTAAATAAGCCAAAAAATAGCCAGTGGGTTTATGAGGGAAAGCTTACAGAAAACAACCAGGGAGATTTGGTAATCACTTTTCCTCTCGGCCCTTTTAAATCTTTGGTTACATTCGTGGTAGACACGGGTGCACAAGTCTCAGCACTCCAAACTGAAGCTGCTATTCAGTGTGGCATTAAACCAGACAAAAAAAAGATATGGGTAACTGATGCTTTTGGCAAATCCCGACCCCAGTACACTGCTCGAGTGAAATGCTGGTTACCTGGAGATGAGACAGCCACAGAAACTATCATGATTGTGGGGCCATTACCAGCTAACATCCTGGGGTTAGATCTCCTAAAGGGGAAGGCCTGGACAGATGCCAGAGGGAGAGAATGGATGTTTGGTCTCCCATCCCCCTCTGTCCGTCTGTTGCAAACTGCTCCAAGTCTGCCTCCTTCTAAAATAAAAAATGTAAACCCCTACCCACTCCCTTTAGGAACACGTGAAAACATTACCCCAGAAACTGCAGAATTGCAGGAGCAAGGAGTAGCTGTCCCTATACACTCACCATGGACAGTATGGTCTGTCCATAAACCTAATGGGCAGTGGCAGCTGCCAGTGAGTTACCTCGATGCTGACACTGGCTCACAAAGAGCTGCTGTACATAACAAAGCTGAACTGATTGCCCAGATTGCTGATGTCACCACAGGGGACCAGACTCAGACAAGTACTATCACCCACTTAGAAAGTCTGAGACTTCAGATTCCCACAGAAAAGGTAACAGTGTGTTTTCCCCCTGACACCTTGGCCACCCCAGAGCAAATAAAGATGCTGAGAAGTAAAAAAGAACTCCAGCATGCTCTGAGTTTATTTGTTTTTTGGAGAAAACATGTTCCAAACTTCTCTATTATTACTGCCCTAGTGACATTATGCCAGATAAGAAAAGGAGTTGGATAAATAGATTCTTCCTTCTTTTTTAACAATCGGTCCGTAGTGGGCCAGATTTGTTCTTTTGCAGAAACCTACCAGCAGAGGAGATAACCTGCCAGCAGATGAGATCAAACTGCATGAAACCAATGGAGCATCAATTGCAGCAAGAGGCAGAAGAGATAACTGCCCCCACAACTGCTTCTATTATCAGCTTACAAGTATCCCATGAGAAAACGAAATAGCAACAGGACTGAAGACTTATACTGTTCTTTGACATGTATTTATGTTTTTATCTTAATAACTTTGTAATATGCATGCCTGTATGTATTTTTGTCTCAGTAAGTCTGCAATATGTAGAACTTTGCCACAAACGTGTTTGTGTCCCCTCTACTCCCAGAATTACTTGTGTTATCAGTTTATTAATAATTGTTGACTTATTTGGGTTTTGTTTTTTTTTGTCACGAACAATTCACTGATAAGATTGTGTAAGATGAGCCATTTTATGTACTGCTAGTTTAGTTTTGCCAAGTTTGTTTTGTTATTTTGTTGGGGGGCAGGTTAGCTTGGGAAAAGCTTTTTGAATGTGTTCTTTTATATGAGCAACTTACTGGTAAAATTGTATAAGATGTACTGTTAATTTGATTTTTGTCAAGTTCATTTTGTCCTTTTAAATATCCCTCTCGATTGAGAAACTCAACCAAATATAACCTGGGAGTTAGTAAAAGTATTTATGCATATTTAGAGTCATATAAATATGCATTATATACATTAGCCTTCTGCCTTGAAAGGCATTGAATTTCATATTTGGTTAAATTTAACAAAACGGAACTAAATTTAGGCCTAAAAGAAAACATAAGAAAGCCTTTTACCAGCTCCCAAGTAACTCAGTGTTTTTGGTTTTTTTTGATGTATAATTTCAAATATTTGTATGTATGTTTGTAACCTCATTAATGTTAAGAAATTTGATTGTAACTATTGAGATCCTATTACATCCCCTATGACTACTCACGGGGTGGAGAGAGTAACTAATGCAAATTAGCTTACTATGTTATTATAAAATTAGTTTGGGTTTTTTTGAAGGGGGGGAGAATTGCAGTGCATTGGGGCAATCTCTTCCTTTCCTTCACTCTTCTGTCTCCCTGTCCACTATACGAAAAGCACCGCCCACAAAGAAGATTCACAGAGAACGACAAAAGAAGAGAAATTATTGAATGCATAAATCACGGGGTGGTGTCAGAGACTGAAATGGTTGATGATTTATGCATTCTAGGAGACTTTTGCAGGCTTTTGACTTGCATGATACCTCTGATAAGCAGTCGGGCCCCTCCCTCCCTCCAGTGCTGGAGGTGTGAAGTCCTGAAAGATAAGAGCTGACCTTGCAGGCTTTTGACTATTGATACATCTGACGAGCAATCAGGACCCTCCCTCCCTCCAGTGCTGGAGGTGTGAAGTCCTGAAAGATAAGAGCTGACCTTGCAGGCTTTTGACTATTGATACATCTGAGGAGCAATCAGGACCCGCCCTCCCTCTGCCAAACTTGAAAGGCGGGAGCCAGGCCAGACACAGCAGCTCTCTTGCGCAGGGCCCAGGGAGAGGTTGGAGGCTCGAGGCATGGCCCGTGACACTGACCATGGATATGATAATTCATAACTTCTTGGAGTGTGGGGGCTTCCCTCCTTCACCCCCAGCAGATCAAGACCACCACTTCAACCGACAGACATGGAAGCTGCAACTATCAAGTTTCATCGCTGGACCCCGTGGGCGGTGACTATGGACATCTGTCCACTCTCAGCTTTTCTTTCCCTTACTCTCCCTTGCTCTTATCCTGCCTTTCTCTCCCCTATGCATTTTTCTCCTCCCCAGAAAGGTTATGACAGCACCCAAAAATGTTAGCTTACCTATTGATTATGACAGCGCCCAAAAATGTTAGCTTACCTATTGATTATGACAGCACCCAAAAATGTTAACTTAACAATTGATTCAAAATTGTTAAAATAAATCTTATCAATATATGTTTTCATATACCGATTATTTAGTGTCGTTTCACTTTAATCCACCCCAAAGGAATTTTTTGATAAAACCTGGGTTACCCCCCCCCCCCTCTTTTCCTGGGGCGGGTCGTAACACCGGCCCGCCGCTCCTGGGGGGCATTACAAGCCAAGGACAGTCCCAGCAGGAAGAAGACAAAGAGCTGTGCCAAGGGACAGATGGCCTTGGCAAACAAGTGTCCCAAGGGGAAGATGTCCAGTTGGAAGGGGACTCCAATGTCCAAGAGCTCTCCCAACTGGAAGAGGACATTGGCGAACCACTGTCTTCATGGGAAGAGGGCAGTGGCAAATGACTGTCCCCACGGGAAGAGGACATTGGAAAAACACTGTCCCCACGGGAAGAGGACATTTTAAAACCGTTGTCCCCACAGGAAGAGGACATTTTAAAACCACTGTCCCCACAGGAAGAGGGCAGTGGCAAACCACTGTCCCCAGCAGGAGAAAACCCTGTCCCGTGCGGCCCCACTGACTCGTCACAGCTGGAGCACCACGGGACTGGGAAGGAGCCGGACGTGGAGTCTCAGCTGGAGCACCCACAGGGGCGGCCCAGGAGATCAGCACAGCACGGCATAACAGGACCCTGGACAACCCTTCAGCTGGATTGATGCTGGAACAAGGACTGACATCCCATCAGCTGGATGGACACTGGATTCCAGACTGACCTCCCATGAGCTGCACTGACACTGCAACCAGAACAGATGATCTCTTTTTCTCTTTCTCTTTCTTTCTCTCTCTCTCTCTCCCTCTTTAACTCATCTCTTCCTTTCTCTCTTCCCTTTCATCCTTCCCCTCTGTCCCAAAGCCACTGACCTGTGCTTTTAGAGTAGGCCCAGAACTAACACAGGAATTTCCACACTTAGTTTGTTTTAATAGTGAAGAAAATATCCTATTATATTAATAATATTAATGATTAAATAACTTTAAACTCTAATAAGTTCTTAAGGACAGTAATGAAAATATTACATTTAATATTATATTTAATAATTTATTATCGCTCATGTAATATACCAAATATATTGCCTTTATAATATTCTACTGTTTGCTCCCATATGAGTGCAGTTCACCTGAGAGCTCAGCCACGGGCTCTCGACCATTAAAGAAAGTTTCTTTAGGAAACATTGTCCAACTGCCAAACTCACAGCCAAGGGGAAAGTAACACCACCCCCCCGAGCTGGGTCCTTGTCACAGCTCTCCCAGGCCGGGCCATGTGCCCCCTGCCCTCTGGGCTGCTTCTGGCAGTGCCTTCCCTTTCTCTTCCCCTCTCCCCTTCCCCTGCTGGAGGAAGGAATGTGTTGATGCAGCTTGCAAAGCACCTTCCTTGAGCAGGCTTTGCCTGCTTTGTCAGTCCTGGCAAAAAACAGCTGGAGGGAAAGAGAGAACATCCAAGTCTCACTCATTCCTCCAACCTGAAGTCTCTCGGCCACAAAAGGTCTCTTGAGCAAAGAGAAATTCCCAACCCAGTTCATCTCTTTCTTGTACTAGTATATTCACCATAATTAATAAATATTTCATAAAAGATACTGAGTGTTTGTGGACTCTCTGACTTTTGCTGCTCCTCCCGACTGCGAGCATTTACAAATGCCAGGTGCTCCCTTCCCCAACTCCTTCTCAGCAACTTGAGGACTGGAATAGGGGAATTCTGCACAAGCTGTTCCCAACGCCAAAGCCTTCCTGGAAAACCTGCCCCAGATTGCGTGGCTGCCCCTGGATCCCTGGCAGTGCCCAAGGCCGGGCTGGCCGGGGCTTGGAGCGAGCTGGGCTGGGGGAAGGTGTCCCTGGCCATGGCAGGGGTGGCACCGGCCGAGCTTTGGGGTCCCTCCCGGCCCAGCCCGTCCCTGCTCCCCCAGCCCCAGGACTCTCCCCGGGTCTCTCCGCTCCCTCCCTGCTGGGGGAGGCGCTGCGGGCACTGGGGAGGACTGGGAGCGACCCCTCGGGCGACAGGGAAAAGCAGATGCCAATGTGTCAGGATGCAAGTTTGTGTTATTGTGAGTCCTGGAGGGGAAAGGTTTGCATTTGAAAGAGGGGAGTTTGAGGCCAGGTGGCCCTTTGAGTCGTTTGTGCCTTTAGACGGGCCAGGAGCAGCAGTGGCGGCGAAAATGAAATGCAGGGGCTGGTTCTGGGGAGAGGCGAGCGTTGGGCCGGTTGAGTTTTCGGTTTCTTTGTCGGTTTTTGTGGGTGTTTTCGCCTGGGCAGCCCCTGAGGGCGCCTGAGGGGGCGCGCGGGGCTGGGCGGGAAACGGCAGGAGCGCGCGGGGGGGGGGGGGGGGGGGGGGGAATCGCAGCGGGTTTGGGGGTGCTGAGGGTGTGAGGAGCGGGTTTGGGGGTCCCGGGGTGTGGGGAGCAGGTTCTACCAGGGAACGTTCACCTCATATATTAAAACCAATTTTTCCCGGCAGGAGTGGCCAGGCCTTGCAATAAGTGCCCCAGGGAGGTGGTGGAGTCACTGTCTCTGCAAGTGTTCCAGAGGGGTCTGGATGAGGCCCTTGGGGACAGGGATTAGGGGGGAGCGTGGTGGTGCTGGGGGAGGGTGGGACTGGGGGATCCTGGAGGGCTCTTCCCTGATGACTGTGTGAGTCTTGGGACTGCCCCGAGCCAGGGGCAGCAGCTGGCCCCTGGCCTTGTGGAAGCTGCTGAGGCTGTGGTGGTGCCACTTGTGCAGCCTGTGCAGGGGGCTGTGGATGGCCCCGTCCTTGCGGGGTGTGCCCTGCCCCGCTCAGCTGTCTGTGCCCTGGCACCCTGTGATGGTTCTGGGGAGAGGCGAGCGTTGGGCCCGTTGAGTTTTCGGTTTCTTTGTCGGTTTTTGTGGGTGGTTTCCCCTCGGCAGCCCCTGAGGGCGCCTGAGGGGGCGCGCGGGGCGGGGCGGGAAACGGCGGGAGCGCGCGGGGGGGGGGGGGGGGGAGGAACCGCCTCGGGGTGTGGGGGGGGCTGAGAGTGTGGGGAGAGGGTTTGGGGGTTCTGGGTTGTGGGTCCCGGGTTTGGGGGTCCTGAGCTCTGGGGAGTGGGTCTGGGGGTCCTCAGGGTGTGGGGAGAGGGTTTGGGCGTGCAAGGAAACATTCCAGAGAAGGGATGGTTCATTTGAAAGGAATTGGATCAGGGAGAGGATAGAGCAAGGACATCCAGGAAAGAAAGGAAAAGAGAAGGCAAGGCACTTTGCCTGGCCCAGACCTCTTAAGTCCTCTTTCTATTTTCAAGCCTTTGGACAAACTCCTCTTTCTTGCCTTTTCCTCTCTTCTTTTTCTCTGCTTTTGTTCCCACAGGTATTGGTAGTTTGGGCTGGTAAGTTTGTAAAAGCCCTGAGGCTGAATACCGGTTTGAGAAATCCAGAGGTGGTGTGGGATAAAGGATTGTGCCAATGCTTCTTTGCTGCCTAAAATAAAAGCTCTCAGAAATGTTTCTGGTCTGAATTCAGTTTAGCCATTAGCATTGGTTTGGAACTAAGGGAATGTTCACCTGCAAAGTGAAAACTTGAAAGGCTCAACTTTGAAAAAACTGGTCGGTTTTGAAATAATCTTGATTCAGTTTGAACTGCATCACTGTTGTGTTGGTTTATGGGAGTCCCATCTGGAGCCTTTCCAGTCTGGGCTATCAGTCCAGCTTGGTCAGATGAAGAGCTCTGTACTGGAACACAGAACTCCATCTCCATCTAATCCACTGGCATTGTTTTTCTCCAGCCTGAATCTGTTTTCCGTGAGTGAACATCACAAATTCTGGCCAGGATGCTGCCTGACCTGGACCTGCAGCAAGGGAATGATGGCCTTGATGTCATGAGGGAAATGCCAGGGCAAGTTATAGAACAAATGCATGAAACCAGGAGGGTTTCTGAGACAGGTCTGTGTGTGCAGGTTTAACTGGAGTGTTTCTGTTGAGCTGGACACCAGAAAGCTGTGATTCCTCTTCATCCCCGAGTTCCTCTACCTGCCAGAGGATATGAAGTTGCTCTCCCATGGGATCTGAGTGATGAGCTCAGCTTTGTGACACCACATTGGAGCTGCTTTTTCCTTTTTTTCCCTAGCACTGAATCCTATTTACAGGGTGGTTGGGAGGGGCTGTTTGTGCTGTTAAGGAAGGAAAATGCAGAAAGAGGAGGAGGATCCACGTTGCCGAGGGTGTGGGGAGGACTCGAAGGGTGGGAGGCACTGAGGGATCCTGCTGGGCATCCTCCTGGGAGGTGGGAGGATCCAGGGGCACAGGATGCAGGTGTGGCTGCTTCCTTCACTCACTCACCCTCATCCTTGGCTTTAGGAGATCAGGAATCACTTGCATCTGAAGCAGGAACTGAAGGAAAAACTCTAATCCTTCTGGAGGACTCCTCAGCCTTTTGTGTGGACAAACAGCAGAGTGTGACGTGGTAAGAGAAAATAATCCAGGGATTCTTCCCTCTCCACAGCCTTTCCTCTGGACCAGCTGTCTCTCCAGCTTTCTTTTCTTCCAGCACATTCTGTCCCTCTCTCCAGCTTTTCCTCTGGACCAACTGTCTTTCCAGCTTTCTTTTCTTCCAGCTTTTGCTTTGCTTTGCAAAAAGCATCCTCAGTGTCCTCACTCTGGTGTGGGATGGAAATTTGAGTTTCACTCAGAGAGTGAAAGTTAGGAACTTGAATTCGTTCTGCTTTAGAAAACTTCAGGCACTTGTGAAATTAAGGGGGGGAAGTTGCTTTTTAGAACACTTTGCTTCGAACGAAAAGCAGTTGTAGCACACTGGAGCTCTGCAGAGAAATGTCGGTGCCTTCGTTAGAGACAGAGCAGTTGTAACCCTTTACTTTTAAATTCGCAGCAACTTCCAGCAATTAATTGTCAAACAGTGACAAAAAGAAGGACAAAGCCTGAAATAGTGGCTAGTTACACGAGACAAAGTGTATATATTAGATATATTAGAAGACTAGGATTATAAATGAAAGTAATATTACAATATTAGAAAACCAAATTAAAATAATAGTAAAATAGTAGAAAATTATTAGAAATTAAATAACCCCCAGAAGTCTTCAGTCCCCAGGGCCAGGCTGTGAGAGTTCCAGCCATTGTACTTGGGCAGTTCGAGAATGATGAAGGATGTAGAGTGAAATTTGATTTTGTGTCAGGTTAAGAGGTTGTGATACTGTCTCAGGAGCCCCAAAGATGACTGCTGCTTTCTCACAGTTCTCTGAACATCTCTGCTGGAATATTATCCCTCAGTGTCCCCATTATCTCCCGTGTGCCTTTGGGAGCTGTGCAATGAATTCACCCAGTGGCTCTGATTTCTCAGGAGAGCAGAGCTGGCATTGCCTGCAAAGCTGGGCTTTATGGGGCCTCTAATTTATGATCCCTGTCCTGGGCAAGGGCTGGTGTGTCCAGCAGCATCTCCCTCAAAGGTCACGTTCTGGGGAGGGCTTCTCCCTGACATTTGCCCACAGTCAGAAAATGGAGTTTGCAGATGTGACCTGTGATAACATTGCTGAAATAAATCCCAACTAATTTGCCAAGAAACATTCTGAGGAGCTGCTTTAAATGTCAGTGTGGCAGTGAGATGAACAGTGGTGCTTTTATGGAGCTGCTGCTCTGCTGGGGTTTCTTCTCAGCAACTGTCAGAGTGCAAAATCTGCCCTGAAATCCCTTTGCCATTCATTCCCAGGATATTTGCACTCTTCAGATCTCCAGGGTTGACCCCGGTGGTCAGACTGAAATAGATTTATTAAATATGAAGTGGAGTTATAAATGGTACATTTCTTTATTGTGTATTTCTCTATTATATATTTATCACATATTTATTATATATTTATTGATCCTGTATTGCCACGGCCCGCGGGGTAAAAGGAATGGGACCGGGCACTGCAAAAAGGGGTCGAGACACAGCAGAGATCTCATGAAGCAATGCCAACTTCATTGGGGGAGCATGAGACTTAAATAGGGTAGGATAGGGAGAGGCGGAACCAGGAGAGGGGAGGAGTCTGGGATTGGCAGCTCAGGGACACATGTGATAGGGCAACTGGGTAAGGAAGGGAGGAGCTTGGGTGTAACCGGGGAAATGGGCCAATGGCAGCTGCCTCTGCACTGCACCAAACATCAGCCAATGGCAGGCAGAGGAGCGGGAAAACAGGGGTTAGGCGGGAAAACTGTGAGGGGAAGAAGGAGATAATATGGTGGGTAGGATTTTAAAACAACAACTGGGGGGATACACAACCATATAACAGTATAACAATAAACTGGGGAAAACTGGGGACAACAAGGAAAACTGTCCAGTCCGGTGTAAGGTCACATCCAGTAAATAAATGTCCATTTCTGTGTGATTGTGTCTTATTCAGGATTGTAGATTTGTCTCCAGGCTTGAAATTGCTTCCACTCATCTGTGTGTTCCCCAACACTGTATTTATGTATTCTATATTTATTTATTATAAATTTGTATAAAAATATATAATAATATATTTATGAGAGCGTTTGCACTCTTAAAAGGTCCTAGACTGATCCTAGTATTCAGATCGAAATAGACTTATTAATATCATAATATTAATATGATAAAATGATAAAATTCTAGATTCCTTTATTATATATTTACTTATATTTATTAATTCTCTCTATATTTATTATTTATTTGTATAGAAATTTATTATAAATATATTTTTTAGAGCATTTGTAGGACCCTTTTAGTTCTGTCCTGTGTAGTTGTTCAGAGGACTTGATGAGACCTACTCGTGGCAAGAAAACTTCCAGCCTGGGGACACTTAAGAGATGAAATCTTGACTATGTTGGAACAAGAGGGAAAAAATTCCCGGTGGTTTTGTTGTCAGTTTTTAAACCAGATGTGCCCCATGTGTCCACCCAGTGGCATTGCTGGTCGGTCCCTTTGGGGATCGGTGGCCAACAGGTGCCTCTCTGACACAAACTGGGCTGATGTCGCTGAAAAATCAGAACTGGGGGATACAACCCATAGATTTGGGGTTTTTTACCTGAGCGTGTGCAATAAATAGTGGTGTCAGTGACAGTTCAAGTCCCACAGTGATGTAGGTGCTGGTTGTGTCCCCCAGTTGATGGAGGTGCTGGTTGTGTCCCCCAGTTGATGGAGGTGCTGGTTGTGTCCCACAGTTGATGGAGGTGATGGTTGTGTCCCCCAGTTGATGGAGGTGCTGGTTGTGTCCCATGGTTGATGGAGGTGATGGTTGTGTCCCACAGTTGATGGAGGTGCTGGTTGTGTCCCACAGTGATGTAGGTGCTGGTTGTGTCTCACAGTTGATGGAGGTGATGGTTGTGTCCCACAGTGATGTAGGTGCTGGTTGTGTCCCACAGTTGATGGAGGTGCTGGTTGTGTCCCCCAGTTGATGGAGGTGCTGGTTGTGTCCACAGTTGATGGAGGTGCTGGTTGTGTCCCCCAGCTGATGGAGGTGCTGGTTGTGTCCCATGGTTGATGGAGGTGCTGGTTGTGTCCACAGTTGATGGAGGTGCTGGTTGTGTCCACAGTTGATGGAGGTGCTGGTTGTGTCCACAGTTGATGGAGGTGCTGGTTGTGTCCACAGTTGATGGAGGTGCTGGTTGTGTCCACAGTTGATGGAGGTGCTGGTTGTGTCCCCCAGTTGATGGAGGTGCTGGTTGTGTCCCCCAGTTGATGGAGGTGCTGGTTGTGTCCCCCAGTTGATGGAGGTGCTGGTTGTGTCCCACAGGTTCATGGAGGTGCTGGTTGTGTCCCCCAGTTGATGGAGGTGCTGGTTGTGTCCCACAGGTTGATGGAGGTGCTGGTTGTGTCCCCCAGTTGATGGAGGTGCTGGTTGTGTCCCACAGGTCGATGGCTCAGCGGGTGCTGGTGATCGGCAGTGGGGGCAGAGAACACGCCCTGGCCTGGAAGTTGGCCCAGTCCCCACATGTCAAACATGTGTTTGTGGCTCCAGGAAATGCAGGAACGGCCGACAATGGAAAAATTTCCAATTCAGGTAATAGGGGGGATATAAAATAAAATCTTGTGCCAGGCCATCAGTACTGCTGGTGCAGGAATTGAATCAAAGCCACCCACAGCGGTCCTGAGGTGGTGTGAGGTAACAGTTGCTCTTTCCTTTTACTGGTGCCACAGCTTATTTAAGGCACATATTTACTTTTTTCAGTGTAATTTTTTCTGAAAAACCCTGGAATAGAGGGCTCAAAGCTCTAAACTCTGAGTAGAAACTCCCCCAGTGTTTTCCCAGGCTGCCCAGTGAAGTTTAGCTCATGCCCTGGCTTTGGGTAAACCTTTGCTCAGATGTTGACATTGAGTTTCCTTCTGAACTTATAGTTTTGTTTTTCAATGCTGTTATTGTTATGATAAGCAGCTTTTAAAAGTTTATCTTGATTCCATGTGACAAATAAATAAAATAGATTTAATAAGTTAGCAATGTGTATTAAAAAGAGTAGTGCAAAGTGGCAATGTTCACTGCTCCTTTTGGACTCTAATTATTAAACTGTTGTTTTATTTTGCCCTTCATGGGCTGTTTCATTATTTGAAATAGGGAGATGGAACAAAGGTATTCTCATCTCCTATCTCTTATTTAGGCTTTACAGTTATCATTTAATTATATTTTGTTTTCCTTTTCAGCTGTCTTGGTGAGCAATCACACAATTGTTACCCAGTTCTGCAAAGATCACAACATTGGACTTGTGTTAGTTGGAGAGGAAGCTCTGTTGGCAGCTGGTAAGGCTGAAATAAATGGACAGAAAAAAATCAGCCCCTTAAATTCTGGTTTAAAGTGGGGGGGTAACTGTGACAGTGCTTGGTAATGTACAGAGCTAAAGAGCTCTTAAACTGCCCCATGAAACAGGTCATGGATGTTCAGAACCTCATTTTAAGGATTAATTAATTATTTGCGACAAGGAAAAGTGTACCAGGGCTGGAGTAATGATGGGAATTTCCTTTTGTCAAATGACTTCATGTTTCCAAGGGGTCCCCTTGGTTCCTGTGCTGTTTTTGGTGCTCAGGGATTGTTGATGACTTGAGGGCAGCAGGAGTTCGGTGTTTTGGCCCGTGTGCCAAGGCAGCCCGGCTGGCATCCCACACCAGTCTCACTAAAGCCTTTCTGGATCGACACGGGATCCCAACAGCACGATGGAAAGCCTTCAGCAACGCCCAGGAAGCCTGTAGGTTTATCATCAGGTGAATATTGGGGCACTGGAAGCTCCTCTGCCAAGTTCTGTGTGCATCTGGCCTTCCCCCAGGGTAGTGGAAGTCCCTGGAAGTGTCCAGGTTGGATGGGCTTGGAGCAACCTGGGCTGGTGGAAGGTGTCCCTGCCCATGGCAGGAGGTGGCACTGGATGATCTTTAAGGTCTCTCCCAACCCAAACGAGTCTGTGACTTTATGATTCTGTGAACTGAAGTCGGTTGGTGTTACGACCCGCCCCAGGAAAAGGGGAGAGGGGGGTAACTCAGGTTTTTATCAATAATTCCCTTGGGGTGGATTAAAGTGAAACGACACTAAATAATCGGTGTCTAAAAACATACTGGCAAGGTTTATTTTAACAATTCTGTATCAACAGGCATGCTAGCAGTTTGGGTGCTGTCATACAACAGTGTGACACAGAGATAACCTTTGGGGGGGAGAACATGCATAGGGGAGAAAAAGGCAGGATAAGAGCAAGGGAGAGTAAGGGAAAGAAAAGCTGAGAGTGGACAGATGTCCATAGTCACTGCCCACGGGGTCCAGCGATGCTTCCATGTCTGTCAGTTGAAGTGGTGGCCTTGATCTGCTGGGGGTGAAGGAGGGAAGCCCCCATACTCCAAGAAGTTATGAGTTACACCCATGGTTAGTGTCACGGGCCGTGCCTCGAGCCTCCAACATCTCCTAGGTCTGTGTGCTGAGTTTTTTGTGTCTCGCCTGGTTCCCGCCTTTCAAGATTAGCAGAGGGAGGGAGGGGCCTGATTGCTCATCAGGTGTATCAACAGTCAAAAGCCTGCAAGCTCAGCTCTTGCCTTTTCAGGACTTCACACCTTCAGCACTGGAGGGAGGGAGGGGCCCGACTGCTCATCAGAGGTAGCATGCAAGTCAAAAGCCTGCAAAAGTCTCCTAGAATGCATAAATCATTAACCATTTCAGTCTCTGACAGTTGGTTTTGTGTTCACAGATCCCAGCTCTTCTTCCCTTCCCTCAGCTCCTTCAGGATGCTTAATAAGCCATTTAAAAGACAAAAAAATTACGTTTTTCTGATGCGTTGTTGTTCTTCAAGCACTCGGGGGGGGGGGGGGGGGAAAAGTAAGACTATGGGAGGCATTGAGGTGCCTGAACCTCCCTTTGCTTTCCTTGAAGCACGGACTTCCCTGCACGAGTGGTGCGGGCGAGGGGCCCTGCGGCCAGGAAGGAGGTGACCATCACAGCCAGCAAGGAGGAGGCCTGCAGAGCTGCCCAGGAGATCATGCAGGTGCATAAATCCCTAATTAACCACTGGGAATCCAAGTCAGGATGTTCTGTAGTCTGTGAGTTTGTCATTCCAGCTACAGGAGGCGAATACTTTGGGGAGAAACTTGCCCATTTGAGAATTTCTCTGGGTGTCCTCCTCAGGTTCCTCCTGTGTGCCACAGACAGGGCTTGGAGATTTGGTGACTGAACTCCTGCTCCAGTCCTGAGTCCCACTGCCCTGCTCCTCCAAATTTTAATTTTTCCTTGGCTCCCAGGGCCTGCTAAAGTGCATTTCAGTGTGGCTTCCTTGTCTCCAAATGAAGTCCCAGCATTTCAGAAAGCTGGGACTTTGCTTTTTCTGTTAAAAGAAACTGAAGAGAGAATTTAGCCAGCGGATTCTTGTTTGCTAACTGGGGATTTGTTTGGTCTTGTTTTGTTTTTTACAGGACAGAATGTTTGGAGAGATGGTTGTTATTGAAGAACTTCTTCAAGGGGAAGAACTTTCCGTATGTGATCGACGGGGTGATGTTGTGCTTTTATTCTTTGGCATCATTGCTCTGCTCCTGCATAAACACACGAGTTTATTGTTTCAAGTAGTTGGTCTTTTGTTTTATTTGCACTTTGAGAAATATATGTGTACATACGTGGCTTAGATTGCATGTTATGTATATGCAGTATGATGTCATAGTAATCAATACATGCTGTCCTAGGTTTTTCTTCTACATTAGCCATAAAATGGCAATTATGGTGATTATTTTTGGTGGGAAATGATCTTTCCTAAGGAGACCTAAAACATGTTTATATGGACTTTGTCTTGGTAATTGGAACAACGTGGAGCAGCCTGGTCTAGTGGAAGGTGTCCCTGCTCATGGCAGGGAGTGGAAGAAGATGACCTCTAAGGTGCTCTCAACCCAAACCAGTGTGGGATGCTGTGACTCCCACATTTCCCAGCAGCACTGAGCCCCGGGCTGTGAGCAGCAGTGGCTGTCCCTCGGGCCAGGCCGTTGTCACCATTCCTGTTGTGTGTTTCTCCTCAGTGCTCGTGTTTCACGGACGGCGTCACCATCGCTCCCATGCCCCCGGCCCAGGCCCACAAGCGGTTGCTGGATGGGGACCAGGGCCCCAACACTGGAGGGATGGGAGCCTATTGTCCAGTCCCTCAGGTAGGGCCCTGCTCCTGCTCAGCCTGTGCTCCAGGGGTTTTCTTTAGGGCCCAATCTTACAATCTTACAGAATGTCCTGAGCTGGGGGGGACCCTCAAGGATCATCCAGTCCAAGCCCTGGCCCTGCCCAGGACACCCCAACAATCCCCCCTGTCCCTGAGAGCGTTGTCCAAATGCTCCTGGAGCTCTGGCAGCCTTGGGGCCATGCCCACTTCCCTGGGGAGCCTGTTCCAGTTCTTGTTTCTATCCAGATTTCTTCTGGGATTGATTACAGGGCTCAAACATTAATAATCATTCTTTAGGATTTAATTAATTTAGCCAGTGTTCTGTGGAATGGCCTCTCTTCTACCTCTTCCAGTATTCCCAGACTTGGTGTTTCTCTGCTCCCATTTGTATCACTTCAAAAATTCCTGCAAAATCCCTTGTGTGCCCAGGGTCTCTGTGAACATAACCTTGGGGTTCTTGTTGGTTCTTAAAGCTTTGCAGGCTTGCTGTAAATATGCTGCTCACACACATTATTAGCGTGGCTTTCTCCAAGTCTGCCTGTGTACAGCCCAGGTTGCCAGTCTCACACCTCCTTAAGAACCAACCAAAAAACCTTGGGAGGCAGAGGATTGGTGTGTCCATCCTTCAGGCAGCAGCAGCCCAAGGGAAGGAGCTCACGGGTCGGGGTGGGACAGCAGCAAACAGACCCTTCCTCACCCCAGTCCTTCCAGGTCCTATGAGCAAGTCCAGCCAGCGTCATCACCATCCCAACCAGTTTGATGTTGGTTGTCAGGTTCCAGAAGGTCTTCTAGAGCAGATCAGGGGTGCAATCCTCCAGCACGTTGTTGATAGTATGAGACAAGAAGGAACAGCCTATGTGGGTAAGTAACCACGCAGCTGCAAACCAAGGCACAGTCCCATCCAGGTAAGTTCCATTGTCAGAGGTTGCTTCTGAATTCCAAATAGTATTTGTTTAAAAACCAAACCAGCAGCAGTTCATTTTTCATGCCTCACTCATTTGGTTTATAGCTCTTCCTTTGGAGAGAAGAACTTCAGTCATTTCTCCATGAGACACAGTAAATTTTATTGAATAGTTGCAATTAAAACATATTCATAGTTCAGGGCATAACCTATACTGAAGTTCAGTCATAGTGCTCACTCCAGTGTACGTTTTCCTCACATCTTTATGTGAAGGTTGTTTTGGCAAAGGCAGGTGATGCCCACAAATGTCACTCAGTGCTTTGCTCCTAATTCCTTATGAGTTGCAGAAATTATTCCCACATTCCAAAGTAATGTGTTGCATTTAAAGGAGTCCTTGAAAACAATAAATGTTTCAATTCCTTTGCTTGGCTGTGTTCTCTCTGTCCAGGTGTGCTGCAAACAAGTTTAATGCTGACCAAAGAGGGGGTGAAGATTTTAAACTTTAAGTGTCAGTTTGGGGATCCCCAGTGCCAGGTAAGTGGAATGTACTGGATAATTAAAGATGCTTCATGCTTTTATATCTGACTGCTGTAACATCTCTAGGGAAAGATCTGGATACAAACATCTTAGACAATGTATGAGGTAACTTTAAACTTTGGCTGATCAGCTCCTGTGAATTGTTAGTTAAAGGCTTTAAGTTAAAGAACTGTTCCTCAGATTTTTGTTTTTCTGAGTAGAAGCAGAATGGGAGTGGCCTAAATTCATGTTCGTTTGACATAAGTTCACATCTCATGTGTCTAAACTTATGGTGCCAAAAAACGCTGCAAATTAAATGCTCACCCACAGTTTCCCAATCTGCTGGTTCAGCACATACAAATTTTATTCTATTGATTGAGTTCCCCCTCAGTCGAACTTCAGCAAGTCAGCAAAATAAAACTTCTGTTACTGTGAAAATTTTCTGCAGGTAATTCTTCCCCTGCTTAAAAATGATTTTTACGAAGTGATTCAGGCAACGATTGATGGCAAACTCTGCAGCTTCATGCCAGCCTGGTCCGAGAGCAGCACGGGCCGTGTGCGTGGTCATGGCCAGCGCGGGATACCCGGGGCACTGCGACAGAGGCAGGGAGGTGACAGGTGACCGTGGGGAGGTGTTCATTGTTTGGGGTAAAAAGGTCACATTTGGGGGCGTGGGCGCTGGTTGTGAGGGCGAGAGGGCAGATTTTGGAGGCCGAGGCAGGTTTTGGGGTGAAAAGGCAGATGGGGAGGGGGGGGAATTTGGGGGTGAGAAGTGTGGATTTTGGGGGCCTGGGGCAGATTTTAGGGTGAAAAGGGCAGAACTGGGGGGGGTGGGGGGAAATCCTGAAGTAAAAGAGGCAGATCTGGAGGTGAAAAAGGCAGATTTGGGGTGTGAAGGGTAATCCTGAGGTAAAAAGCAGTGCAGATTTTAGAGCGTGGGTGCAGATTTTGGGGCGCAAAATGCTTATCGAGGGGGTCTGAGGTAGATTTGGGGGTGAGAGAGGCAGATTTTTGGGTGCAAAATGTTTATCTGGGGGATTCGAGGCAAATTTGAGGGTGAGAGAGACAGATTTTGGAGTGCAAAATGCTTATCTGGGGGGTCTGAGGCAGATTTGGGGGTGAGAGAGGCAGATTTAGGGGTGTTAAGAGACATTCATGAGGTAAAAAAATTCGGATTTGGGGGTGAAAAGGGGAGATTTGAAGGGTGAGGAAATCCTGAGGTAAATGGGGCAGATTTTGGGGTAAAAAGGGCAAATTTGGGGTGTGGGGGACATTTCTGAGGTAAAAATACAGATTTTGGTGGTACTGAGGCAGATTTGGGGGTGAAAGGGGCAGATTTTGGGGTGTGGAGAGACCTCTCAGAGGTAAAAAATTCCAATTTTGGGGTCTGGGGCAGATTTTGGGTGGAAGAGGCCAATTCTGGGAAGTGGGAGGAATTCCTGAGGTAAATGGGGCAGATTTTGGGGTAAAAAAGGCAAATTTGGGGGTGTTGGGAACACTTCTGAGGTAAAAAAGGCAGATTTTTAAGTGAAAAGACCAAAACTGGGGGATGAGGGCATTTCTGTGATGAAAGGGCAGATTTTGGGAGGTGAGGGGAAATTCTGAGGTAAAAGGGGCAGATTCTGGGGTAAAAAGGGCAAAGGGAGTTTTGGTGACATTCCTGAGGTAAAAAATTCAGATTTTGGGGTCTGGGACAAATTTTGGCTGGAAAAAGGTAGATTTTGGGGAGTGGGAGGAAATGCTGAGGTAAAAGGGGCAGATTTTGGGGTAAAAGAGGCAAATTTAGGGATGTGTGGAACATTCCTGAGGTAAAGATTTCAGATTTTGGGGTCTGAGGCAGGTTTGGGGTTGAAAGGAGCAGATTTTGGGCTGTGGAGAGATGTTTCTGAGGTAAAAATTCCGATTTTGGGGTCTGGGGCAGATTTTGGGTGGAAGAGGCTGATTCTAGGAAATGGGAGGAATTCCTGAGGTAAAAGGGGCAAATTTTGGGGTGAAAGAGCCAAATTTGGGGGTGTTTGGGACACTTCTGAGGTAAAAAAATTCAGATTTTGGGGTCTGTGGCAGATGTTGGGGTGGAAGAGGCAGATTTCAGGGGGTGAGAGGAAATCCTGATGTATAAGGGGCAGATTTTTGGTTAAAAAAGGCAGATTTTGGGGTCTGAGGCAGGTTTGGGGTTGAAAGGGGCAGAGTTTGGTGTGGAAAAACGTTTCTGAGGTAAAAAATTCCAATTTTGGGGTCTGGAGAAGATTTGGGTGGAAAAAGGCAGATTTTCAGGAGTGGGAGGAAATCCTGAGGTAAAAGGGGCAGATTTTGTGATAAAAAAGGCAAATTTGGGGTTGTTGGGGACACTTCTGAGGTAAAAAAGGCAGATTTTTAAGTGAAAAGACAAAATTGAGGGTGGGGACATTTCTGTGGTGAAAGGGCCGATTTTGTGGAGTGGGAGGAAATCCTGAGGTAAAAGGGGCAGATTTTGGGGTGAAAGAGCCAAATTTGGGGGTGTGGGGGACACTTCTGAGGTAAAAAAATTCAGATTTTGGAGTCTGTGGCAGATGTTGGGGTGGAAGAGGCAGATTTCAGGGGGTGAGAGGATATCCTGATGTATAAGGAGCAGATTTTTGGTTAAAAAAGGCAGATTTTGGGTGCTGAGGCAGGTTTGGGGTTGAAAGGGGCAGAGTTTGGTGTGGAGAAACGTTTCTGAGGTAAAAATTCCAATTTTGGGGTCTGGAGAAGATTTTGGGTGGAAAAAGGCAGATTTTCAGGAGTGGGAGGAAATCCTGAGGTAAAAGGGGCAGATTTTGTGATAAAAAAGGCAAATTTGGGGTTGTTGGGGACACTTCTGAGGTAAAAAAGGCAGATTTTTAAGTGAAAAGACAAAATTGAGGGTGGGGACATTTCTGTGGTGAAAGGGCCGATTTTGTGGAGTGGGAGGAAATCCTGAGGTAAAAGGGGCAGATTTGGGGATAAAAGAGGCAAATTTGGGGGTGTGGGGGACATTCCTGAGGTAAAGATTTCAGATTTTGGGGTCTGTGGCAGATGTTGGGGTGAGAGGATATCCTGAGGTAAAAGGGGCAGATTTTTGGTTAAAAAAGGCAGATTTTGGGGTGCTGAGGCGGGTTTGGGGTTGAAAGGGGCAGATTTCAGGGTGTGCAGAAACGTTTCTGAGATAAAGAATTCTGATTTTGGGGTGCAAGAGGCAGATTTTTTGGGGTTGGAGGAAATCTTTAGGTAAAAGGGGCAGACTTTTGAGTAAAAAAGGCAAGTTTGGGGGTGTCAGGGACACTTCTGAGGTAAAAAAGGCAGCTATTGAGGTGAAAAGACAAAAGTATGGTTTTGGGAACATATCTGTGGTTAAAGAGGCCAATTTTGGCACGTGAGAGGAAATTCTGAGGTAAAAGGGGCAGATTTTGAGGTAAAAATTCAGATTTGGGGGTGAAAATGCAAATTTTAGGGGTGGGACAACATTTCCAAGGTTAAAAAAGAATTGAATTTTTGGGTCTGTGGGCAGGCTTTTAGGTGGAAAAGGCAAATTTGGGGGGCAGGGAGGAAATTCTTAAGTAAAAAATGTGGATTTTTGGGGTCTGGAGGCAGATTTTGGGGTAAAATGGCAGAATTGGGCTGAAAGAGGCAGATTTCAGGGTCTGGAGGGGAATTTGGGAGTAAAAATGACAGATTTGGTGGAAGAGGGGGAGATTGGGGAGTCTGGAGGGATATTTTGAGGTGAAAAAGGCAAATGGGGGTGAAAATAGCAGGTTTTGATGTCTGGTGGAGGTTTTGGGTTGAAAGAGGAGATTTTGTGGTGAGAAGGGCAGGTTTTGATGCCTGGAGGGAGATTTGGGACAAAAGAGGCAAATTTTGAGGTAAAAAGGACAAACTTGGGGTGAAAATGGCATATTTTTGTGCCTGGAAGGAGATTTTGAGGCAAAACAGGCAAATATCGTGGTAAAAAAGGGAGATTTGGGGTGAAAATGGCATATTTTGGGGTCTGGCGGGAGATTGGGGACTAAAAAAGCTGACTTTGATGCCTGGAGGGAGACCTTGGAACAGAAACAGGCAAATTTGAGGCAAAAAGAGTCAGATTTGGGGTGAAAGGGTCAGATATTGGGGTCAAAAAGGCAAAATTGGAGTGAAAAGGAGCAGATTTGGAATGAAAAGGGACTGATTAGGTGTAAAAATGGCAGATTTGGGGTGAAAAGGGCAGATTTTTGGGTCTGGAGTCAGATTTGGGATTTAAAAGGTTGATTTTGATGTCTGAAGGGAGATTTTGGGGGTGAAAATTGGAGATTTTGGGTGAAAAAGGCCGATTTGGGGTGACAGAGGCTGATTTGGGGTTGAAGGCTGCAGTTGTGGGGTGAAAAGGGCTGGATTTGAGGGCCCACACCTGGGGGAGGGGGGGAAAGGGCAGCCTCCTCCATCAGTGCAGTCCCTGTGCCAGGCAGGATCATTCCTGTGGGACACCTTCTCCAACAGGTCTTGGAAACAGGGGCATATAGATATTCAATATCCATATAAATAGTCAGTATAGATATTCAATGTTCATGTAGTTATTCAATATTCATGTAGATATTCAGTATTCATATGGCTTTTCAATGTAGCTATTCAGTATTCCTCTAATACGCAATATTTATTTCCTCTGTTAAGATTCTGGTAGCTCAGTATCTCGTGAAGATTATTAAAATGTTTAAAAACAGAGGGAGCTGTTGCAGAACTGTGTCCTTCCCCCTCAGCTCTTGCCTTGCCAGTCCCACAATCCTTGATTAAGGATCTTCTATCAAGGCCATCTGATTTTTGGCAGCACAGCAGTGACCCTCCATCTGCCTGGGAGAAGGTTGTTGTGTCCCTTTTCCCTGTCAGGATTCCTGCTGCCATGCTCTCCTCCCTCACTCTCCTTCCCTCCCAGTTCCCTCCCTGTTCGCTTTGGTTTGTCAGTGAAATCCTGGGGAATTCTGCATTTCTGAGACTGTGAAACCCAAAGCACAGAACCGGGTGGATCCTGCTGGTCCTGAGCTGCCTCCCGCTGGTCACACTCAGGAACTTCACTGTTTCCGAGCTGATTTCCATACCCTTAGGATAGGATGACCCCCTGCTGGTTACTCACAAAAAAGACATTCAAATCAATGAAATTTAATCCCTTCTTTTATGACACTCCACTTTGGAGTTTTGTGGCGTTTATTAGTTTTTTTTTTCTACTTTTCACATTGATTCCCATATTTTTAGGCAACGCTCTCAGGAACAGGGTGGGATTGTTGGGGTGTCCTGTGCAAGGCCGGGAGTTGAACTGGATGATCGTCCTTACGGGTCCCTTCCAGCTCAGGATATTCAGTGATTCTATGATTTTAGTGGCTTGACAAACATTTTATTCTGGAGTATTCCAGGGGTTGGATTTCCATTGCAGCTGGGCCAGCCGGGGCAGTGCTGTGGCAGTGTCACACACTGTGCCTTCCCCAGGTATTTAAGGTCCCTTTTATTGCTTGGAGAATCTGTCGAGCTGCAGTCATGAGAAAACTGTGTCTGGTTTTGATTTTTCCAGGTGATGGCAGCAGTTCCTCCTTTTCCCTTCTCCTCTCCTCAAAACAGGAATCTAAAAAAAAACCAGTTTTGCTTTTTTCTCTCAGCTCTGTGAGTGTTTGTAGAGCACCGGTTCCAGGGGTTGTAGGGAATTGTGTGGAGTGGGAAACATTGACATTGATGGTTTAATGGCAGGGAGAGGGGAGAATCCAGGCAGTAAATGGCTGTGGACTGTGATTTCCTCCAGGAAAGTCCTGCACAGATTACTCACAATACCAACACACAGCACAGCTCTCCCTGGCACAGGACAGGGATGTGTCCTGATGTGGCTCCTGGATCCCTCACTTCTGCTCCTGTGAGATCTGTTCCCTTTGAGTCCCCAGCACAGCAAGGACATGGAGCTGCTGGAGAGAGTCCAGAGCAGGCCCCAAGAGGATCCCAGGGCTGGAGCAGCTCTGCTGGGAGGAAAGGCTGGGAGAGCTGGGATTGTTCAGCCTGCAGAGGAGAAGCTTTGGGGTGACCTGATTGTGGCCTTGCAGGGCCTGAAGGAGCTCCAGGAAAGATGGAGAGAGACTATTTCCAAGGGCTGGAGGGACAGGACAAGGGGAATGGCTTCAAACTGCCAGAGGGCAGGGTTAGATGGGATATTGGGAAGGAATTCCTGGCTGGGAGGGTGGGGAGGCCCTGGCCCAGGTTGCCCAGAGAAGCTGTGGCTGCCCCTGGATCCCTGGAAGTGTCCAAGGCCAGGCTGGACGGGGCTTGGAGCAACCTGGGCTGGTGGGAGGTGTCCCTGCCCGTGGCAGGGGGTGGGAATGGATGGGCTTTGAGGTCCCTCCCAACCCAAACTCTTCTGGGATATTGTGATACTTACTGAATGTCTCAGAAGGGGTTCCTGGGCCCGTGGCTGCCCTTCACTGGTAGTGCTGTTTCTCCAAAGAAAGGAAAGGTAGGAAGCTTTATTGTTGTTCTCCCCTGACTGAAAAAAAGACTTCAGTCTTCACTGTTTTGTCCAAAGAAGGGCAACGGAGCTGGGGAAGGGTCTGAGGAACATGTCCTGTGAGGAGCAGCTGAGGGGGCTGGGGGGGGTTATCTGGAGAAGAGGAGGCTCAGGGGGGACCTCATTGCTCTCCCCAACTCCCTGACAGGAGGGGGCAGGGAGAGGGGTCGGGCTCTGCTGCCATGTCCAAGGGAAAGGAGGAGGGGAAATGGCCTCAAACTGCACCAGGGCAGGGTCAGATTGGAGATTAGAAACAATTTTTCCCTGTCAGAGTGGTCAGGCCTTGGAATAAGTGTCCCAGGGAGGTGGTGGAGTCCCTGTGTCTGGGAGTGTCCCAGAGGTGTCTGGATGTGGCCCTTGGGGATGTGGTTTGGGGGTGACTGTGGTAGTCCTGGGGTGGGACTGGGTGATCCTGGAGGTCTCTCCCAGCCTTGATTCTGCGATTCTGTCACCAGAGTGTGTGATTTAAGATCCTCAGAGGATTCCTCTTGCTTTTGCAGGGCTGCTGCAGGCCAAGGCCTTGGGGCTGCAGGTGTTCCATGGTGGCACAGCCCTGAGGGATGGCAGGGTGGTGACGAGTGGTGGCAGAGTGCTCTCCATCACCGCTGTCCGGGAGGACCTGCTGGAAGCCCTGGGAGAAGCCAACAGGGGCGTGGCCACCATCCACTTCCAGGGAGCCACGTACAGGAGGGACGTCGGCCAGCGGGGCCTGCGGCTGCTCCGACAGCCCCTGTATGTAAGCAAAGGCCCTGGCACGGCTGTGCCAGCCCAGGTGTTTGTGTCTGTCGTTCCTCTGTGGGATGGCCCTTGCAGAAAATGTCCCTGCTGCTGCCAGCACGTCCCTTCCTCCCCACAGGGCCCTGATGTACAAAGAGAGACGTGTGGAAGCCGCAGCCAGGGACGTCCTGTTTCACCTGCCACAAACATCAGTTGTGAGTGGTACCAGATCAGGTAAGACTGGGGAGAATGTTTGAATTTCCTCAGTATATTGGATGAAACAGCATTTTTTTTCTCCCCAGGAAGTGAGCAGTGCATTCGTGGCATTGAACTTGAGCTGGGGAAGCTGGGCTGGGGTCACCACAAAGAAACAAAACTCTCGTTTCTTTCTTGTCACTCCTCTGATGATTAATTAAAAAATACTTGGCTTCCCCTGGAGGTGATCGTGCTTTGTCAAGGTGCAGAACAGAAAAGAATAGAATAGAAATAACAGAATAAATAAATAAATAATAGTTTAAAAAAAAACCTGGAGAAAAGGAGGCTCAGGGGGGACCTTCTGGCTCTGCAACCCCTGACAGGAGGGGAGAGCCGGGGGGGGTCGGGCTCTGCTGCCAGGGAACAAGGGACAGGAGGAGAGGGAACGGCCTCCAGCTGTGCCAGGGGAGGCTCAGGTGGGACAGGAGGAGGAATTTCCTGCTGGAAAGGGTGGTGAGGCCTTGGCAGGGGCTGCCCAGGGAGGTTTGGAGTGCCCAGCCCTGGAGGTGTCCCAGGAAGGCCTGGCCGTGGCACTCAGTGCTCTGGGCTGGGGGACAAGGTGGGGATGGGGCACAGGGGGGATCCATGGGCTGGGAGGGCTTTCCAGCCCCAGTGATTCTGGGATTCTGTGCTATTTTGCAGTTCTTGTCTTGATGAGGGTCTTGGGTTTCTTTATTTGCCATGGAAATGACCCTTGGTGTGTTTGTACTCGGCAGGCAGTCGCCCAGAACTGGGAGGCTTTGCTGGTTTCTTTGACTTGAAGACATCTGGTTATGAGGATCCCATCCTGGTGTGTCAAACTAAAGGCCTTGGAGCTAAACTGCAGGTAATTGCAACTGAGCTGTGGCAAATCTGGTGTTACCTCCCAAGGCTTTTAAGTGCCACTGCCAGTCACACCATCTGCACCCTCCTGAGCACCATAAATACACCTGAGCCCACTGCAGTGGCCATCTCAACTTTGGAGATGATCATTTGAGCAAGGCCTGTCACTGAGAATGTGGATATTTTGTGATGAAATGCTAATAAACCAAAAATTTAGGTGAGCACTTGAGGCACTAAGAACCAGAATTTCTGTCCTGTGGCTTTGAGAGAGGGGGAGGGTTGAAATGAGAACTGTCAGACTCAGCAAACTGTGTGTGGAGAGGGAGCACAGTCACCTCTCCCTGGTAACTGTCAGGGCCCTGGGGAAAGGAAGGATGGAGGAAATAAACATTAAAGGGGAATAGAAGCCAAGAGATAAAGAGTTTTAATTACCCCAGAACACGCAGGATAAGTTGAACCAGGGATATATTTATATATTGGATCAGGATAAGTTGAGCCAGGGATATCTTTATATGTTTAATCAGAAGGTTTTCAGCCACCAGAAAAGTGGAGACCTGAAGCTCCTTTCACTGGTCAAGCACAGCAACATCACATGTTTGAAGCTGGTGCTTGTACCTTTAATAACAGGATGATAAACAGGAGACTGCAGGGAATCATCCAGAAGGTCTTTTGCAGTCTTACATCCTTGGACACCTCTGAGCATGAAAAAGGGATTGGTACTGGCTCTTGTGAGTCTTTGTTCCAACTGCTTGGCAGAGAGACATTCCCAACTGTGTTTCCACAGGCTGTTCCCAAGATTCTTCCTTGGCCAAAAAAAAGTTGGCCAATGGCTTTAGGAATTGTTCCTGGAGCAGTGGGAGGGAGGTGTTGTAATGCACCAAAGGGTGAGTGGTTTCCATAGCACTCCTAAATCCAGCAGCCAGGGTGATCAGCCAGGCCTGTAATCCCAGCCCAGCCTTCACTCAGGCTCTGCTCTGTCTCTGAACTCACTGATGTTGATGTGTCTGTCCCTTGTCCATCTTCCTGTCCGGGGCTTTTCTGCACAGGGAAAAGCAGCTTTCCTGAGGGAAATGTTTGTGCTTTGGGAAACACCTTCCAGGGCCTAAAGGGGCTCCAGGAGAGCTGGAGAGGGACTTTGGATGAGGGCCTGCAGGGACAGGACACAGGGAATGGCTTCCCAGTGCCAGAGGGCAGGGATAGATGGGATATGGGGAAGGAATTGTTGGCTGGGAGGGTGGGGAGGCCCCAGAATGGATTTCCCAGAGGATGTCCCATCCCTGGAAGTGTCCAAGGCCAGGTTGGATAAACTTGGAGCAACCCGGGCTAGTGGAAGGTGTCCCTGCCCATGGCAGGGGGTGAAACTGGATGGGCTTTAAGGCCCTTCCCAACCCACACCATTTCATGATTCCATGATAATATTCCAAAAAGCAAACAAAAAAAATCCCCAACCCAAAGGGACGATTTCTGGGTAGCTGGAGCCAGAATTTGAATCAATGTTTAAAAAACCAAACCAGTTTTTGTCTGCCAGAAGCTGAGCAGTTCTCTCTTGGTTGGAGCCGGGTGATGCACCAGGGCCTCTCCTGCACTTGTGTCCTGCAGTGATTCCTGTCAGAGACAGGAGGGGTTCTGCTCGTTTGCCTGGTTGATGTGTGAGTTCTGCCTGTTCCTCCTCCCCACCGTGTTTTGCAGATGGCACAAGCCTGTAGGAGACACACCACCCTGGGGCAGGACCTGGTGGCCCTGTGTGCCAATGCCCTGCTGCCCCACGGAGCAGAGCCCCTCTTCTTCCTCAGTTATTTTACCTGTGGCAAACTTGATGCTGAAGTGACTGAGACGATCCAAGAAGGAATAGCTGAAGCCTGCAGGAGTGCAGGATGTGCTTTCCTGGGTAGGAACACTCCTCTCCTCTGGGATTTGAACATTGAGGTTGAAATTATCACCAGAGAAACAGACTCTGGAGGCAGAGGTAGCACGTGGTACTAGAATTGTTGGGTTCTGTTTGGTGCATAAACAGTTGAGCTTTTGTGCTTAAATTCTTTCTTATTTGTAAAAAGGGTCAGCACAGAGGGATGGTTTTCACTATTTGTGCATTTGGACCCCAGTTCTTGCTCCTTTATCCTTGTAAAAAGCAGAACAGAACTGGAGGCTTCACGTTCTTCAAGTGTTAATGTTCTCATTCCCTCTCTGATACTCAGTCCTAACCAGGAGGTGCCACACGAAATAATAATAAAAAAAAAGTTTCTTCTTTCCTGGAGCTTTGTTGGAGTCTTGAGGTGAAGTAAGAAACCAAGAAGGATTTTTAAAATACATCTGAAAGTGCTTCTTTGGCTGTGTGTCCTGTGGCTCTCCTGGATGTCCTGGTGCTTTAGGAGATGCCAGGAATTTAAAATGGTATTAAAATAATGGCCTTAAGCTGAAGGAGGGCAGGGTTACATGGGATTTTAGAAAGGAATTCTTCCTGTGAGGGTGGTAAGGGCCTGGAATAGAAATCCCAGAGGAGCTGTGGCTGCCCCTGGATCCCTGGAAGTGTCCAAGGCCAGGTTGGATGGGGCTTGGAGCACCCTGGGCTGGTGGGAGGTGTCCCTGCCCATGGCAGGGGTGGCACTGGATGGGCTTTGAGGTCCCTCCCAACCCAACCCCTCCCGTGGTTCTCTGGCCATGCCATGAACACCCCGTGTTCCCGGTGCTGACCCCTCTCTCCCCAGGGCAGACGCTGTCCCAGCTCCCGGGCGCGTGTTCCGTGGGGGACCCGGACCTGGCCGGCTTCGTGGTGGGCGCGGTGGAGCGAGGGCAGGTGCCCCTGGGGCTGCAGAGAGCCGAGGAGGGGGATGTGCTCCTGGGACTGGCCTGCCCCGGGATCCACGGCCGCGGCTTCGGCGCCGTCCGGAAGGTTCTGCTCGTGTCCTCCCTGCGCTGCTCGTCCCCCGCCCCTGGCACCTGCGGGGACACCACGCTGGGTACGACTCTGCTTGGGGGGTTGACAGCAGGGGGGCTAATCTGTGCTTGGGGTTGGCATGGGGGCTTGTGTCCAGGTTTGGAAGAGCGGGCCAGCACTCCTTCCTACTTCCCAGCTTTGCCTCAAGGAATGGGAGAGAACCTGTTCAGAGGAGCACTTCCAAAAATAACCTTGTGACCTTTTGCATAAATTGATTGAGTTCAGCCTGGAGAAGAGAAGCCTCTGAGGAGACCTTAGAGCCCCTTCCAGTGCCTAAAGGGGATTAGGAAAAGGAGGGAGAGGGACTATTTATATGGCCAGAGGGTGACAGCATGAGGGGGAATGGTTTCAAACTGCCAGAGGACAGGGTGAGATGGGACATTGGGAAGGAATTCCTGGCTGGGAGGGTGGGGAGGCCCTGGCCCAGGTTGCCCAGAGAAGCTGTGGCTGCCCCTGGATCCCTGGAAGTGCCCAAGGCCAGGTTGGACGGGGCTTGGAGCACCCTGGGCTGGTGGAAGGTGTCCCTGCCCATGGCAGGGGTGGCACTGGATGGGCTTTAAGGTCCCTCCCAACCCCAACCATTCTATGACTTTATGACTCCAACCAGCTGCAGATTTCAAACCAGGGGGCTGAGCTGACCCTGTTGTCTGCAGGAGAGGCCCTGCTGAGCCCAGCCAGGCTGTACAGCCCAGCCCTGCTGCCCGTGCTGCGCTCGGGCCACGTGAAGGCCTTTGCCCCCATTGCTGAGGAGGGGCTGCTGGGGGGCATCTCCAGGGTCCTGCCGGAGCACGTCAGCGCCGTGCTGGGTGAGTATCAGAGCTCACTGTGCCTGTGGGGCAGGACAAGGGCTTGACTCTTCAGCTTCAGCTGTAGAGACACTCAGAAATGTCTCTGTCTGAAGAGCTGGGCTGGAATGACCCCAAGTCAGTGCTTTTCCAAAGGTCCCACCAAATCCATTCCTGTTTCAAGTGGCATCAGCTTGTGAGCACCACTCTTGTTGGAGAAGGGACATTTCTGAGGAGTTTGAAGGCAGCACATCTCTAGGACAAGGGGTGTTGGAGAAGATGGTGTGTTCCACAGGGCACCTCCACACTGAACCTTGTGACCAAACAGTGAGGCTTGTTGGGGGCAGTCATTTGCACTGTTTGCTCCATGGTGCCTGTGCACACACACGCTTAGTGCAGCTTTTTGGGAGGCAGCAGCTTCCCCACAACAGTATCTGACATCCCTAAGTAAGGCAGGACTTCTTCTGTTGAATCCAAAATTGGGCAAAGTATTCAACAGTTCAAAACAGTAAAGAAAACCATGTTCATGTGAGTCCAAAACCACTGTGGGGATGGGGAGGGGAGGTGTCTGTGGGTCTGACTGGATTTCTCTAGAATGAAATTAGAAAGAATTTTCAAGGCCAGGTTGGACGGGGCTTGGAGCAACCTGGGCTGGTGGGAGGTGTCTCTGCCCATGATAGGGGGTGGGATGGATGGGCTTTAAGGTCCCTCCCAACCCAAACCATTCAGGTTGGACATCAGGAGGAATTTCCTGCTGGAAAGGGTGGTGAGGCCTTGGCAGGGGCTGCCCAGGGAGGTTTGGAGTGCCCAGCCCTGGAGGTGTCCCAGGAAGGCCTGGCCGTGGCACTCAGTGCTCTGGGCTGGGGACAAGGTGGGGATGGGGCACAGGGGGATCCATGGGCTGGGAGGGCTTTTCCAACCTCAGTGATCCTGGGACTCTGTTATAGCAAGAATTAGTCTCTCAGCTCTTGCAACACCCCACTGTCCTGGCAGATAATGAATAATAACTCCTGGCAGATGTTTGTGCTGATGACACACAAATGTCAATCGTTTTCAGACGCTCTCAGCTGGAAGATCCCTGAAATCTTCTGCTGGCTTTACAAGGAGGGGAACCTCTCTGCAGAGGAGATGGCTCAGACCTTTCCCTGTGGGCTGGGGGCGGTGCTGGTGGTGCAGCAGGACCTGGCCCAGCACGTCCTGGGGGCCATCCGGAGGCGGGAGGAAGCTTGGCTCATCGGGAAGGTGCTTGCCCCGTGTCACACAGGTTAGCAGGGTCCTCGTGGGAAGCAAAGCCCCAGAAGTGACCCAGAGCGTGGTTTGATCTCCCTTCAGTGGGGTTTGCACTTAGGGATGTGTAGTTTGGTTTTAAAGTGGAGACAGGGTGAGTTGTTTGGGAGGGTGATTCTGGGAAGTGCTGAGCGTGTCCTGGGAGCCATCAGGTGCCCGCAGCTCTGGAGGCCCTGAGGCAGTCCCTGTTGCAAGAGTTGTGTGGTTCACATCTTTTCCCCCTTGTTTCACCAGGCTGGAGGCTCTTTGACACCTCCACATCCACATTCCCTTATCAAATAGTGAAGAGTGAATGTTGCTTCAGAGTGACAGTACCTGGATAACCTGTTACCCAGGTACTTTCTGGAGGCTCCAGTAAATCCCTCAAGTATCAGCTGATGTTTTACCACAATCCTGGTAATCAACTCACCTCCTTCCCAGCCCGTACAGATCCATGTAAAGGCTGAGGATCTGTGCATCTGATGAGCTGTGGATGGTCTGTGTGATGGTAGGGCTGAAGGTGTGTCCACTGACTGACATCCAGCATGATGTGAGCCAAAATCCCTCTGGAAACCAAACACTGGGCAGCCAAAATGTCACCTCAGCTCCATCAGCACGGGTTTTAGTGTCATTTTGCAACATGAGAGGGAGAGGAAGATGGGAATAACAGATGGGGCTAAGCCTTGAGAAGGCCAGGCCATGCCCAGGCCCTTTGAACACCTCTGGGAGTGAGTAACACAAAAGGGATCAGCACAACCCCTGTGAGCTGGGCTGGTCAAGCAGTGAGTGCCTTTGTAGTCCCACCAGTGGCAGCAGAAACTCGTTGCTGATGCACCTTCTTGTCATTGAAACTTATTGTTAATAAACCATATTCAAGTTTATAAGGGTCAGTTCAGAGGGCAAAGTCACGTCTAACGCTTTCCTCCTGTCTTTGGAGGAGGTTCCCACATCCAAGTGGAGAACCTGGTGGAGGCCCTGCAGCAGAGCAGCCCCCAGGGCCTGCTGGGTGACACCACCCTGGAGCCTCGGCACCAGCCCAGGAGGAGAAAGGTGAAGGTGGCAGTTCTCGTCTCTGGAACAGGTGAGCTCCCATTGTCCTGGCACAGGGAAGTGTCCTGGCACAGGGAAGTGTCCTGGCACAGGAGAGCTTGGGCTCAGCCCTGACCCAGGTGCATCCACCTTGGCTTTCCTTCAGAGAGTCTACAGACCTTCTGAAGCCAGGCTTGCACTTTGACCAGAGTCCAGGAGGTGTGTTGTGCTGCTTAAAGGAGCTGTGTCAGTGCTCCAGTTCCTTTGTGCTGTTTGGACAGTTGTGAAAAACCAGATTTTTGTTGGATGAGCAGGGCTAGGAGCTCGTCCCAGTGCCTGGGGGCTCATGTGTGTCCCCATGTTTGCTCTGTGTGTCTGAGGCACGACCCTCCCCGCGCTCATCACTTACACCAGGGAGCCAGGCAGCTGTGCCCAGGTCGTCCTTGTCATCTCCAACAAGTCTGGTGTGGAAGAACTCCGGAATGCAGCCCGGGCTGGAATCCCCACCAGGGTAAAGACACCCCTTTCCTTTCCTTTTTCTCCCCAGCTCCCGACCCTGGAGCAGCTCAGGAAGCGCCTGTGAGCAGTCAGGGGGCACTGCTGGGGAGAACTTTCCCCGTGGGTCAGAGCATGGAGACACAGCTGGCAGAGCTGGAAGGAGAGGCAGGGCTGGGAGTCCTCACAGGGGCCTGGGAGTCCTCACAGGGGGCTGGGAGTCCTCACAGGGGGCTGGGAGTCCTCACAGGGGGCTGGGAGTCCTCACAGGGGCCTGGGAGTCCTCACAGGGGGCTGGGAGTCCTTCCCAGCTCGTCAGGGAGGGAAACAGCCCAGAGTTAGGAAGGGATTTAAACTGCTGGTTTGGGTCTGAGATTGCAGCCCATGAGCTTCAACCTTTGGCTGAAATCAGTGAGACTTCAGGTTCTGCAAAACACATGAACATGTTTCCCCTGGGCTTATCCCTTCTCAGAATCATAAAATCCCAGACTGGTCTGGGTTGGGAGGGACCTTAAAAATCATCCAGTGCCACCCCTGCCATGGGCAGGGACACCTTCCACCAGCCCAGGGTGCTCCAAGCCCCGTCCAACCTGGCCTTGGACACTTCCAGGGATCCAGGGGCAGCCACAGCTTCTCTGGGCAACCTGGGCCAGGGCCTCCCCACCCTCCCAGCCAGGAATTCCTTCCCACTATCCCATGTAACCCTGCCCCCTGGCAGTGGGAAGCCATTCCCTGTGTCCTGTCCCTCCAGGCCCTTGTTCAAAGTCCATCCAAGTCCCTCTCCAGGTCTCTTCAGACACTGGAAGGGGCTCTGAGGTCTCCCCAGAGCCTTCTCTTCTCCAGGATGAAAACCTGTGTCTCATGTTGTGCTGAATAATCCCACAATCATCAAGGCTGGGAGAGACCTCCAGGATCATCCAGTCCCACCCCAGCACCACCACAGTCACCCCCAATCCATGTCCCCAAGGGCCACATCCAGACACCTCTGGGACACTCCCAGACACAGGGACTCCACCACCTCCCTGGGACACTTATTCCAAGGCCTGACCACTCCTGCAGGGAAAAATTATTTCTAATCTCCAACCTGAACCTGCCCTGGGGCAATTTTAGGCCATTTCCTCTCCTCCTTTCCCTTGGACATGAAAGAGTCTGGCCCCCACCTCACTCATGGAGTGCCCTGGAATGAATCCAGTTTGTTCCTCTTTGCTGCCCAGGTGGTTGCCCTCAATCCCCCCGAGCTGTTCCCATGAATGGTTTTGCTGTTGGGATGTTCCAGGTGATTGACCACAAGTTGTACGGGAGTCGCTCGGAGTTCGACAGCACAATCGACCGAGTGCTGGAGGAGTTTGCTGTGGAGCTGGTCTGTCTGTCAGGATTTATGAGGGTTTTGTCCAGCCCTTTCCTCCGAAAATGGAAAGGTAAGAAATGTTAAGTGTAGAAGGGAACCCATACAGGGATGGTGGGTCTCCCCAGGACTCCCCTGCCGGAGTTCTGTCCTTTGGTTAATCCCTCAGCCTCGCTGGCACTGAGGACATTCCAGCAGGGGGGCTGCCCTGTGCTTCCAGTCCTTCTGGCAGTGGGATCCTGGCTGTGGACTGGCACAGAAACCCCTTGTGCTGCATCAGGAGTGACAGGGGGCAGAGGCAGGGCACGGACTGGCTCTGCTGCCTCCCCTGGGAAGGGCTTTGATCCCACCCTTTGCCAAGGAGCTCTGCTGGGGGGTCCTGCTGAACTCACTCCCTGCAGTTTCCTGTTAGAAAAAATGGGAGAGAAACTGATTTCTCCTGGAAGAACAGAATTCCCTCAGACCAGGCTAGAGGTGCTCAGAGCTGTTTGAAACCACTGATCTCATCTCACTTATATTTTTTAAGGAAATTCAGTTCAAATTATCATTTCTTCTCTTTTTGTTTTTTTAACTCCTCTCTAATGTCCAGGGAAAATTTTGAATGCTTCTCCCTCACTTTTTCCACTCATCAAGGATGGAAATGCCCCTCAGGAGTCCCCACAAAGTGGATTCAAGGTCACAGGCTGCACCGTGCATTTTGTCCTGGTGAGTCTCTTTAGGAAAAAGGAATTGGCTTTTTTCTTTCCTTTCTGAAGGCAGAGGCAGGCAGAGGGAACAGGGAGGTGTGGGAACCTTGGGGTTGTTACCAGTAAAAGGCGTGGGGTTGTGTTGTATTTGGGGTTTCTAAAAGTCCCCTTTTCTTCCTTTGTCTTTTGGGGTGAGTTTTGCAGTTTCTCCCACTCTCAGCACTGGCCCGGAGCCTGCCATCCCTCATGTCCCCCTGAGGTCACAGAGGTGTCCCTTGGGCAGGTGGCACCTCTCCAGCCTGCCATCCCACGTCCCTCCCTGGTGTCCCTCCCTGATGTCCCTCCCTGGTGTCCCTCCCTGGTGTCCCTCCCTGATGTCCCTCCCTGGTGTCCCTCCCTGATGTCCCTCCCTGATGTCCCTCCCTGGTGTCCCTCCCTGATGTCCCTCCCTGATGTTCCTCCCTGATGTCCCTCCCTGGTGTCCCTCCCTGGTGTCCCTCCCTGATGTCCCTCCCTGATGTCCCTCCCTGGTGTCCCTCCCTGATGTCCCCAGGGTCACAGAGGTGTCCCTTGGGCAGGTGGTCCCTCTCCAGGTGCACTTGGAGCCTCCTGCCCACGACCACCCACGTGCCTCACCCAGAACCTCCCTGAGCCCGCTCAGCACCCCCTCTAAGCCTCCCCTGTCCCATTCCAGGAGGACTCCGGCCCCAGGGCCGTGATCCACCGGGAGCCCATCCCCGTGCGGGCGGAGGACACGGAGCAGGCGCTGGCGGAGCGGGTGAAGGAGGCCGAGTGCCGCGCCTTCCCCGTGGCCCTGCAGCTCGTGGCCAGCGGGGCCGTGAGCCTGGGAGCCGATGGAAGAACCTCCTGGAAGCAGGAGAGCCAAAGTCTGGGGCTGCACGGGGAGAAGGGAGACTGCACGTCCTCCCTCGTGGCTCCGGAGCCTCCGGAACACGGTGGGGAGTAGGCGGGTAACGAGGGGCTCGATCGTGCTCACCTTCCCTCCCCCTCCTCCTCCCTGTGCTGCTCTCTGATGTGTCCATGGCTCAGGTTTCCACTCCCAGCCTTTTCCCTCAGCCCACAGCTTTCCTTACACTCCTCTTGGAAAACCGGCGGTGGAAGCCAAGCTGTGCTTTCAGATTTGGAATTTCTTGGTTCTGTTCTTTGGCCTGTGAAGGACATAACGAGTCCCAGGGATGGCTCCGGCTGTGGAACTGCTCTGCTGCTCCCGAGGGAAAGTCATTCTTCCAAGGGATCTGTTTTTGTGGCTGCACCACATGGCAGAGCCCTGGGAGCTTCCCAAAACAACCCCAGACAGGGACTGGGGAGAGCCCTGGGAGCTTCCCAAAACAACCCCAGACAGGGACTGGGGAGAGCCCTGGGAGCTTCCCAAAACAACCCCAGACAGGGACTGGGCTGCTCTCAGAGCAGGAGGAGAAAGATGTGGAGCTGCTGGAGAGAGTCCAGAGGAGGCCACTGAGCTGATCCCAGAGCTGGAGCCCCTCTGCTCTGGGACACGCTGGGAGAGCTGGGGGGGTTCCCTGGAGAAGAGAAGGCTCCAGGGAGAGCTGAGAGCCCCTGGCAGGGCCTAAAGGGGCTCCAGGAGAGCTGGAGAGGGACTGGGGACAAGGGATGGAGGGACAGGACACAGGGAATGGCTTCCACTGCCAGAGGGCAGGGATAGATGGGATATTGGGAAGGAATTGCTGACTGGGAGGGTGGGGAGGCCCTGGCACCCAAACCATTCCTTGATTCTCGGTGTGTCTGCCAGAATTGTGACCTTCGTGCAAGTAACAAATCAGGAAGAAAGCCAGAAAAGCCAAAACAGAAATGAAGTAGCCAGAGATGAATTTTCCAGAGGAGGGATCAACAAGAGCCATTTGATGCAGTGGGAAAAATCTATTCCTGTTCTGTGGTGTGTCCTGGAAGGGCCCTGCTGTGTCCGTGCTCTTGGGCTCTGTGGGAGCAGCATCAGCTCCAGTTCCAAAGGCTGAATTTTTCCCTTTTTTTATTCTGTGTGGTGGCTTTACTGTGGCACGTGGGGTTTGATACCCAGGGAGGGGAGTTCAGTTCCCTCCTGTAAACTGCCATTCCTGGACAGAGATCTGGATCTGTCCCTTGCACTGCAACAACTGGAGCAAGGAAGGTGCATTTTTCAGGAGCTGGGAGAAATAGGAAGAACTGCACCCAGGCAAGGTTATGGAATATTTGGTATAGAAAACTTCTGTGATCAAAGCACTGCTTGGTTTGTGTTTGGTCTGTTGTGACTGTGGAGTAGCTTCCTGCTGTACTTCATTGGAATTGCATGGCTGTTCCAAAGCAACAAATAAAGTGTTAAAAGAGAAGAGGGGGCTGGGTGTGCTCTGCTGGGTCTCCAGCTGATCCCATGGTCAGAACAGATTTCTCTGTGTTCCTCCCTCCCCTCTGGGGTTGGGTCTGGGGAGAGTTTACTTACCAGGTTGTTCTTTTTCCAGAGGGGAAAGTGAACAAAAATCCAGCTCACTGGGAAATTCCTTTTTAGGCATTTGTAGAAATACAGAGAGGTCAGAGGGGCTTTGGACAAGGGATGGAGTGACAGGACAAGGGGGAATGTCTTCCCACTGCCAGAGGGCAGGGTTACATGGGATAGTGGGAAGGAATTCCTGGCTGGGAGGGTGGGGAGGCCCTGGCAAAGGGTGCCCAGAGAAGCTGTGGCTGCCCCTGGATCCCTGGAAGTGTCCAAGGCCAGGTTGGACGGGGCTTGGAGCAACCTGGGCTGGTGGAAGGTGTCCCTGCCCATGGCAGGGGTGGCACTGGATGGGCTTTGAGGTCCCTCCCAACCCCAACCAGTCTGGGATTCCATGAAATCCCATTTACCAGCAGCCTTAGGTGGCAAAATACCTGTACTGGATCAGTGTGCCTGTGAGGCAGTGGGGTGTTGGACTGGGAGTGTTGGATTGGGGGTGATGGATTTGGGGGTATTGGATTTGGGGGTGATGGACTTGGGGGTATTGGATTTGGGGGTGATGGATTTGGGGGTGTTGGACTGGGGGTGATGGATTGGGGGGTGATGGATTTGGGGGTGATGGATTTGGGGGTGTTGGACTGGGGGTGATGGATTGGGGGGTGTTGGATTGGGGGGTGATGGATTTGGGGGTGATGGATTTGGGGGTGATGGATTGGGGGGTGATGGATTTGGGGGTGATGGATTTGGGGGTGATGGATTTGGGGGTGATGGATTGGGGGGTGATGGATTTGGGGGTGATGGATTTGGGGGTGATGGATTTGGGGGTGATGGATTGGGGGGTGATGCAGAGGGGTGTTGGATTTGGAGCCTCTGTGTGTCCTGCCTTTCTGGCAGTGACCCAGCTGCTCTGATCAATAATGTGATGCTTATTTAACATGGTATTTATTCACTGCACAGCAGTGATTTCACCCCTCCAAGCCTCTGTTTCTCCTGCCTCCCCTGCCTGGAGCAGCACTGAGGCTGTGTGACCTCCCCTGCCCTGCTTCCAAGAACATCCCCTTTCCCAAACTCCTCCAGCTTCCTGGTAAAGGAATGCCAAGGAAATAGTTTTAGATTGATTTTTTTTTTACCTTATTAGACTTTATTTCAAATCCAAAGGAGATTATGCCAACATGGAAGTACCATCAGGACATGAGAGCCCAGAATAAAATCAGCTTTCTCTGTATTAAGGGGGAGCTCTAAAGCACATCCTCAGCTCCCTCTCCTCTGTGGGAGGGAAGCCTGATTCCTTGAGTGAGTACATTAAAATGGTTCCACAGCTGTACTAAAATATTAAAAGAAAACCACAGGTGCTGAGCTGCACAAAGACCTGGATTGTTTTCCCATAGTCACAGTCACTGGGTGTCCATCAGAGCCACTCCAGGTGGAAACACTGCTCCAAGAATAAAGGCATTCCAGAATTCCCGAGGGATGTCTCACGAGCCAAGGACAAGTTTTGTGTCAGGTCTTTCTGCTCATTTTAAAAACCCAGAAACCCGACTGTTCTGGTGCTGGACAAGTCTCTGAGGGGAATTCCTGGGCTATGTGGGAATGCTGAGGGAAAACGTGCAGCAGACACTGAATCCCACTGGCATCTGACTGACAGCAGGTTCAGTGCTTGGAATTCCAGGATATATCAAAGAACTGGGCCAGACAAGATCTACCACCATCAAACCAGAAACTAGATGGTAAAAAATCCCACAGCTGATGTTTTGGGAGGCTGTTTTCTCTTGGTTTGCCCGAGGTTTTTATGAGTGAAAGTTTCTGCCTTTCTCTTCCATTGTACTTTTCCCCCAGACACTTCCCAGCAGAGCCCAGGAGAAGCCCTGTCCCAGCTCTGCTGTCCCCACTCAGTCCCAGAGGTGCTCAGCCCCCTCTGGAACCACCGGGGGGGGTTTGCTTTGTTAGGAAAGCGACCGAGACCCCAAATGTTGGCAAGGAAGTGATTAAAATTAGGAAGCACCAGAGCCATTGCTGCACCTCCTGGGAACAGCCTCAACATTCCCGTTTGTGGCTTTCTCTGGATTTTATTTGAATCTTTACCCCCGTGAGGCCATGAGGGGAGTGAAGGGAACGCTGTCCGTGCTGTGGGTCAGCCAGGGCCCCCCAGCTGTCCCCTCCAAGGACATCCATGGACGTGCTGCTGCTCCTACTTCCAGTAGATCTTCCCAGCCTCCCCCACTCTCACAGCACCGCTGGCCACGAGCTGCAGGGCAGCGGGGAAGGCCCTGTGCTCTGCCTCCTTCACCCGCTCCGCCAGCGTCTGCTCCGTGTCGCCCACCTTCACCGGCACCGCCTCCTGGAAAATGATGGCTCCGGCGTCCACCTCCTCCTGTGGGAACAGCAGCCACGGCTGGGGAGGGAAGGGCCTGGCCGGGGGACACGGCCACGCCCAGCTGCCTCGGGGATCCGTGTCACTGTGTCACTGTGTCACTGTGTCACCGTGTCACTGTGCTGGGACACGGGTGGGGCTGATGGCAGGAGGGCGGAGAAGGCGCTGGAGCCGATTTTGGCCCGAGAAGGGTTCAAGGGAAAGCAGGAGGGAGCAGAAGTCCAGGGAGCAACCACTGTGCTCCAGAACACACCAAAAGCCCTGTTAGCCAGGGACACGAGGGGCTGGACTGGGCAGGACGGTGGCATTTCAATGCAGAGGGGGGAATGAGCCAGGCCCTGGCACGGAGCCGGGACAGGGATGCAGCCGTTCCCTGGGGAAGATCCCTGCGGGTCAGGGATTGTTCCTCAGGGCGCTGCCACACACAGAAACCCCAGGGCAGGGCCCAGAGGAAGGGATGCAGTTTTCCCTTCTAGCTGGAAAAATAATTTCTGCCTCTTTATCCAAGAGAAAGGAAAAATCCTGAGGAAAGATTCCAGCAGCAGTGGAAGGGGGAGCAGGAGGAGGGGAGCCGAGTTCCCCTGAGCTGAACAGAGTGGAACAAAGGCTCCCTGGCCTGATAAAAACGTGTCTCTGAAGCTGAGACACCTCTGGGGTTGGTTTGATGAAGTTCTGACCAACAGAAAGTGTCACGTTTTCCTGTTCCCACAAACATGGGATCACTCCTTAAAAAGAAAAATAAAAATCCCAGCTTCTCGTGACATTTCCTGTGGGTTTTTTGGGGTTTTATTTTTGGGGGTTTTCTTTTGTGGTGTTTTGGTTTTTGTTTGTGGGGTTTGTTTCTTTGAGGGTTTTGTTTGTTGTAGTTTTTCCTTTTTTTCGAAAGCAACAACCAAGGCAGGTTGTAGGATAAACTCCAAGCAGCTGGGGCCCTGTTCAATAAAGATTTTGGCTTAGCCAAGGCCTTACATGAATTAGTCCCCCCACTCCAAAGGGTGGAAGGGAGCAGTGAGATGCTCAGGGAAGAAATTCCCTTAGGGAAAGCTTAAACTCCCAGGCAGACTCTTCATTTCCAGTCCCCTCTGCAGGGACAGCAACTAAAGCCCTGCCCTGGTCTCTGAAATCCCTGCGATGCAGAGACAGACTGTTCTGAGTGCACAGAGGAGGGAAGGGGGTCAGACTCGAGGGTCTGGGGTGTTCCCAGCAGGCTCTGGGGTGGGGGCTGGAAGGCTGCAGGGAGCTGGGGCCCAGGGGGAGGGAGGGACTCACAGCCACGAAGTGCACGGTGCAGCCGGTGACGCGCACGCCCGCCTGCAGCACCAGCCGGTGCGCGTGGGCCCCCTTGAAGGACGGCAGCAGGGACGGGTGGATGTTCAGGATCTTCCCTGCAAAAGGACAAGGGAGGTTACTGCCCTCAGCACTGACCAGGGTGTGCAAGGCCCCACAACCAGCAGAGGCATCAAATCACTCGTGAATAGGGTTTTTCCCCAGTTTTGGTGGCACTGGCATCCAACACCCAAAGTGTTCGGGGTCTCGCTGGTCCCCAAATACCGGGGGCTGAAGGACATTTCTCCAGGGATTAATAATGATGGATTTATCAATGTAGCTGTCCCTTCCCTCAGCATCTTGTTCTCCTTTGATCCCAGGATCCCTGAGGCTGGAAAAGCCCTCCCAGCCCATGGATCCCCCCTGTGCCCCATCCCCACCTTGTCCCCCAGCCCAGAGCACTGAGTGTCACATCCAGGCCTTCCTGGGACACCTTCAGGGCTGGGCACTCCAAACCTCCCTGGGCAGCCCCTGCCAAGGCCTCACCACCCTTTCCAGCAGGAAATTCCTCCTTGTGATAAACTGAGAAAGTGATTCGAGCTAATTAAGAGAAAACAGTGTAAGGTCAATATGACCTGGAGAGAAAAGAAAAACAAATTGTAAAACTTAATTGGGCCCCTATAAAGAGATAAAACAAGTCACCTCCCTTTTGCCTTGTGTAGGATTTATAGTGAGAGAATTTTGTTTAGTTAGCTAGATAATAGCACCTTTCCTAAAATTTATAACTTTGTGTAGATAACAAGCAAACATCTGCTGAAAGTCTGATTTAACAATATTATTATGGATGCTTATAGGTAACATTCTTGTTAAGAAATATCTGTGGAATGTCTGACCTAACAATGTGTAATGTTTATACTCATGTACCTAACAATGTGTAATGTTTATACTTATGTATAATGAATATTCATGTAGTAGCTGGAAATAAATGTAGAACAAATGTCTTCTTTGGGTGTGACAGGCATTGGGAGTTGTTGAACCCCTTCCCTGATCTCCCAGCACTGAATTTGCTTTTATCATATAATAAAATTCTGATTGGAAATTGCCCGACTGGGTTTCTATTTCTCACAAAACCCTTTTTGAAGCAGCACCATCTGCTTAAAACTGGCAACCAAACTGGGTTACCTGCTGCTTGAGTCAAAAACCAGCAGGGGCAGTGGCTGAAAACCCCACTCTGCATTTCTGCCTCAGTTTCCCATCAGAAGCTGCTCCAAAGGAATGTTCCCGTCTGCTTGGGTTTGTTTGGGTTTGTTTTACTCTGTCCTGTCTGAGAACATTCATCACTAACACTGTCAAGCTGTTAAGAGAGAGTTTCACAACTCCCTTCACGCTCCGTGTCCTTGTGACTGAGAGAGAAAGAAAAAGGAGCAACTTTTACCAGAGCTCCATTCAGTGCTGGACATTCAAAAAACGAGTTTAACCCCCCTGTACTGAGAGGGTCTTTCCTTTTGCTCTCAGTTTTACATGTACAGCAAACCCTGCCTGTGCAGGGCGACCATCAGAGCTCTGTCCCTAAATCAGAAGGGACTAAACCCTTTATCTGCACGAGATTCTGCTCTAGAGAAGGTTCTTTTCCATCCCCCACACAGACTCTCCACTCCAGACACATCTGTTGAGTGAGGGGTTCTCTCTCCTAATCCCAGCTGCCCATGGGCATTGACACCTCCTGGGCTCTGAATGGGCAAACAAAACCTGTTCCCCCCACAGCTCCCAAACCCCAGGAATGGCCTCAGGAACACCTGCTTTGCTCCACTGCTTTCAAAGAGAGGTTTGAAAAGCAGTTCAGGTGTGAAGTGTCCCAGACACACCCAGGGGAACACAAAAGTCACCATGTGAGCAATAAAAGCTGCCAGGTCCAGGTGCCCAGGCAGGGACTGCTCTGAGCAGGAGCTGCTTGAACAATCCTGAGCCCAAAGCAGAGCAAAGAGCAGCAGCTCTGCGTGTTCAGGGCTCCCTGGAGGGAACAGGGAGAGAGGAGAGGAAGGGGACAACCAGGGGTGGGAGGGCAGCCCCTGGAGCTGTTCCAGCCTCTCAAAGACCTGGAAAAACTGTAGAAGAGGAGCAGAGTGGAGACACTGTGAACATTCTGCCTAAACAAAACCTGATCTGCCACCACTCATGGCCTCAGGCATGAGGTGTCTGGCCAGGTTCTGTTATCCCAAACTGCAGTGCTGCCCAATTTGGTGGGTTTACACAGATCCAAAGCAGCTCCTCTGTCAGGAATTCCCAGGGGCTGGAGGATCACCTCTCCCCAGCCAACACCTGCCCTGCACCTCATGTTTGCAGAGCTCTAAAGTCTTCACAGCCTCTTTTAAAATATTTTCTAATAAATCAAGGACTACAAGACCTGTCCTCGCCCTTGGCCTCCTTAAACCCCTGCACAAATGAGAGAGGGAAGGGGGAAACTCTGCCTTTCCTCTCAGCCTTTTCCTTACAGGGTGGAAGGGTCTCGTTTGATGGGATCACAGCAGGGTTTGGTTGGAAGGGGACCCCGGAGATCTCCTCGTTCCCTGCACACCCAGGACTAACCCGCTCCTTTCTCCACCTTTCTCCACCGTGTTTTCCCTGATGACAAAGTGCTGCTGTTTACATGCCCCCAGCACCCAGCTGTGCTCACCTTCCCACTTCTTGACGAAGGGGCCCGACAGGATCCTCATGAACCCGGCCAGGCAGACGAGCTCCACGGAGAACTCCCGCAGCACTTGGTCGACGGCGCCGTCGAAGTCGGCGCGGCTGGGGAAGGCCGTGTGCTCGATCACCTGCAACGAGCACAGGGACTGGGCACGGGCAGCTCCAGCAGCAGGAGCAGCTCCTGGATGCACAAACATCCCCTCTTTGCTCCCAGCCACGGGAGGGACCCTCGGAAGGAAGAGGAGCTGGGCGTGGGCAGGCCCAGGGCAGCGGCCCCGCGCTCCGCAGAGCTCAGCCCACCCGAGGCCTCTGGGGGTTTGAACCTTGGCAAAAATGGTACCACAAAACCTTGAGAAAAAGGCCAGTGCCAAACTCCTAAAGCAGCCCCCAGTGCAGACCCAGGGAATCACAGAGTCCTGGCAGGGACTGTACAGCTGGGTTAGGGTTGGGAGGGACCTCAAAGCCCATCCAGTGCCACCCCCCTGCCATGGGCAGGGACACCTTCCACCAGCCCAGGTTGCTCCAATCTGGCCTTGGACACTTCCAGGGATCCAGGGGCAGCCACAGCTTCTCTGGGCAACCTGGGCCAGGGCCTCCCCACCCTCCCAGCCAGGAATTCCTTCCCAATATCCCATCCATCCCTACCCTCTGGCAGTGGGAAGCCATTCCCTGTGTCCTGTCCCTCCATCCCTTGTCCCCAGTCCCTCTCCAGCTCTCCTGGAGCCCCTTCAGGCCCTGCAAAGGACTCTCAGGTCTCCCTGGAGCCTTCTCTTCTCCAGGTGAACCCCCCCAGCTCCCCCAGCCTGAGTTCTGTGTTTTCCATCCAGGATATATCCCCTAATTTAGGCAGGAAGAAGGCAGTACCAACTAACTGAAAGCATCCAGTCTCTTAAATAAAAGTACCTGTGAATCCCCACTAGAGTCACCAGAGCTGCTCAGGTGACCATCAGCTCCCCCACACTCCAACTTTTTTCCTCAGAAAAACCTGAGGGTTGGAACTGGATGAGCTTTAAGTTCCCTTCCAACCCAAAGCACTCTGTGACTCTGTGATTCCATGTTTGCTCCTCCCCTGCACACCATGGACTTATTTCACTTGTGACTTTTGTGTCCTCCCAAACAAGAGCCAGATCCCAAAGTTAAGAGCAAAGTTAAAGCTATTAGCAAATTATTAAAGTTAACAGCAAAGCTTTGGGCCCCAATTTCCCAGTGGAAAAGGACTGGAAAACACTTCTAAGTCAGAACAGGATCATTTCTGATCTGTAATTTCAGAGACAAGGCAGCCCTGGATCCATGGACACCAAGGGAATGAATGCTGGGGAGCCTGAAGTCAGTGGAAGGTCCCACTGAGTGTGACCTCTCTATTTTATTCAATTGAACCACCACATCATTTTAAAGCTCAACTCAGATAAAACAGGATGTTCCTTTAGTGTCAATGCACTAAAGTTAAATAAATGGCAAAGCTTAAGCTGTGGCTGTGAAGGTTTTGTGCTGGTTTAATATAAAAGTGCTCCCCAAAGCACCAGGATTGCTGGCAGAGCAGGAGAAAAGGAGGCATTTTGTTTCCCCATGTTAGTTTGCCCAAGGGCACAAATTCCTGACAGACCAAGGGAGAAAAGCCAAGGCTCCCTGTCCAACCACCTCTTATCCCAGAAAACTCACAGCACTTTCCTGCTGGAGTCAGAGTTAGTGGGGGCTGCTTCTCCAAGAGGGAAATGCTCACCCTTGTAGGGATCCCAGCTCTCTCAGCTTTCCTCAGCCCCTCCACCCTGGGCTTGTTGGACACCACCAGGACGATCTGGGCAAAACTGGTGCTTTTCTTGGTGCTGTTGATCAGGGCTTCCAGGTTTGTGCCTGGGGGGAAAGGATTCATGGATGTCAAGTCTCTCCCGGAGAACAAACCCAGTGAGCAGCTGGGAGAGGTTTTAAATAAGCAGCAACGTGGGGGAGACCAAAGCAAACAGCTCTGATGTAACATTAATCCTGCTTTAATTGATCTCACTGAGCTTGACTGGGACAGCTGAAGGCTCCAGGGCCTTTCCTGGCAACTGCACTTGGAAAGGGGAATTGATAGCACTGGAATGATGGTCTGAGTAAGTGGGAATACTCAGGAAGCAGGAAGAAATCCTGCTCTATCTGTGAAACGATGGTGCTGTTCCACAGGGCACCCCAGGGGTGTTTGGGTCTGGACATGGGCAGGGATTTGGGGATGAACTGAGCACAGATGCAGCTCGTGGTTTGCAGCAGAGGTTAAAAATCCTCCTGTTTGTGACCGAAGTTAATCCAAGGGCAAAACCTCTCCTGCCTGTTCGAAGCCTCTCAGAGTGTCCAGGGAGAGCTCCACGGGCTTGGAACCCCAGCTGAACTCCTTCCCAACAGTCTGGTTCACACGGGGGTAAAGATGTGCTCCTCACCTGTTCCAGAGATCAGGACAGCCACCTTCACCTTGCCTGCCTGCATCCTGCCCTGGAGGTGGCTCTGCACAGACAGGGACCTGTTGGCCTGCAGGGCTCGCTGCAGATTGTGGACTTTAACACTGTCAGAGCCTGAGCAAGGACAAGGAAACACCCAAAACCAACAAAACAACGTGTAAATACAGGGAGGAACAGAAAGAGGAGGAAAGTACCTGTGAAAGAGATGAATGGAATGAAATGCCATTTAATATCCCAAGAAAAAAGTCATGGGGGTGCCAAGGAGGAGATTTGCAGCTGATCCCCAAGAAGACTCCCCTCCCAGAGGGGGAATTCAGCTCTGCTTTTTTCTTATTTTCCCAAGGAAAAAAAAAGTTTAACAACCTTTCTGCAGGGGGACAACCTTCCCAATGAGCCAGGCTGCCTCGTGTCTCTGGACCTCCTGCAGGACCTGCTGAGCCATCTCCTTCTGCACCACCAGCACGGCCCCGAGCCCGCAGTTGAACGTCCGGGCCATCTCCTCCTCAGACAGGTTCCCTTCCTTGTGCAGCCAGCTGAAGATTTCAGGGATCTTCCAGGTAAGAGCATCTGCAGGGAATTGGAAATACAAACCAAGAGTGGAAATCAGTACCAATGGGCAAACAGTAAAATTACTGGGGTATGAAGAGGTAAAATCTGTGACAAGAGTCTCCCTCTGCCCTCAGTTCCCCCCGGGTGAGGGTGATCTCCAGCAGCACAAAAATGCTACTGGATGAGGCACTGGGAAGGAACTCCAAGGACAGGAAGTTTGTTTCTTGTCATGTTCTCTTGAAAATGGTTCTATCTCATTTCTACAGAACCATGGAATGGTTTGGGTTGGAAGGACCTTAAGGCCCATCCAGTGCCACCCCTGCCATGGGCAGGGACACCTTCCACCAGCCCAGGGTGCTCCAACCTGGCCTTGGACACTTCCAGGGATCCAGGGGCAGCCACAGCTTCTCTGGGCAACCTGGGCCAGGGCCTCCCCACCCTCCCAGCCTGGAATTCCTTCCCAATATCCCACCTAACCCTGCCCTCTGGCAGTGGGAAGCCATTCCCTGTGTCCTGTCCCTCCATCCCTTGTCCCAGGTCCCTCTCCCACTCTCCTGGAGCCCCTTTAGGCCCTGCAAGGGGCTCTCAGGTCTCCCTGGATCCTTCTCTTCTCCAGGTGAGCCCCCCCAGCTCTCCCAGAGCAGAGGTGTGAATACACATAAACATATACATTATATATATATATACACAGGTCTATAGTAGTGTCACTGGGGATAAGTGGCAGAATGATTTACCTGCAGTTCTGGAGTTCAAACCTCAATCTCAGCTCCCTTATTTTACTCTCCAACCCCCAGAACTCTCACAACCTACAGTGAGTCCTTTCCCTTTCCACCCCCCAGCTTCTCCAGCAGGGAAAGCCTCTCTCCAGCACACCTGAGCAGGTAGTGGTGAGGGTGAATTATGCTGAATAGCAGGAGATGTATCTGAGCCCAGAACCCCCCCTGAATGCCAGCTGAACACCTCATGAGTATCATTTAATTAGCAATGACTTTGTGGGTGATTGCAAATGGCAGCAGCTCACTTGGGATTGCTTTTAGGGTTGTTTGCTTTATGTAAGTATCCTAAAAAATCCAACCCCAAGCAGCACCAGGGGAAGGGGCATCAGTGGGGAGCAGCCTTTACACTGCAGTGTTCTGCCTGGCCCTGGGTCAGGTCCAAGGCCAGACTCAGCCATTTCCAGACAGGTATGTCCAGCACAGGCTCCCACATAACCCACAGCAACAGCAGGACCTGCCCACAGCTTTCTTGGCACCTCACCTAAAACGACACCGAAGGACTCTGGGAGCACCCTGGGAATGTTTTCCAGCAGTCCCCCCCCAGTGATGTGGGCAAAGGCCCTCACGTGGCCCGAGCGCAGCACGGGCAGCAGGGTCTTGCTGTACAGTTTGGTTGGGGTCAACAGGAGCTCTCCTGGAAGAGGAGGAAAAAAAGGCCAGTTACAGCACAGAAAAAAAGGCTAATCACCATAAAATGGGGGAAATTAGTGCCCACTGTGCTACAGAGAGAAGCCCAGTGTTCTGCCTTTCTTGGCACACAAGTAGCTGTTTATCCCCCTCCCTCATTTATTTCCTGCACATGTGACCCACAGGAGACAAAAAGGAGACGAAAACACCTTAAAGATGGAACACAATTTTCCTGGTGCCTTTGAAAAGCTGCAAAAGCAAAGGCCCAGCCCAAAGAGTGGTGTGAAGTGCAGGGAAGCTCAGGCTCCAGGCAGTACCTAAAGTCTGGTCCCCAGAGGCACCAACGGGAGAGGAGAAGTCCAGGGAGGACTTTTCCACGATCTTCCTGACGAGGCTGTAGCCGTTGCTGTGCACCCCAGAGGAGGCCACCCCGATGAGCACGTCCCCATCCGAGATCCTGTCCAGCTGGGGCAGCATCTGCCCCCTCTCCACGGCCCCCACGGCGAAGCCGGCCAGGTCGTACTCCCCGGGCGGGTACATGCCCGGCATCTCGGCCGTCTCTCCTCCTGGGGAGCCACAGAACACACAGGCGGGGGTTGAAAAGCCACAGGATTGCAATTTCCCCAGGATTCAATCTCAGGAGACGTTCACAGACTGGGTTTTTTAATTACAGAATCCCAGAATCCCAGCCTGGTCTGGGGTTCATCTTGTCCCACCTTCCCCTAGACAGGCTGCTCCACGCCCCGCCCAACACTTAAATCCATATTTAATGAAGTTTGTGCACATCCAGGCAGGAGAGGAACCCTCAGCCCCTGGCTGGGATGAGCTCTGGGTTGTTGAGCTGAATATTCAGCTGCTGCAAAAACACCTTTGCAGTTTGAAAGTCTCCAGCTGGAAATCCAACCCTGCCAGTGCAGCGACTCCATCCCGGGAGCTCACACAGCAGGGCCTGTGCTGCCCCATGAATGGGCTGGTTGTGTCTGACAAATGGAGAGAACACCTTAAAACAAACATAAGGCTGACCAAGAGTTCACACAGCAAAAAAATAAACCAGGGCATAAAGAGCCTCCTGTTCAGAGCTGGTGAACGGCCCCAAAAGGACACGTTCCCACTGAGAAAGGACTTTGTTCCCAACTTTCTTAAGGAATTGGAAAAAAAGACAGAATTACCTAAAGACATTTGAACTGTCATTTTTTTGCCTCAAAGGTTTTTTTGAAACATTATGGTCATTCCACACGTCTGATTTTACAAAAAAAGAAGGAAAAGCAAAAAACTTTGTGAGGAAACAGAACTCTCCGGGTTTCACTGGTTTAAAACTGAACCCTGTTTTGAAGTCCTTTCATAAGAATTATACAAAAGAATGTGGGTTTCGCTGACCTAGAAATACTTTCCTTGAGTTGAGCAGTGGTAAGGGTGTATTTTTAATGATTCCAGAAGGGAAATATTGTCTTGTGTTGGTGGCTAACCAGATCACTGGACAGCAGAGCACACACAGAACTTGGCAGTAAAACACTTTATGTACTTGTATTCTAGGGCTGAAAAGGAAAACATCTAAATTTGAGTCTTAACACTTTGGAATATGTTCATTTTGGGGAAATTATCTTGGTTGGAAGCTGATCAGAGGAATGGAGCAGCTCTGCTGGGAGGAAAGGCTGGGAGGGCTGGGGGTGTTACCTGGAGAAGAGAAGGCTCCAGGGAGACCTGAGAGCCCCTTCCAGGGCCTAAAGGGGCTCCAGGAGAGCTGGAGAGGGACTGGGGACAAGGGATGGAGGGACAGGACAGGGGGGAATGGCTTTCACTGCCAGAGGGCAGGGATAGATGGGATATTGGGAAGGAATTGCTGGCTGGGAGGGTGGGGAGGGGCTGGGATAGAATTCCCAGAGAAGCTGTGGCTGCCCCTGGATCCCTGGAAGTGTCCAAGGCCAGGCTGGACGGGGCTTGGAGCAACCTGGGCTAGTGGAAGGTGTCCCTGCCCACGGCAGGGGGTGGCACTGGATGGTTTTTAAGGTCCCTCCCAACCCAAACCTTCTGGGATTCTTTCTTTTTACCCCTCTAAGATTCTTCAAGAGAGCAGGAAAACAACCCCATTAAGATCAACTCTAAAGATCCTGCATAAGCTTTTGCACACCCTCCAGAGGAGGCTGTTCCTACCCAGCAGAGCACAGCCAGCCTTCCTGCAGGCATCAGCAACCCCTGCAATGACCCCCTGGGCCACGTCCACCTCCAGTTTGCCACAGGCGAAGTAGTCGAGGAAGAAGAGGGGCTCTGCTCCCTGGGCCAGGATGTCGTTGACACACATGGCCACCAGGTCCTGCCCGATGGTGTCGTGCTTGTGACACTCCTGTGCAATCTGCAAAACACACCCAGACCCTCTGGGGTGGGCTGGGAGCCTCACACACCAGCGGGGGGCTGGGCCCAAAGCACGAAGGCCCCGGATCCCACCGGCCCCGGATCCCCCCCACCCTCCTGGGGCTGCTGGAGGAGCAGCTCCATCTGCCACCATCCCTGGGGGCTCTCCCAGCTCTCCTCAGGAATTATTCCTGTCTCCCCTGGCGAGTCCCACAGACACTTAGCAGGGGGCAGAGCTGGAAGGGGTTTCCTGGAAAGGCCCGAGCACAACACGACCGTGGGATTAAATGTTTTTCCCTCCTGAGTGATTTTTTGGAGTGTGGAGGTTCTGCCTTCGTGAAACAGAGCTCCTGAATTCATAATTAATATTTAAAACCCACTTATTTTAGGCATCATATCAACCTCTGGCTATTTACAGGCCAGAAGTGAGATGTGTGTTCAATTCTTTTGCCCGAAAAAGGGCAATTTCAGTTTTCATCCCTTTTTTCAGAAAGCCAAATAGGTATTTTTACTAGACAACCCATATTTTCCATTAAAACATTTTCCCTTCTGTGCTAATTTTCCTTCCTTTACGTGGATTTCCACCTTACCTTGAGTTTTGTGCCAACCCCATCAGTTCCAGACACCAGGATGGGATCTCTGTAACCAGCTGCCTTCAAGTCAAAGAGCCCAGCAAAGCCCCCGAGTTCTGCATTGCAGCCTGTCAGGAAACAGCAGGAAAGAGCCCAGTTTTACTTCCAGGGGCTTCTCCAGGATCTCCAACACAAGTTCTCTCCAATACTTGTCAACACAACTTTGCTTTGTCACCAGGAAACTTTTCTCTGGCATTTAAAGCCTCTTCCCAGAGGCACAGGAGCTCCTAATCTGCCTGGGTTGGCTTTGTCTCTAATTCATCATTAAAACTTAAGCCTAAAAATCCCAGACTTGGTGATGGAACAGTCACTAATTACTGTGACTGACATAATTCACTCTTGCACTGAGTGTTTTTCTGAAAAATAGAGGAGGAATTGTGGCAACAGACTGCTACTGGTTGTACTGGTGTGTGTATCTCTGTTTTTCTCTCTGTGTATATCTGATTTTATCAGAAGGTTCTCAGCTAATCTGAAGTAAAAGAGCTTTTCAATACATTTTTTTATAATTTAAATCTATCCAAAGAATTACAAGGACTTGCTAGAGCAAAAAAGGCACAAATTGATGCTGTTTTAACCAAGCAAAAGATGTGTCTTCCACATGTGTCTCAGGAACTGCAACCTTTCTACACATTCATCCCCCCAAAATTAAATAGTTCACTTTGCAAGAAATAACAACCCATGCAATCAAACCCAGCAGGAAATGGTGAGGCTTTTGCTTGCATTTGTCCTGTGCTCTCTAACACCCCTGGCATTCAGGAGATGTAGTTTAGAGTCATTTGGGGATGAAAACCTGTCTGCCTGGAGGAAATCACAAATCACAAATATCCCACTGATATTTGTTGTGTCACCTGGGAACACCCAGAACACCCAAGCAGGAGGTTTAGATCCAGATCCAGAGATAACCCTCATTCCATGGCACAGGGGCAGAAGGTCCATGTCTTACCTGACCTGGACGTGGCTGCAGCCAAGGGCTTGATCTTCTGAACCAGAGTGTTCCCTGCTGCAATGTCCACCCCACTGTTCTTGTAAGTCAGGCCTCTGGAAAAACAGGAAAAGAGGTTATGGAATTGGCTGGTGAATCCCAAACATCTGTTTGCAAACATTATTTGACTGCTGAATCCCAAACATCTGTTTGCAAACATTATTTGACTGGTGAATCCCAAACATATGTTTGCAAACATTATTTGACGGGTGAATCCCAAACATCTGTTTCCCCCCAGGATTCCCTTGTTCCCATCCCTAAGGGATGCCCTGCCTGGAATGCCATCCTGCCCTCCCACCCCACTGCTCTCCCCCCTGCAGTGACTCTGTTCCCAGGAACTCATCTCCAAGGACTCAGGCAGGCTCAGCAGCTCCAGGCTGAGTCTTTCTGCTGTTTGGAACCTGACCTGGGGACAGGGATTACTGCACCAAAGAAACAAAGCACGGGGGGGTTGCACCACACACTCTGCCAGAAGCAGGACTTGAATATTCCAGAATTCAAAGTGGCATCAGGATCTTCCAGTGAAATCCCAGGACAAAACCAACGACAGAAAACCCCAACAACAAGGTAAAAGAGGCAGAAATAAATCAATGACCTGGATACCTGCAGAGTTTTACAGCTGCAGCTGAAGGGTGGCCTCTCCTTCCCACCTGGGAGGATCCCACCACAAAATCAGCCCTTTCCACCTAAAAGGACTTTCTACTAAACAATATATTTTAAATTTAGTTAAAAAAGACCTAAGTTCTAAGGTGGATTTTAGGACTCTAGAAAGGAATGTCAGGAAGCTCCAGGTGGAGTTTATGTACAAAGAAGTGTTTGTGTCCCCTGTGTCCCCACAACTCACTGGGGACATGAGGCACCACCTCCTATTTCCAGCAGGACCTTTTATTTCTGGAGCCAGAGATTTTAGTGACCTTTAACTCCCACCAAACACATCTCACTCCAGTTAAGCAGCTGTTATTCCCATGCTGGCAGTGGCAGGAACCAGCTGCATCCCTATTTTAGGTCCAGCCCTACTTTCTCTCTCTTATTGATGGGATCCAGACTGAAGTTCAAATTCTAAGGGTGAAACACACTCTTGATTAACAAGGACAATACAACCAAACAACTGAAACTCATTTAAAATCAACTCAGCTGAACAAAAAAATATACAGTTAATCCCCAAAACCCATCACAGGAACCAGGCTGAGAATTCAGGAAATATTAAAAACCAGTAAGAGACAGACACAAATGTTTAAATTGCATAAAACAGAGGAAATGTTTTTGTACTCTATTAAATCTAATTTTAAGATGTGGGAATTTTTTTTAGTGTCTAGGACACTGTTTCTCCTGTGAAAATCATTGCTGAAATATCTGGCACTGACCAGGACAGACTAAAGTCCCAGAATAACTGGCCCAAGAGTGGTGCTACCAGGAAAATACCAAGGTGTCTGCACTGCCACCACATCCCTGTCAAGAGCTGGCAAGAGGAAAACAATTATCACAATTCTGTTCAGGCTGTGAGTGAGACTCAAGGAAATACTGGCTTGCAACAACTAGAGAGCAAAGTCAGGCTCTCTCATGATAAACACCAGATTTTCACCTTGTTTTTAAAAGTATTTTAAATTTCTAGATTTTTTTTTTTAATCACCTTGGGTCCTTTAAATGAATCTCTAATTATTTACATCTTCTGAAATACTGAGTAAATGTTCTGGCTGTTTTCCTGAAGGGAAATGCCTTGGGATGAATCCTCCTGGTAAGTCCCCAACGTTCCAGGCCAACCTTTCCCCTTCCTTCCCTGTGGGCAGCAAATCCAACGGGGATGGGGCTTGGAGCAGCCTGAGCTGGTGGAGGGAGTCCCTGCCCATGGCAGGGGGTGGAACTGGATGGTCCCCGAGGTCCCTTCCAAGCCAAACCAGTCTGGGACTGTGGGATTGACACATCCCCAACTGTTCTGCCAGTCCAGGAGCAGAGCCTGGGGCAGAGCCCAGGGCACTGAGACAGGCAGGGACTGCAAAGGGCTCCCAGGAGGCTCCCTGATGAGCCAGGGATCCTCCCAGCCAGGCACTCCAGGCAGGAAACTTGCTGGCTGTGGCCCATGAACCCAGTGCTGCAGGGAACTGCTCATTAAAAGCCTCCTCTTGCCTCACACACTGACCTCATTATTTACTCCTACAAACACAGATCCCAACTCCACGGTGCCACCTCCACTGCTCAGGGGATGCAGAGCACTTGGGAGAGAAAGAAGACTAAATACCAACACCCTTGTTCATTCAGGAAGTTTATTGATCACCATTTTACAGAATCCTAACAGGACCCACTGAACTCACTGAAGTGCCCCCAGGCTACAAAATAACCCATCAGCAAAAGGAGTGTTTGGAGCTAACTGGAGACAGGCAGAGCTGCTTCAGATCAGGGGAAAAGGAGTCTAAAAACCTGCAAGAAGCTTTCAGTGACATGAGAGGCACAACAGGACTCACAGCTATAAACAAAAACCCCACACCCACGTGATCTCCAGACTGCTCAAACTGAGCACTGTGAAAATTAAAGGAATAAGGATGAAAAGGAATGATAAATCCTACCATGTTGCTGGCCAGCCATTCCAGTAAAATGTGTATCCCAACAAGGTGGAGGCTTCAAGACAACTTTAACCCTTTCTAAAAACTCTAAAATGAACCAATAGATCAGCTCAAACTTTGTTCATATTCAGAATCCTGGAATATCCTGAGTGGGAAGGGACCCACAAGGATCATCCAGTCCAACCCCTGGCCCTGAACAGGACACCCCAACAATCCCACCCTGTCTCCTGGGGCTGTGACCACATTTCCTGATACTAATATTAACATCAGACTTCTGGACAATACAAATCCAGAGCAAAAGCTGTGAATTAAGGCCCAAGAACCAGAAGTTGACCTTCCCCAAAACAGGTCTAACAGCCAGGAGCAGCACAAATGATTCCTGGGTGGTTTAATTGGTTAGTTTAATTCCACTGCGGTTTAATCGATATTTGGGAATAAGAACATGGAAGAGAGTCATCCAAAAGCCTGTTCCTCCCTGGCTGGCCTTGCTGAGGTTGAGTACAAGGACAGTGGTTAAAAGCTGCCAAGAGTGACACGGAATCACTCCTGCCAAGAGTGACTAACGTGGACCAGGGGTGCTATCTGCATGTCAAGCAGGGCTGTTATTGGAATATCTACCTGGATTGCCTGAGGAAAGCTATGGCCCGAGCACCAATGTCCTTCCTGTAGATGGCCCCCTGGAAGTGGATGGAGGCCACCCCCCTGTTGGCCTGCTGCAGGGCCGTGGGCAGGTCGTGGCCCAGGGCGGTGACGGTCAGCACGCGGCCCCCGCTGGTCACCACCCGGCCGTCCCGCAGGGCCGTGCCAGCGTGGAACACCTCCAGCCCCAGCTGCTGGGCCTGGGCCAGCCCTGCCAGGGGGGGAGAGAGAAGAAAGGCAGAGAAAGCTGTTGGTTAGAACGTGCTCAGTGAACAGACACTCAGAAAGCACAGAGCCAGCGTGAGCGCGCTGGGAAACGGGGACACGCTGGGAAAAACTGCACTCGTGGGAGAGACGAGTCTGCCTGGGTGTCAGGGGAGGGGAACTCTCTGACACACCTCAGCCCACCTGTGATTCCACTGGGCTGTGTGCCCCAGTGCCACACAGAGCACAGACAGCAGCAGCAGTGTAGGGAGCAGTAAGCAGAACCCCTGGACTGCAGCAGGTATTAAATAACACTGTGCCAACGTTAAATAATGTTAAATAACACTGTGCCAATGTTAAATAATGTTAAATAACACTGTGCCAATGTTAAATGATGTTAAATAACACTGTGCCAATGTCAAGTGTTAAATAATGTTAAGTAACACTGTGCCAATGTTAAATAATGTTAAATAGCACTGTGCCAATGTTAAATGAACGTGGAGAATTGAAAATACAACAGAACAAACCCAGAGGGGTGAAAATAGAACAAACTGAGATGGGTGAAAATTCAGCTGGTTCTTGCTGCCCCACAACCCCAGTTTGCATGGATCTCAGCTCCAGGGATTCACCTTCACCCAGCAAGAGAGAGAACAGGAGAGGAAGGAGCCTTCCCTGGTTTCTCCTGCTGCACTTACCTGTGATTTCCAAGCCCTTGGGATAGGCCCCCGGGTAGCCCTGGCTGGCCATGACCACGGTCACAGCTGCACTGCCCTCCAGCCACACTGGCAGGGAGCTGGAGAGCCTTCTGTCCACAACTGCCTGCATGACCTCGTACAAATCACTCTGCAGCAGGGGCAGAATTACCTGCAGAAACACAGGAGCAGCCAGTCAAACCAAGCAGTGCTCTGTTTTCTCCCCTGGCCTTTCAAAAGACACAAATGCAGCTGTAAAAATAACATCAAGTGTTTCACACATACTGCCTGTAATCTGGGTACCCTTAAAAGCACCCTTCCTTGAAGGTAATTTCTATGGGTAAAAGAAGGGAATTGTTACATCTGGAGGGGAAAAGGTACAGGACAAAGAACCCTATTCATCTTGGAGAATAGAAATTAAGAGAGCTTTTTCCGCTTTCGAACTGGGAGTGGGGAAAAGAAGTGTTGGCTTCTTTAATAAATTAAAAAAAAATCCAACTCCATTCCAGAAAAGATAGGGAAGTGCTGAATTCCAGTCAAGCTGGCCCCTGTGAAGCCCAGATTTGAGTCCAGCCTGCTGAAATCTTCTCTGGAATGGACCAATTTCCAAAGAGATCTTCTGTCCTGAATAAATAAGCCAAATATTTTAAGTCTCAGTGCAATTAGCTCATTATTCACCCAAAAGCTGGTTAACAACAGTGGTAGATGGTCACAGATTTTTCTCCCCTAATGCCAAACTGTATCTACCCCCAGAATAACTCACCTGACACTCTGGGTCACCAAATCTGCAGTTAAACTCCAGAACTTTAGGCCCATCTTTGGTGAGCATTAATCCAGCATAAAGCACACCTAGGACAGAAAATGATGTGAAAAACTCCCTCAGCAACTGCCCAGCTCATTTGTTTTGAGTCTGTTGATAACAGGGTTTAGAAGGATGTCCCCTGTGCTCACTGAACTTGAGAAATGGAGCAATAAATCAGGCAGAAACAGTTGTGGTCACAGTTTTGCTGTTCCTGGCTGTTCTTCCTCGCTTGACAATTATCCCCCATTCAGGAAATGACATCTATTGATTTCCACGGACTCTGAATCAAGCCAGTGACACCAAACCCAGCTGCCAAAGAAATCAAAGCTACCTCCCTTACCTTCCAGGCTGAGTTAGGCCTACAAAGAGGAAAAAGTGAAATAAAAGGTCTTTCTCCTCATGATTAAAAATCCCAGACTTCTGTACCTACCCAAATAGGGGACACCTTCTTTCCTCATGCCATCAACAGTCTTCTGAAGTACAGTATCTCTGATTTGCTGCAGCAAATCTTCAGAAATCTAATAAAACAGGACCAGAAAACAGGGGTTGTGAAAAGGGAGGGCATGAATTTGTGTTTTTAAGACCTGAGCAGAACACTTGGATGGACCCCTGCTCACTCCAAGACATTCCATCCGATGGAAAACTAATCATGCTTTTCCCTCTATTTTTGCAGACAGAAGATCCTTGTCAAACAGACACCAAACTGCCTCAAGGCACAGCAGAAATTCATCCCCAGCTTTGCCTGGCACAGGGTAAAAGTGTGGCTTTGGAGCACTTGGTTCTAACGATCAGCCCTTCAAAACACTTCAAAACCCAGGCTGTAAAAACACCACTTCCACCTTTAAAATTCAAAGGAACTCAGTAGGAATACCCTCCTCTTCAGGGAAATTTAGTAAGTGATGGATTTGACTTGGTGTTGTCTGTTTTAGGCAGCTCTCTCCATCCACAGGAGCCCGTTCCCTCCCGTTCATCCTGGTGGAGCTGAACATTCCCACATGCTTTGTAGTGAAACATCTCCTCACCCACCCCTTCTTCCCTTCCCCACCACCCCATTTGTACCTGAGGAGCTGGACAATAGGCTCCCATCCCTCCCGTGTTGGGCCCCTCGTCCCCATCCTTCAGCCTCTTGTGGTCCTGGGCCGGCGGCATCGGGGCGACGGTGACGCCGTCGGTGAAACACAAGCACTGGGGAACAGGGAAGTGTTAAAATTCCAGCCTGTGGGATCCTGCAGCTGAGGGGGAACAGTGGGACTGCAGCTGCTCTGCGGGGACACTGAGGAGGAACAACTCTGCCCCCTCACCAAACAAACGAGGGGATTCTAAGAGTTGCCTTCCCCTCGTTCCGTACGACCTTCCTCCAGAAACCACCTCCAATAAAACAGGTAAAAACTGCACCACCAGTGGCTGCACTGGAAAGAAACACTCAAAACTTTAAAAAAAAAATTAAAAAATTAAAACACAGCCCGGTGGAAATTACTGCTTCCCTCCCCTCCCTCCCCCTGCCCCGGAAGGAAGGCATTCCATTGCTTCCAAGGCTTCCTTTCCCTCGCTGAGGAAGCTGCTGGCTCGTGAATTATTTATAAATTATTTATACAGCAGTTGCTTTTATCCTCAGTATCTTCATAATTACAAGCCTGCTGGCAGCTTCTGCAGCTGGCTGATGTTGCTCACTGAAGCTGGGTAATGTTGTTCACTGTCTGGACTAATGTGAACAGCACTGAAACCCATTTTATAATGCTAATTATAAAATTGATAAATCAAGCAAGGATTCTGCTAATCAAAAAGAAAAAAAAAGCTAAAATATTAATATATTAAAAAATAGGTGATTTGTGGGAGGTGAATTATCCTGCTGGGCAAGGAAAGCAGTACATTTTCTTCACTGTTGTCAGTCAGCACAGAAAAAAACCAACCATAAACTGGATTTTGTTTTATTGTGTTGTATTAAGTAAGTCTGCTGGTTATTCCAACTTCTAGTTTTTAAAAGAAGGGGCTGAAGCAGCTTAAAATGAAGGAAAAGTTCTCTCTACCTCTGCACAGTAAACCAACACTGTCAAAACAAGGATTGTTTTTTTTTCCATGTGGCAACAGCTGTTTGAGTTATTCTTATTTAATGTGATTTATTTTAACAGAGCACAGGGAGTTTGGCTCTTAGCACAGCTGTCTTTAATTAATACCACTTTATTTACACCAGGTAACTGGTTTTAATTGACACAATGATTTCTTTCATTTACTAAAGAATAAATTTCTCCCCTTTGCAGGTGGGGTTAGTCCTACAGTGTGTCCCAGGTAGTTTGGGGCAGGTGGAATCAAGGTGTTACAGTGAGATGCACTTACAGAAATCTCTTCTCCTTCAAGAAGCTCTTCAACAACGATGGTTTCCCCAGCTGTGCCAAAACTCTTATCCTACAGGAAAACAAAAAAATCTCTTTACTTCTGTTTCACTGCTTTTAAAGTACTGAAAATGGAACAAGAAATAAATACTTTTAATACAGCAAAAAACCCACAGCACAGGTTTGAGACTCTGAATCCCTTCTCCCCCTGGGGGGTGCCAGCAGTGGGAAATTCCTTGTTCCTCTTTTCTGATTATTCTTAAATAAATGCAGGTTTTCTCAAATGGCAGTATTTTCAAATGGCAGGGGATATTTGTGATTCCTGAGCAATTCCACAAGCTGAATTTTGCCCCCATGTCACTGAGACCAATAGCAACGACTGTCGAGTCTCCCATCTGAAGTTTTGCTTGACAGGAAAGTGCAGTTTTATACAATACATGGGAAGGGAGTGAGATTTTCATATCCCAGGGCAATGTGTGAACACTGACTGCATGCTCTGGGTAATTAAGAAATTAAGAACAACCAGCCCACACTGACAAGGTAATTTTGGGGTCTATAAGACTCCCTAACACACAGTTTTTTGTACACGACATTGGGGCACATGTTAAGACATTTATTGTCTTATTCACCCCCCAAAATGGGACTGCAGAGCCCCTGCTGAAACCCACACTGAAACACAGGTCTGTCAGATCCCATCTCCTGGGGATCAGCAGAGCTCCATGGATTTTACACTGCTCCTCTGCTGACACCAGCTGAGGGCCTGGCCTGGCAGCCTCAGCTCTGTGCTCCTCACTGGTCTGATAAAATCACTGAATTTTGCCTCACTTCTAATTTTGATGCTCCAAATATGTTTGCAGAATATCCTACCTCATTGTACACTTCACTTGGAATAATTCCACTAGAATTTTACTGGACATTCAAGTGCTGTGTGATGAGTCCTAAAGCTAATGGTGCTTGTAAAGATCCTCCTCAATGCCAGAGCTCCTGTTCCTGCTTGGCTGCAGCAGCCTCAGATGGTATAATAAAAAAAAGGAAATGCATGTACAAATAAGTGAAATCAGGGTGGGTTTCCATGAAGAATGGTTTTATTTGAGCCTACAGGAAGTATGCCTCCAGCAATAAATGTAACAGAGCTTCATAGCTGTCCAAATAATGGGGGGAAGGTTTGATGTCTTCCAGCCAAGCTCCTGTCACACAGAAATAAGGAACATCTCTGAGGCTCTGAGAGGGTTCCTGTGTACCCAGGTGAGTGTGTGCCATCCCTGCTCACCTGCATTATTTCAGTGACAGCTTTGCAGGCCTCTGCCTTGGTCGAGGCCACGATGACTCCTTTGCCAGCTGCCAGGCCACTGGCCTTCACCACCAGAGCAGGGAAGTTTGCACTGCAGAGGCACAGGACAGACATTCAACACTAAACAACCTTTGCAAAGACAATTTGAGCATTTCAAGAGTTGAGAGATCAAAAGGTCAGAACACTTCTGTGTTTTCATAGCAACCCTATTGAGTAACACACAGATCAAACCAGGCTCCTCCTGCTCTGCCTGCGAAGGGTTTGTGTTTCTTTGCCCCAGCACTGAATTCCATGAGTGTTCATTCCTGCTTTCCATGCAATAATTCACTCCTGTATCATCTGGGGTCACCTGGGTTGTACCCTGAGGAGCAGACCATCAGTTGCTGAGTAAGTCTCCAAATATACTCCTGGAGAAGAGGCCAAGAACCAGAACAGATGGTTCTCAGGCTGCTCGCTGGGTCTCCACAGCAGGAGTTTGAAAAGAAATAAAACCTGTCCTACATTCTCCTGTAAACTGAGCACTGAACTGTAATTTCACTTTGGAGCAGTAGGTAAGAACCATTTCTATCACCTGCTGCACTTTGACACTGGTAGGTGATCCTTTAAAGCCTTTCCAGATGTTCCATCGCAAAGGTATCGATACACCAGCAATCATTTGACTGGGTTTGGATACCCAGCACATAAAAACATGCCTCAAATGCCCAGCCCTGTACCTGTTAATAAAGCTGCAGGCTGCCTTGGGCTCAGTGAAGGCTTTCCACCTCGCAGTGGGGATGCCATGACGGTCAAAGAAGGCCTTGGAAAAGCTCTTGCTGGACTCCAGCTGAGCTGCCTTTGCTGTGGGGCCAAAACACCTGATCCCAGCTGCTGTCAGGTCATCCACAACCCCTGCAAGCACAACACAAACATGGTAGGAACCTCCAGATGATCTGTGGCAGTCGGGCAATCCTTGGAATGAGGATGTCAGGAATAACAAGTCCCATACATCTCTGCAGTGCCTGTTTCCCAGCTGGGCCCTGGCTGCATTCCTCCCTGCAATCAGGAGCCTGGGACTGCTGAGGCTCTGAGGATTTGGGAAGAGGTGACAATCCCCCTTTGGTTTATTGGATCTTTTAGCTCAAAAGCCAACATTAGGTTTTTGTGAAGGTGCCAATGGTTGCACAGGTAAAAGGTTCAAACAGCAAAATTCCCAGCACGTTTATATTTATCTTTTCTCACCAAGACTCGAACGATAATTATTTCAAAACATTTGGAAAACCAAAACTGCTTTTATTACTAACACAATATCCTTCAGAAATTCATTTTCACCCCAGCACAACCCCGAGTTTCAGGGAGGGTGTCCCAGAGGATCTGTTCCATTCCCACTGGAGACACTTGGACAGTGCTGAGTGATGACAGACGAGGACTAAAATTTCCCTTTCTTCCTAAAAGCTGAAGGCTGTGATTTTTAGCTTGTTTCTCTTACCAGCAGCAAGAGGGACCTCTGGACCAACCACCACCAGCCTGATGTCTTGATCTCTGCAGAACTGGGTGAGGGCAGCGTGATCACTGACTGGAACAGCTGGTGGAGACACAAAGGGGGTGAGATCCCATCAGGAGTGTTGGTCAGCACTGACTTTAACCAGAATATAATCTTTTTTTCAGCCAGTCTCCTCCCTCTGTAGAGTCACCATGAAGCTTTACAGATGTAAGACCAGGTTGGACGGGGCTTGGAGCAACCTGGGCTAGTGGAAGGTGTCCCTGCCCATGGCAGGGGTGGCACTGGATGGGCATTAAGGTCCCTTCCATCCCAAACCACTCCATGATTCTATGATCTCAGGATATTCGTGCCAGCAGGGTGTGGGGAATGAAGCAAGTGGCTGGTGGTGGGATTCCAACTCATCTGTTTTTTTTTTTTCCTTCTTTTTGCAGTGCTGCACTAAACCCACCTCACCGAGACCAAGGGGAATCAGAACATTTTATCTGTACATTAAGCTGAAGTTAATTAAGAAGGACCAGTGCTGCCATTGTGGCCAAGGGTACGTGGGCTCAGGTGGCTACAACCATCACCCTTCCACAAACAAACATTCCCTGTGACGACACCTGGACTGCCCCAGACTGTGCAAACAGGAGGAGAGGCTGCCCCAAAGCCAACAACGCCAAGGCTCCTGATAAAAACGTTACGCAAAGGCCCCGCAGTCCCACTGAGTTATCACAGATAAATAAAGCCAAGGTCTGAGAGGATGGACCCCAGAGCCAAAGAAGGGTGAGCCTGGTGTGGATTGGCTGCTTGGGCTGGGAGGAGACAACACAACAGGGCACCACACTGGCAAAGGGGGCACAGAATCCCACAGTCATCCAGGCTGGCAGAGCCCTCCAGGATCACCCAGTCCCACCCCAGCACCACCACATCACCCCCAATCCATGGCCCCAAGGGCCTCTTCAACACTCCCAGAGGCAGGGACTCCACCCCTCCCTGGGACACTTATTCCAAGGCCTGACCACTCCTGCAGGGAAAGTTTGTCTCTGATCTCTGATCTGAACCTGTTCTGGGGCGATTTAAGGCCGTTTCCTCTCCTCCTTCCCCTTGGGACATGGCAGCAGACAGGCAAACACAGCAGGAGCTGATGGGCTCCCCTGGCCAGTTTTTGGGGGGTGATGAGAGAGGAAGGAGAGGAGTGGACAGTCAGTGCCCACTGTGCTCCTGCCATCCTGGATGGATGAATCCACAGAAACATGGAATCCCAGACTGGGTTGGGTTGGAAGGACCTCAAAGCCCATCCAGTGCCACCCCCTGCCATGGGCAGGGACACCTTCCACCAGCCCAGGTTGCTCCAACCCTGTCCAACCTGGCCTTGGGCACTTCCAGGGATCCAGGGGCAGCCACAGCTTCTCTGGGAAACCTGGGCCAGGGCCTCCCCACGCTCCCAGCCAGGAATTCCTTCCCAATATCCCATGTAACCCTGCCCTCTGGCAGTGGGAAGCCATTCCCTCCATCCCTTGTCCAAGGTCCCTCTCCAAGCAGGGAAAGGAAGAGCCTGGAATTCACCCCCAACTATCTTGCTGCAGGTCTGATCTACTCCTGACACGAACAGTGAGTGGGGCCCAAGATTTCCACGATGTGGGAATGTCCTTCCAACACCCAGGAAGGGACAAATCATGGTGTTTTTCCTCAGGGTTTTGAGTGAAAGGGGGCATTTTTGTAGCTTAAAACAACAGCTGAACCTTCTCTACAACCAGACAGAAGGACCCTGGACCAAGGTTCTCAAAGCTCCAGCTTAGAGATAAGACCACAAGTGCCACTGGGAGGTAAAATGGGACAGAAGGAGGTGTCAGGGTGGTGAAGTCCATTCACAGACACACATATTTCTATCTCTGCATTCACCAAGCCATTCTAGATGCTTCTGGCACCAAAACTGCCCTGATAATTCAATCTAAAATCAAATATAAACCTACATTTAGTCAATCTAAATCCCTTTATTGTCAGAAATGATTTCAGGCTCAGATTAACCATAACAACTTTTATTTTTGACTTGGGTACTGGCTAGGTTTTAAGGATTTAAGCTTATTTATAATTTTAAGCTCACTTTTTTATGTTTCATTAATCACCCAAGACCCAGAGCTGCAATGCTAATTAAAGGCAATTTCAGGAACCACAAAGGGAGGAAGAACTTTCAGAGCAAAGTGCTGATTATCCCAAAAAATGCCCAGCCCCCAGGGCAGGAGACTCCCAGCCACTGCTGCCCACACCAGCTAAGAGGGCTCATGTGCTTCTGGGAAACTGTTGCCCATTTTCCCCCCTGAGCTAAAACCCAGTGACAGCACTGGAATTCCTGAGCAGGTGAGACAAATGGTTCCTTAAAATCCTCAAATTCCAGATTCTTCCTGGCTGGCTGAATTTCTCTCCCAAAGTACAGGTGGTCCCATAGTCCAGGATTAAAGGATTTTATTACACATGGGGGATTTCATGGGTCTGGCTCGAGCTCCACCATCTCCCACTGCTGGTGAAATGTTTTTTATGGAATAACAAGGTGAGAGAAGAGCCCAGAGCTTTTAAAATGACACAGCTTGCAAAAACATGCTGGAATTGCCATTCCCCAGGCCAGGCAGACTGGCACTGGCTCCATTTAGCACCAGGGGAAGGGTTTTTGTTTGACTTTCTGGTCCTGTCAGGCTCTTCCTTGGGCCCTCCCCTCAAAGGCCAAACAGAGCAAAGAACTACTTGTGATACCAGAATTAGACAGAGAAATTAAGGACAAAGTTCTTTACAAAGCCTATAATGAAGCATTCCAGTGGAATTCCACACCACAATCACCTGCTGGACAAGAATCTGACAGGACTCATTTTCCACAGGAGATAACTGCCCCAAAAGCTGCTCCCATAAACCCAGGAATGCAGCAGTGGATGTGTGTGATCCATGCTCATGCATCCTGCCTTAACCTGAATTCCAAACCTCACCACATGTTCTGAAGTGGAAACTGAAGTCTCAGGTTGTTTAAAGCCTCTGATTCGGGATTTGTTAGATAAAAGACACAGGAATCTGAGTAATTGCTCCAAGGTTTTTTTTGGAATGCAGCCCCTAATTTCGGATGCTCAGTTTGAGGCATCTTAGGCTTGATTTCTCCAACCTAATAACTATGAAAGATTTCAATTACAGCCACTCAGAGCTTAATGTGTTCAGCCAAGGGCTCAAAAACAGGCAGTCAGTACACAGACAGAAATACCTGAAAATAACCTGAATTTCTTAAGGTCCCTAAGACACAGGAATTAATTTGTTTTCATGGTGATAGAATATTCTTGTCACAGGCTGTGGGGATCACGGGGCTTCAACACACTGCTGACAACACAAGAGTGAATTTAGTGGGAACCAAGCAACTATCCTGGGCTGGATTCCCAGAGGAGCAGCTTTGGCTGAATCCTCCAACCCCAAACCTAAAGAATTCGATATCACAGCTGAGATCTTATAAAGTGAATTACACAAGTTACACAAGGCTTGGCTCAGACATTTTTTGTCTTTGTAACTGCATCTAAAATCTACTTCACAGGCCAAAACCCTTCAAAAATAGTAACAGTAGTAATAATAATAATAATAACATTTTCACATTCCCAGCAGTGACTTCAGCTCGGGGGCTACAAGAACTTACTGGTTGAGTTATGGAATTTAAAAATGGTATATTTTCCTTGGTCTTACCTGCATTGGAAATTTTTCCATTGTCAGCTGTTCCTGCATTCCCTGGAGCCACAAACACATGTTTGACATGTGGGGACTGGGCCAACTTCCAGGCCAGGGCGTGTTCTCTGCCCCCCCCGCCGATGACCAGCACCCGCTCAGCCATGGATCTGCAGGAGAGCAGGACACAGGGAAAAGAGCCAGAGTTAGCTGGGCAGGGGAGTAAAGGGAGAGCTTCCCAGCCCAGAAGTGCTGGAGAACTTCAGCAGATGAGACACACACGGAATATCAGAGACTGAACCACCCAGAGCACAGCAGGAACTCCTAAGGAAACTCATCCTGGGGTTTAGTGACAGTGGAAACTGCTCCTGGTTATAAAGAAGGCTGGGATAAAGGAAAACCTTGATGAATGACCAGGCTGGGATTCACAGCCTAGAGAATCCCAGACTGGTTTGGGTTGGGAGAGACCTCAAAGCCCATCCAGTGCCACCCCTGCCATGGGCAGGGACACCTCCCACCAGCCCAGGTTGCTCCAAGCCCCGTCCAGCCTGGCCTTGGACACTTCCAGGGATCCAGGGGCAGCCACAACATCTCTGGGAAACCTGGGCCAGGGCCTCCCCACCCTCCCAGCCAGGAATTCCTTCCCAATATCCGACCTAATCCTACTTTCTGTCAGTTTGAAGCCATTCCCTGTGTCCTGTCCCTCCATCCCTTGTCCCCAGTCCCTCTCCAGCTCTCCTGGAGCCCCTTTAGGCCCTGCAAGGGGCTCTCAGGTCTCCCTGGAGCCTTCTCTTCTCCAGGTGAGCCCCCCCAGCTCTCCCAGCCTGGCTCCAGAGCAGAGGCTGTAGGAGCCATTCCCAGGAGGAGGGACAGAGCCCAGAGCAGAGGTTTGGACACCAGGAACACGCCGTGCCCCTGCTGTGATCCCAGCATGTCACACACCCCCAGACCCTCCCCTCACACAGGGCACCCACCTGCCCTCCTGGCCGGGGCTCCCAGGGGAGCTCAGACACAGGAGAGCAGGACACACAAAATGCACCTCAGAAAAGGTAAAAAAACCCAACAAACCCCAACACATTTCTAAGGGAAAAGCAGAAATGATCAAAAGCAGATTTTCAGATAAGACAGGGACGTCACGTCAGCTGCTACAGCTTGACTTGGGTAAAGCTGCTCTGATAAGGCAAAATATCTGGATTAGGGAAAATACCCAGGCAGAATAAAGCCAAAATAAACATGAAGAGAAGGATAAGATACAGAACATTAACACTGAGTCCTTCACTATCATATAATATCACTATAATGTCATATCATACCATGTATCACATATCACTATCATACCAGAGATAAAATTCAACAGTAGTTTCATGCTGGGGGAGACCAACAGGTTTCTAATCAAGTGTTGGACAAAACATACACGTTGCAGCATTGAGAAATGTTTTAGCTACAGAACTCCAGGATGACTGGCAATTAAAAAAATCCACCCTGGGCTAAAAATGATCAGTTATGGTGTAGATATTTGGGATATTATGCTTAACCTCTTTTATATTACAAATCAAGAAAAAATTGAAGATAAAAGAACGAGGGATACAGCAAAGCGATGAATTAAAGACAGTAATGGGAATATTAAAGAACATTAATCAGCTGTTTCCTCCACTGAAGTTAAACTAAACATGTAGTCAGTGGAGTCCAGAGACAGCTGCCATTAAATAGTAATATTTATGGCAAATTTTTATCACTAAGAAGTTGAATTATACACAACATAATTACATGGGAAAAAAATTAGAACTTTTAACCCTTTAACTTTTAAATTAAACGAAAAAAAATTGAAATTTAAAACTTTCCAAGTGAGTGACTGGAAGGCAGGGCCAGCCCAGACTTACTGTGTGCTCCGTGCAGGCTGAGCAGAGCAGGACCCGGGAGCTCGAAGGGAAGAGGGAGCAGCAGCCCCTGGTTAAAATGTGCTGCCCTGGCCCAACATTCCCGCCCCACTGCTCCCACTCCAGCAGCCAATGGCCAGGGAACTGCAGCCATTCCAGCTGGGAACAGGGGACAGGAACCTGCCTACGAGTGGTGGGGGAGCGAGAAGCAAAAGCTTTGCAGAGCAGGAGCTGCACATCCTGCTGCCTCGAAACAAAATCAATTCTGTCCCATCCCAGCTATTTTTCTGCAGTTAAAACTATTCACCAACCAGTTTGTGAGCAGTCTCTTTTTATCTAAAAACGAGGCTCTGCGTTGTTGCTGTAAATAAAAATGACCTGTGTACATGAACAGTGTGAGAGAATAAGGTGTATGATGCAAATTATCACGGAATGGTTTGGGTGGGGAGGGACCTTAAAGTCCCTCCAGTGCCCCCCCTGCCATGGGCAGGGACACCTTCCACCAGCCCAGCTTGTTCCAAGCCCCCTCCAACCTGGAATTGGACACTTCCAGGTATGGAGCAGCCACAGCTTCTGTGGGCAACCCACCCTGAAGTGACATATTCTAATACCACTGTCAGCTGAAAACACACTAATAACATACAAAGTTTGATATGGGAGCAAGGAAATAGAACAAGCCAGGCCTCCTATGCCCAAATCATATTTAATCACTTCAGAATAAAATGTGAGTGAAAAGTAAGTTTCAGACGTTTGTTTTGAGGCTCCATGTTATTGGTGCATCCCACTATGGTATCCAACTTTTATTTAGGAGTGTGGCTTGAGAAGAACTTCTGCTGGCAATCCCAGTTTGGGAGGCTTGGATTTAGCAGTGGCAGCTTCTTTTCCACACTGAGACAGAAGGATGCTGTGGAGGCCCCTCTGCTGCCCAGCAGGGTCTGGCTTTAAAAGTGAAAATTCCAAGAGGCAACATTTCTTTTTATTTCTGTCCCTAATCCAGGAGTCAAAAATTCATTATCAAGAGACCTAAAGCCCAGGTAGAAAGACAAGGTAGATATTTACTACTGTGAGGACTATCACACCCCCAGGATTTTTGGGAGCAATTCCTTGAAGGTTCCAAACCATGGAGTGCAATTACCTTTGGCAGCCATCGTCTGCTTTGGAAAAGGAGGAAGGAATGTTTGGTTAAAAGGTGTCCCAAAACAAAGAGCAGGGACATTTCAGGAAAGGGGCTGTTAGTAGGTCCGTCTATGAAGGGAGAACAGGGAAGAAGAAACTAATCACTCCAAGGATCCAAGAGGGGAGGAGGCAAGGATAGAGTGAAGACAAGGTGATTCCCAGAGCTTATCCCAGAGGTTGCCAGGAGAAAGTCTGCAGGGAGGAGCAGCAGCCCAGAGACCTTTATCCTCCAGGGCAGGCGGAGTCAGCGACAATCCAGGTAACCCTTCCACTCCAGCAGGGCCTGTGGGGCAGAGAAAATCCAGTGAGGAAGGAAATCCCAACAGTCCTGAGGGCTTTTTACCAGCCTGACTCCTCCAGGAGCCATGGAGAGGTCTCAAACACATGGAGCACTGGGATGAGGCCACCCAGGAGCTGCCCCTTCCCTGTGAACAGCCAGGACAGGAGCCACTGACATTCCCAAACTGGCCTGTGCCCAAGGCTGTTACACCCAGCTCCCTGGCTGCATTTATGGAGAGAACTCTGGAAGGAAACACCAACTCCTGAAGCTCTTATTCCCAAGGGGCAGCTTCACAAGTGTGGTGCAAGTTACCTAATTAGTTTATCTCGACTGGGTGGAGTATTTTAATAAGGCAGTGCCTTATCACCTCACCCTAATTACAGCAGTGAAAGGTGCAATTAGATCTCTGCACTCCAGCACAAACACAAAGGGTCCCACTGGTGGCACCTTGCTGCTTCAGACAGTGATTTATTTATTTTAATTAAGCTCCAGTGCTGTTGGTTTTCTCTGTGCTCCTTGATATCCTCACTTCCCAACACTGGGAATCAGGAAACCTGATGCAGCATTCAAGCTTCTTCAGACCAAGGACACAGTTCTTGCCCAGCATCTTAATTCAAGGCCAGGCTGGACAGGGCTCTGGGTAACTGGTCTAGTGGAAGGTGTCCCTGCCCATGGAATGGGATGAGCTTTGAGGTCCCTTCCAACCCAAACCAGTCTGGGATTCTATGAATTCCACCCTTCTTAGAGCACAGGCTGAAAAAGGGCCCAGCAGTGACAGCAGTGACCTGAACACAGGAACCCAGGCCCAGTGTCACCGTGAAGGTTCAAACCCATGACCCCCAGCCCTGGAGAGGAGCTCTTATCACCTGGCTTGGGACTAAAGGACAAGGTTCACTCCTCCCCTTGGAGTCAGGCAGGGAAAGAAAATAAATGAATTCTCACAGGGGACAGGAAAAGCCCCAATCTGGGAAGGCTGAGCAATTCCCACCCCATCCTGTGCTGTGTTTCTACTCCCAAGAAGCCAGAGCTGTTTATGTGGGTTTTTTTCATAGACCTCTCATGGGCTAAAAGAAATCAAAAGAAGGGACTGGAGAAGAACCAGAACTTCTTCCTCCCAGCTTCCACTCCCTCCCAGGATCCTGCCATGCTTTCCTTGGGTCCCAAGCTCGCCCACAGCCGGGTCATGTGGTCCCAAACCCCACGGGCTGCTCCCAGATCTCCTGCTCTCTGAGTTAATCCAAGGGCTGAGTCACTCCTTCGGAGCCCCCTGCACATTCCCAGCACCCCCAGAGCTGGGCACACACGGGGGAGGCTCCTCAGGGAATCTGTGCCAGGGGCTGGAGCCTGTTCAGGCTCGGGACTGCACAAGGTTCAGCCACTGCGGTTTCACAAGTGGCTCGTGCTGCCCTTGGCTGGAGCAGCTTCCCATTGGTGCCACCAACTTCTCCACCTCCAGGCTCTCCCTCCCTCTCCCTCCTGCGTGTGCCAGGGGTCACTTGGATCAGCAATGTAATGCTGGAAAGCTGACACCACAACAGCAGCCAACCCAGCAAAGTAAATATATACGTATGGATATATAAAGGGAATCCTTCTGCTCCACCCTAGTGAGCTGAACTGACTCCCTGAGGGATGGAGGATCCCAGGCAGGACAAGGGAAGCAGGAGCAGAGGGCAGCCAGGGAGGGGGAGAAGAGCAAAGCCAGCCGTGCCCTGCTCCCTGGGATTGAGTGAATTCATGGAGCACAACACATCCTGTGGCCAGGACTGCTGCAGATTTACCTTCTCATTCCCAACTCCCACCCCAGCCTGTTCCCGATCACAGGGAGAAATCCGGGAATCAGGGACCGGGGAGGGGCAGAGTTCCACGTCTCTCCATGGTTTTCTCCCCCATGGCTCAGTTTCCAGAGGGAACTCCCTGTGCCAAGTGTGTGGGGACAACAACAGCCACGGCAACTCCACCTGCAACACGGCCACAGTCCCACGGGGAACTGCAAGGTTAGGCCAAGGCAGGACTAGGCTCATCCTGAGGGAAAACACGGCCCTTGAGAACTCCAGTGCCATGAGGAGTTGCTGAAGCAGCTCAGAGGCCTCCAGAACCTGGTGGCAATTCTGATTCTGAATTAGAGCTTTGGGTTTAAATCAGCTCCTTTTGCTCATGTGTTCTATTTAGGACAAACTCCTGGCCCTCAGCTGGCCACACAGAACCATGGGATTGGTTTGGGTTGGAAAGGACCTTAAAGATCATCTCACTCCAGGTGTGATCCTCCAAACAGCTGGATGGGGCATTTTCCGAGGCAAAACATTCCCTCAAGTTTTGCTGCTAAAAATAAATAGGATCATAAAGTTTTACAACCAGCCCCAAAGTACTAAATTTGACACTTCAAAGGACCTAGGATGCTGGAAGTGCTCAGTGTTTTCCACCACAGCGAGGGGGAGAAATGCCCTTGAAATGCCCTTTCTGAGTTACTGTTTCAGTTACACACAGAGAACAGTGAAGTAACTATTAATTCTGCTCACTAATCCCAATTATCTACTGCATAAATTAAAAATTTAACAAAAGAGAGGACCAATGTTCAAGTTGGTAAAGCCCCCAACTTTGCAAACAGCAGAAGAGCCCAACTGAGTCAAAGTCCAAAAGGAGGGGTTCGAAGTTTAGTATTTACTTGAAGCAAATATTTCACCACTTTTTCAAAGCCAAACAGAGCAGAGAGGGAAAAAAAAGCCACACACATTTTAAATACTTAAAAGTGCAGTAGAACTAAAAATGCTGCATGTTGAACTCTCAGTAGTAATCCTGAGGAGGCACAGAGTTTGTATACATATATATATATACATTTGCATGAATAAGGTGTTAGGGACCACATCTCCACATGCCCCTCCACTAACATGGGTGGAGACACACATAGTTTGTGTATATAGATTTTTGTATACAAATTTATGTACATAAATATATACGTGTGTGCATGTGTATTAGATATGTGTGTATATATACACATATAATGGCACATATACACATATATAAATACATACTTATTCATATATATTCATATATACATGTTCATATGTATGAAGTGTGTATACACACACACACACACACACACACACACACATACATATATATATATATATATATGAATAAGCTGTTATGGATCACATCTCAACATGCCCCTCCACTGCCATCAGTGCAGATACATGCTCTATGTATATATAACATACACATATATACATATAATGGATGTATATTTACATACAACATCATGTATATGGCTTATTCATGTATATATGTACACATATATGGATTAATAAGGTGTGTCCACACAGCCCTCCACTGCCATTAATGCAGACCCACGTATGTATACACACATACAACAGCTATATATATGTGCGTACACACATATAACTGCATATATTTGCATATAATGACTTATTCATAGATAGATAGATAGACAGATCGATCGATCGAGCGATTTATGGGTGCAGGGATGCCATGAGGGGATGCCGTGGAGGGGATGCCGTGAGGGGATGCCATGAGGGGATGCCATGAGGGGATGCCATGAGGGCCATGCCGTGATGGCCACGCCGTGAGGGGACACCGTGAGGGGACACCGTGAGGGGACACCGTGAGGGGACACCGTGAGGGGATGCCGTGAGGGGATGCTGTGAGGGGATGCTATGACGAGGATGCCATAAGGGCCATGCCGGGAGGGCCAAGCCGTGAGGGGACACCGTGAGGGGATGCCGTGAGGGGATGCCGTGAGGGGATGCCGTGAGGGCCATGCCGTGATGGGACACCGTGAGGGGATGCCGTGAGGGGACACCGTGAGGGGATGCCATGAGGGCCATGCCGTGATGGCCACGCCGTGAGGGGACACCGTGAGGGGATGCCATGAGGGCCATGCCGTGATGGCCACGCCGTGCGGGCCGTCCCGCCCTCCCTGTCCCGGCGCGGGCTCCCCCGGCCCCGCTCGCCCCCAGCGCGGCCCGGGGAGGGCGAAGGGCAGCGGCACCCACAGCCCCCGAGGGAGCCGCGGCCCCGGCGCGGCGGCGGCATCACTTACTGCGCTCCAAGGGCACTCAGGAACGGGGAGCCATGGCCCGCCCGCCGGGAACTACAGCACCCAGCGAGCGCCGCGGCTCGGGGAGGAGCGAGGGAGGGCCGGCCCCGGGACACCCGGCTGCCTGTGCCGCAAAAACCGCTCACCGAGCCCGGGGGACACGGCCGGGGACACTCGTGGGCCTGCAGGGTGCTGGGTTTATTTTCCCCATCAGCAGAGTCGCCTCAGAGGGTGATGCTCTGCGAGGGCTGTGCAAAGATGGGTTTCGTCTCGGATTTTGTTTCTATCCCTTTAAATACCGCATAGGAGCGACTCCTTAGACTGTCCGACACTGAACTTTCTGCTTAATGAACCCAAAAAGTATCGGGCAACGTTTAGTCCAATTTAGCGTTACGATTGTGCAACAATACCGTTAATAAAAGCAGATTTGATCCATAGTTCTCCTCTCTTCAAGAGCTATAATGTGAAAACCTCCCTGCTCTTCATATATTATTAAATAAGGTTTAATAAATATTTTTGCATATTTAAGCACACCTCAGACTCTTGTTTCAAAGGGAACAGTCACGTGAATAAAGGCTCTAAGTAGGATTGATGACTGCTTTTAGTGAAGCCCCATAATGCTACAAATTGAACATTAACTGCAACAAATTGGTCCTGACAAGATGAAAGTAAAATATTTAATTAATGTGAAAACCGCCTGACACTGAAAAGTGTTTAAATAAAGGGAGTTTATTGAGCAGGCAGATACAGGAGAGCGAGAACAGTTATTTTCCTGTGGGGCTGTGGATCCTCATGTGTATGAGGAGGGACCTTTGGAGTTAGCATCTTATGTTCATTTTTAAGAGTCAGAAGGAAACATGCAGCACACACTAAGATCCTTCTCTGACCTTTTTTTGCCATCTTCATGATTTTCCTTGTGTAGATCATTTGCATGTGTAGGCCATTTGCATCAGAGGAATCTAAATATGTCTGAAATTGTCCAAGTGAAACACTTCCAGTCTTTAGTTCATTAATACTAAAAATTACTTACAATATTCTACTAGTAAATCTAAAATATATCAGTGTTGGCATGGCATGAACAGGCAAAAGGACTTCTTAACAAAACTGGTTTCTATTTTAAATGTAATAAACCACGTGTGACATAAAAGTAAACAAATTGATCCAAGTCTCTGATCCATTATTTTTCCAAAGTCAATATTAAGGCAGAGCAGCAGAACACGGTGAAGAATTATGTGGCTTTTAAAGGGCCTTGAAAGTGATTATCAAACGATATTGGAGGCTGACGATGGAAATAGAGACCCCAGCAGCAATTAAAGGGTCTTGAAAGTGATTATTAAAAATTATTGGAGGCTGATGTTGGAAATAAAGACCCCAGCAGCAATGAAATAGTTATATCAGGATGGTTTGAGTTAGAAGGGACCTGAAAGCTCATGTAGTGATCACCATGGGAAGGGATGCCACTCACCAGAGCAGGTTTTGTGGTATTTTGCATTTATTTCAGGTCAACTAAGCCCCCTAAGTTCCTACTGAAGAAACCGTGTGTGGGAAGAGTCTTCTACCCGTAGGATTATTCACTTTTACAGGACTGAGGCTCTTTATACACAGATATAACTAAGAACTATTTCCAGGCAGCACTGAGGGGTCCTCGGGGTGGTTGTTCTCATTTCATGGACAAACTCATTTCGCCGCCTTCCAGCACCCCTGGAGAAGCCCCGTTTTCGCAGGCGGGCAAAAGGAGCACTTTATTTCCCCCCCCTCCCTCCGGTTTTCCCCCTTTGTTCCTTTAATTTTCGCGGCCCCGGCGCCAGCCCCCGGAGCACATGTGCGTGTCACCGCCGGGCCGAGGGGGAGGGAGCGGCGGGCGGGCGCCTCTCGCATGGAGCCGGGGCTGAGGGCCCCGCGGTGATGCAGCAGCAGCGGCGGCAGCACCGCCCGCGTGCGGGCACGGCCCCCTGAGCGCCGCCGCCCGCCCGGAGCACACGCGGGGCTCGGCCCCGCTCCATGGGCACCGATGGCATCGCTGCCGCCCGCGCCCGCCGCCGCCGCGCCTCAGCCCGCCATGGCACAGGCCGGGTGAGTGGCGGCCGCCGCGAGGGGACGGGCCGGGCCGGGCGGGGGGTGTGCGGGACTCGGCACCGGCGAGCGGCGGCCGCCGCGGCGCCTTTCGTTGCCCGGCGCGGGGCCGCGGGGGCTCGGCCGCGCCGTACGGGGCGCGAGAGGGGCCGCGAGCGGCGGCGGCGGCGGGGGGGCCGTGTGTGTGTGCGCGGGGAAGGGTCTGTGCGGGGCGGGCGCGGAGCGCTGGGGAGTGCGTTAGACTGGTTTAAGCGGGGCGCGGGGACGCGCTCGGCGCGGTTCTGCCGCGGCTCTGCCGAGGGCGGCGGGCGCGCAGCGCGGGGGGGGGGGGTGGCGGCGGGAGCGCCACAACATGGCGGCGGCGGCTGAGGGGACACGAGACCTTCTTCCCCCCCCGCCGGAACCCGCCGCCGCTCTATGGCCCCCGCGCCGCGCTAGAGCGGCCGCCCGCGGCCCCGCGCCGCATCGCCCAATGGCGAGAGCGCTTACAGCGAGCGCAGCCAATTGCGAGGCGGCTTACAGCGGGGACGTCAGCGCGCGCCCGCGGGCGCGGTGCACTGTGGGATGCTGGAGGCCTCGCGTCCGGGCAGGAAGGAAGGGGGGGTGTCATGGCGACCAATATCGAGGAGATCCTTCGGTCCTTTGTGGTCAGCAAATTCCGGGAGATCCAGGGCGAGCAGCAGCAGCAGCACGGCGGGTAACGGGGCGGCGGGGGGCGCCGGGGAAGGGCGCGGGGCGGTGGGGGGCCAGCCGCGGCCTGAGGGCCGTGTGTCGGCGGCAACATGGCGGGGCCGGGGGGGCCGCGGCCGAGCGGGCGCCGTGAGGGAGGCACGGCCCGAGGAGGAGGAGGGACTGTGAGGGGACCAGCACAGCCGGGTCCGCACGGGTCCGGTGCTACCCTCCCGGCGGGACGGCCGCCCGTGCGGTTTGTCCCACTTGCGGCTGAGCTCGCCGGGTTTATCGCGTAAAACAAGGAAAAGCTTGGGAAGAGCGAGGAAAAGCTGGAGGAGAGCGAGATGTGGGTATTTGTGTGATGGAGGGAGGCCCTGCAAGGTCGTACGAGCTCGGGGGATGTGGCACATTCTAGACGTGGTTTTCGCTATCCTTGTGTACTCGCACCGTGCCCGGGGTGGATCAGGGAGAGTTAATCCAAAAGCGGAGCTTCTCCGGGAGGCTGGAGCACTGCTTTGAGGGGCTGGGTGTAATAAATGTGTGCGAGTGACCAAAAAGCGGCTCCAAATGGCCCGTACTGAGCTGCCGTTTGTCCCGGCAGTGGGAATGTGGAAGCCCAGCCCAACGGGGACACGGCCCCGGCAGAGCCAGCCCAGCCTTCCGACGCCTCTGGAGCTGCCGGGAGCTGCGCTGGCGATCAGATGGTGCAGAAGATCGAGGAAGTGCTCTCGGGAGCCCTCGGGACGGAGCTGCAGAGCAACCCAGGTAAGGGAACCGCCGCCGGCAAAATCGTCGTGGTGGTGCCTCAAATAGAATCCGGTGAGAGAGATGGAAAAGCCCCTCTTGGTGCTGCTCCTCTGGCAGGTTGGGTGTTTGTTGCGAGTTTCTGAAATGCTTTATGTGTCTGCTCTGATTTACAGCTGTAGAAATGCATCATTTAAGAATTAAAGGGGTTGTTACGTGAAAGTTGCATTACTGGATGTGGGAGAAAGGTGTTTTTCTTTTTGATGCTGAAACATACGAAATGTTGTTATATTTAAGTATGATTTTCATCTGTATTTGCATAAACTGTTTTATTTTCTCTATACCTACTTCAGGGTCTCTCAGCAGTTCTTAGTAACAAAGCTGGTGCAGATAGAAGCAGTTCCTGGTTTGAATTGGTTTTGGATTATTTCTAAAAGCCATTTATTAGGATTCAGATCTGTGGTGAACTGTCAGACGACTTGTTTTAAAATAAACTTTTAAAGTGTGGATACACTGCAATCTCTCAAAGTTGAAGAAATTTTCATGTATCAGTGTCAGAACTTCAATAAATTGGTGGATTTATTGTGCCAAAAAGTCACATCTGAGAGTCCCCTCTCATGGGACTGGTCCTTGCTGTAAAATTTCTTACTCTGGAGAGTCAGTGAGGTGCTGAAGGCTGTCATTACTGCATTTCCTATTTTTTGGAGTTGCCACCCAGGTGGTGCAGTGTGCTGGGTGAGTACAGCTCCAGAGGGTTTTTTTATTAGGAGGCAGCACAGAAAACTGATAATTTCGGAGATTCTGTTGGCAGAGGTTTGGAATTGCTCTTTATTTTCCTTTTATGCTCAGTGGCTTGTGCACCTTGAGCATTTTCGAGTGTTTTGATTCTTGCTGTACAAGCAGCACTTTAGGCTGAAATTGGGGGGTTTGGTAGTGTTTTTTATTTTTTGTTCTTTGTGGAAGAATGAGGTGAGGTCACATAGTGATAAATGAGACCTGTTAACTTGGAAGTTCATAAACTCACTCTGTGGTAAATGTTCCCAATGTCCATATCTCAAAGGGAGTTGGACAAGAAAGATTATCTCAACCTAGAGAGATTATCTGAACCTAATGAATTATCTTTGCAGAAAAGGTCATTTTTAGAATCATGGAATATCCTGAGCTGGGAGGGACCCCAAGGATCACCCAGTCCAAGCCCTGGCCCTGCCCAGGACACCCCAACACTCCCTGAGAGCATTGTCCAAACCCTCCTGGAGCTCTGGCAGCCTTGGGGCCGTGCCCACTGCCCTGGGGAGCCTGGGCAGTGCCCACCACCCTCTGGGGGAAGAACCTTGTCCTCAGATCCCCCCTGAGCCTGCCCTGTCCCAGCTCCAGCCCTTTCCTGGGTCCTGTCCCTGCTCCCAGAGGTCGGAGCTGCCCCTCGGGAGGAGCTGCAGCCCCCTCTGAGCTCTGCCTGGGGCTCCTCTGCTCCAGCTGCACCAGCCAAGTGCCCTCAGCTGCTCCTCAAGGGCCCCTCCAGGCCCTTCCCCATCCTCATGTCCCTTGTTTGGACACTCTCTGAGAGCTTTAAAGCTTCCTTCCATTGTATCCCCCCAGACTGCCCCAGTGTTGAGGTGAGGCCGCCCCAGGGCAGAGCAGAGCAGGACAGTCCCCTCCTGGGCCCACCAGCTGATGCTGGGCCTGATGCCCCAGGACAGGGTTGGCCCTCCTGGCTGCCAGGGCACTGCTGACTCATGGCCAGCTGGCACCCACCAGGACCCCCAGGGCCCTTCCCACAGCTCCTCTCCATGCTCTCAGTCCCCAGTCCCCACTCACAGCCAGCACTGCCCCATCCCAGGGGCACAGTGTGTCCCTTCCCCTTGTTGAACTTCCCGTGGTTGGTGGTTCCCAGCCCTCTGATCTGTCCAGGGAGGCCTCCCTGCCTTCCAGGGAGTCACCAGCTCCTCCCAGTTCAGTGTCATCCACAAACCCTTCCAGTTCCGTGTCCAGGTTGTTAATGGAGATGTTGAAGAGCACTGGGCTGAGGATGGAGCCCTGCAGACCCCACTGGTGATGGTGCCAGCCTGGTGTCACCCCAGTCACTATCACCCTGTGTGCCCCACCCATGAGCCAGTTGCTCTCCCCTTGGATGAGCTGGTTATCCAGCTGTGGGCTGCACATCTGGTCCTTCCTCACTGCATTCACAGCACTTGGTGAAAACAAAAGCTGCACTTCTGTGTCTTTATTAATATTCCCAAAAGTACCAGGAGCATGTTCTGTGTGATGTTCAGGCAGTTGGGGTTCAGGGAGGGGTTTTTAGGCAGAGCAGATTCCAGCACCCTGTGCCTCCCACATCCCTGCCCCCGTGTGAGGCAGCACCAGTGAAACCTTTACCTTTGCACAGGTTGTACAACAGGAACCTTAACCCGAGCCACACTTCCTATGGGCTTTCTCTGCCTTTTCCATGAGTTTGGAAGGGCTGGTTTCCCAGGGACTGGAGTTACAGATGTTTACAATAAGGGATTTTAAAAGGATTGGTCTCAGCTTCTCTTTTTCCTTTCAGCTTATTGTTTGCTGAGCTTTATTCTACATTTTATTCCATAAAAATGTACCTGTTTCTAGAATGACAAGTCACTTTCACTTACAGTGTTGCAATTACCAACAGTTCTTGAAGGATTTTGCAGTGTTCACTGGGAATAATGAGCTTTGGGATCCCAGGTTCTAATGGGAGGGTCTGTGTGTCTGCCCTGGCCTGTATAAATACAATCCCTGAAGGGAACATGCAAACAGGCTCCAATGTACAGCTCATCTTTCACAGAAATCCCAGCAAGTTGCCTTTAAAGAAGTGCCTTTCTCCTGAAAACAAGGCCCTGGGTCCCCAGAGGGGGCAAGAACCCAACACAGCTTAAACCCAGGGGGAAATGAGATACAGAACTGAAAGGTGCTGGACACCTCAGCCTGCCTCTGTCCCTTCCCCATCAGGGGTTGCTGCAGCCATGGTCAGGTCTCCACAGGCACTGGAATTTGTTCCTGCCCGTCGGAAGCAAATGCTCCAGCAGGGATTGCAGCTTTGCAGTAGCTCTGGCAGCTGCAGTCCAGTGCCAGCAGCTGTTCCAGCCTGTGCCTTAGAGCTTTGGGATTGGGGAAGCAGATGCTGTTTCCTGGAATCTGTTAGGCCTGAGCGAGGAGCCTGGTCAGTGAACACACTCAGAATTCCCAACCCAGCAGCAGCCCTGGGCTCAGCCCTGGGATAAAGCTCAGCAGGGGAGGCTGGGCCAGGCACGTTCTGTGCAGTGAGGCACCACAGAGGTCATTTGTCTGGAAAATGGGAATTTGTGCTTACCTTCCATGTGCAGCTTGGGAAGTTTCAAAGCACATCTGCAGCCTCCTGGAGGAAGGCACTGCCCTGCAGAGTGTAGGTGGAGATACATCCAAACCCTCTGCCCCTCAGGTGAGACCCCCCTGCAGAGCTGCTCCAGCCCTGGGGAACAGCCCAGCAAGGACATGGAGCTGCTGGAGAGAGGCCAGAGCAGGAACCAAGAGGATCCCAGGGCTGGAGCAGCTCTGCTGGGAGGAAAGGCTGGGAGAGCTGGGATTGTTCAGCCTGGAGAGGAGAAGCTTTGGGGTGACCTGATTGTGGCCTTGCAGGGCCTGAAGGGAACAGACAAGAAAGATGGAGAGAGACTATTTCCAAGGGCTAGAGGGACAGGACAAGGGGGAATCATGCAGTGGTTTGGGTTGGAAGGGACCTTAAAGATCATCCAGTTCCAACCTCCTGGCCACGGGCAGGGACACCTTCCACTATCCCAGGTTGTTCCAAGGCCCATCAAGCCTGGACTTTAACACTTCCAGAGATGGGGCGACTTCCCTGGGCAACCTGTGCCAGTGTCCCACCACCCTCACAGGGAAAAATTTCTTCTTAATGTGTAATCTAAACCTACTCTCTTTCAATTTATATCCATTCCCCTTGTCCTGTCCCTCCAGCCCTTGGAAATAGTCTCTCTCCATCTTTCCTGGAGCCCCTTCAGGCCCTGCAAGGCCACAATCAGTTCCCCCCAAAGCTTCTCCTCTCCAGGCTGAACAATCCCAGCTCTCCCAGCCTTTCCTCCCAGCAGAGCTGCTCCAGCCCTGGGATCCTCTTGGTTCCTGCTCTGGACTCCCTCCAGCAGCTCCATGTCCTTGCTGGGCTGTTCCCCAGGGCTGGAGCAGCTCTGCAGGGGGGTCTCCCCTGAGGGGCAGAGGGGCACAATCCCCCCCTGCCCTGCTGCCCACGCTGGGGGATCAGCCCAGGGCACGGGGGGGTCTGGGCTGGGCCATGTCCAGCCTCTCCCCCACCAGCACCCCCAGGGTCTTCTCCCAGGGCTGCTCCATCTGCTCATCCCCAGCCTGGATTGATCCCAGGGATGCCCCAGTCCAGGTGCAGCACCAGCACTTGGCCTTGTTAAACCTCAGGAGATTCCCAAGGGCCACTGCTCCAGCCTGTCCAGGTCCCTCTGGATGGTCCCATCCTTCAGGTGTGTCCCTGCAGCCTCAGCTTGGGGTCACCTGAAAGCTGCTGAGGGTGCCCCCGAGCCCTGTGTGTCACTGGGGAAGGGATCAGCTCCCACTGGTCCCAGTATGGAGCCCTGGGGACACCACTGATGGCCAGCAGGACTCTGAGCCTTTGACCATGACCCTCTGGATGGGGCCATCCACGTAATTCCTAATCCACTGAACAGCCCACCTGTCAAATCCATCACTCCAGTTTGGAGAGAGGGCTGTTTTGGGGGACTGTGTCAAAGGCTTTACAAAAGCCCAGGTGAATGACAGCTGTGACTCTTCCCTTATCCCTGATGTAGTTTCTCCATCAGAGAAGGCCACTGGGTTGGTCAGACAGGATTTTCCCTGGGTGAAGCCATGGTGGCTGTCCCAAATCACCTCCCTGTTCTCCATGTACTTCAACAGAGCTTCTGGGAGGATCTGTTCCGTGATCTTCCCAGTCACAGAGGGGAGACTGACAGGATGGTAGTTCCCAGGGTTGTCCTTCCTTCCATTTTTAAAGGGAATGACTTCCCTTTAGAGGGGGCCAGGGTCAGATGGGATATTGGGAAGGAATTCCTGGCTGGGAGGGTGGGCAGGCCCTGGCACAGGTTGCCCAGAGAAGCTGTGGCTGCCCCTGGATCCCTGGAAGTGTCCAAGGCCAGGTTGGACGGGGCTTGGAGCAACCTGGGCTGGTGGAAGGTCTCCCTGCCCGTGGCAGGGGTGGCACTGGGTGGGCCTTAAGGTCCCTCCCAACCCTGACCATTCTGTGATACTTCTTGGAAAGAGCCCTGTTCCCACTGGACCTGTGTTGTTGAACAAGATTTGGGTAGTTTTTTGAAAGAGGAATTAATTGTGTTTAGTTTAAGTGACCCCTGAGGGGAAGAGAGAAGACCTGGAAAAGGAGCGTGTGCTGTTGGTGCGTGGTGGCTCAGCGGGTCAGGCAGGGTTTGCAAGTGTAATTGTTTTGTACTTCTGCCCATGCTCTTCATCGATAGTCTAAAGGAATTTTTAAAATGCAGTCTTAAAAATGCTTACAAGGAAAATATCATTTTTTCCAGATGTAGACAAAAATACTGTGAAAAATAGTACTCAGTCTACAAAAAGAAGCTCCACTGGAGAAGATGAAATTCCTAGGAAAAAAGCAAAGAAGAACAAGAAGCACAAAAGCAAGAAGAAGAAGAAAAAGAAGAAGAAGAGGAAGAAAGAGAAAAAGCATAAAAAGCAGCCAAAGGAAGCCAAGCTGGGTGCACATCCCGGAGAAGCCGCGGTCGTGCCGCCAGCTCCTCACCTGCTCCTGGAGAAATCCGGCTCCCAAGTGAATGTCCAGCAGGGAGGGGTAGGAGAGCCCAGCCTGGCTGGGCACCTGCAGCCACAGCTGTGCCCAACAGCCAGTGAGGGGCTTGATAATCAAGCTTTAGGACTTGTTTCTCATTCAGTAACTGATTCCCAGCAATCTGCAGAAAACCTTGGAAGTGGGGAGGGGACTTTGTGTGCAACAAATCCTCCGTTTAATTTAGAAAGCAACCAGTCTAATATCCCAGAAAATACCAGTATAGCTCACAGCACGATTTGCACTAGTGAAGAACAAATTCAGCAGTCCCGCGGAAATATTTATCCTGTAGCTATTAATGCCAGTGTTGTTGATACTGGAAACGATGCTTGGTCCAGCATCCCATCTGGAATTGCCAGTCAATCTGAGTTTCAGAAAGATTCAGTAGAAGCACCGAGAGGTTCAGAAGTTACTCTGAAATCTCCAGGCACTGGGGAGGTTAAAGCTTTGGATGCAGCTCTCGAGCCCGAGGCCATGGAGGTGTTGCCTTACTCGGAAGCATCTCTGCAATCAGTGTCTCAGGGGGGAGCACAGGAATTAGGAACAGCTTCGGAGTCTGTGTCCTTGGCAAGTGGTGGGACAGCAACTCCTACATCTGCAAATTGGGCAGATCCCAGTGCTGTGACAGTAGCTCACGTGGCTGTGGCTGGACAAGTACAGAAAATTCCAGAAGCAACGGAAAAATGTGTCCATATGGGAAATGTGCAAAGTGTGCAGAGATCTTTGGAACTGGGGGGTGTGAGCAGAACTTTGGAGCCAGCCCAGCAGCCCTCCGTTATAGCTGGGAATTTGAGCATGACCCTCCCCATGGGGAGTTCAAGTGTCTTGAGAGCAAATGTACCTTTGCAACATCCTTTTAAATTATCTGCAGCCAGCCCTCTGGCCCCAATGGAAATACAAAGTGCCAAAACACCCCCAGGAGCAGGAGCCACCACAAAAATGAAGGATATTGAACCAGCTATGGAAAATGTGAAAGCTTTGGAAACAACCGCGGAACCTGTGGGTGTTACAGCTCCTGAGAGTCTGCAAAGCAAAAGTGTGGAAGGTCCCACAGCTCCTGCAGCAGTGCTGGGGGCAGCAGGAGCGTTCCTGCAGCGTGGAGTCTTCCCAGAAGCGAGGGGTGTGGACAGAACCGCGGGGCCCACACTGCCAGCAGCACCCACAGGGGCCAGCGCGGCTGCGGAGCCAGAAGGGGGAAGAGCAGCTGCAGAACCCACAGCCCTTGGACAGACCTTGGTCCAGCAAACAGCTCCACAGCTCCACGTGGCAGAGGGGCTTAGAAGTCCACAAGCAAGAGGCTCAGAAGGTACTTCACTGCCGAGACCTGAGGGTGAATCCAACGTGAGAGGTTTGGCACCTGCCCCGTCTTTGCAGAAGGAAGATGTGCAAGGTCTGGGAGGAGTCCTGAGACCAGTGGCTTTCACAGCAGCTTCACTGTCCTTGCAAGGGGAAGGTGTGAAAGCTTCAGAACAAGCTGTGCATTGTGGGGCTGTTGCAAGTCCAGGACTTGCCTTAGGAAGGACTCCTGAACCTGTGGTTGCGTGTGAGAGCGTGGAACCAGTTAGAGAGGCATTGTCAGGAGTGATGCCCTGGCAGACCACAGCAGAGAGAGAACCTCTCAGTGCAAACCAAACACAGAGTTCCGTCACTTCACAGACTCAGGTCATGGCACACACCAGAACCTCAGAAATCGAGGTGCATGGGGAGAGAAGGGATTCTGAACTTGCTCCAGAAGATCCAAGCAAAGCCGAGGCAAGGAGCAGAGAAGCAGTCCTAGAACCTGTGCAAGCTTTAGAAACCAGTTCAAAACCTGTTCAGGAACAAATCGTAGGTCGTTCAACAGCAGTACTGGAGTCTTTGCCCAGAGTGGAAGAAAACAATGTGACAGAATTGACAGATGTGCAAACTCAGGGACCTGCTGTAGAATATCTACTTGGAACAAGGACCAGCATGCAAAGAAATGAGCCCTCAGAAATTGAGAAAGCAAAATATTTGGGGCCAGCACCAGAAGCTGTAGAAGGGAGTTGGTTGGAGAGCATGAAAGAGTCTGCAACAGTAGAGGTGAAAGGTTCTGGAACAGGTGGAGAGCTTGAGGTAGCCATGGATGATGCTTCAGCAGCTGTTCCAGAATCTTTGCACATGGAAAAGCCGGAAGAGCTGCAGGGAGTTCTAGAAGTAAAACCTGCTGCAGAATGGAAGAGTTCAGAAGAGGCTCCAGAAATCTTGGGTGCTGCTGGACTGAAGTCTTCTGAAGCAGTTCCAAAACCAGGGGATGTGAAGGGTCTGGAAACAACACAGGAACACACAGTGACAGCAGAGGTACAATATGCAGAAGGAGTGCAGGGTCAACAGGTGGAGGATATGCTGATTGAGAAGGAAGATGCAGAGCAGACTCGACCATCTGAGCCTATTGCAGAAACAGTTTTTAGTTCTTCACATGCTGCAGAGGAAAAAGACTCCACAGTGACTCCTGTGGCAGGAACACAAGATTCAGAAGCAGCTCCTCAGGCTGATGTAGAGCTGAAAGATGCAGCAGCCATGGGATTGGAGGCAGAGACAAAAGATTTGGAAGCAGCTCCAGTACCTGAGACTGAAGCAGAAGCAGCCCAGGCAGAAGTCATTCCAGAGACTGAGGATGTCAAAGAAGCAACTCCAGAAGAAGACTCGGAGAAAAGAGATTCAGAAACATCTGATGTGCAACCCGATGTGGCTGCACGAATGAAGGAGACTCTCATGAGACTGGAGAACGTGGTTGAGAAAAGCAGCCATAGAAGCAGTGAGAAAAAACATGATTCAAAGAAGCAGAAAAGGAGCCGCTCCAAGTCTCAGTCCAGGTCTAGGAAGCGGAAGAAGAAATCAAGGTCGCGCTCTACTTCCAGGCGCTTGACCTCTAAAAGAGCCCGTTCCAGGAGCAGAAACTACTCGGTGTCCAGAAAAAAGCATTCCAAATCCAGATCCCGGTCTGTGGAGAAGAGGGAGAGAAGACTATCGTCGCGGAGGTCCAGGCGCAGACGTTCCAGGTCGTCTGACCGTTACAGGTCGAAATCCAGATCAGCAGAAAAGAGATTGTCCTCTGGGAGGTCCAGACGGAGACGTTCCAGGTCCTCTGACCACTATAGGTCTAAATCCAGGTCCGCAGAGAAGCGACTGTCCTCCCGGAGGTCCAGACGCAGACGTTCCAGGTCCTCTGACCGCTACAGATCCAAGTCCAGGTCCGTGGAGAAGCGATTGTCCTCCCGAAGGTCCGGGCGCAGACGTTCCAGGTCTTCTGACCGCTACAGATCCAAGTCCAGGTCAGTGGAGAAGCGACTGTCCTCTCGAAGATCCGGGCGCAGACGTTCCAGGTCCTCTGACCGCTACAGGTCCAAGTCCAGGTCCGTGGAGAAGCGACTGTCTTCCAGAAGGTCCGGGCGCAGACGTTCCAGGTCTTCCGACCGCTACAGATCCAAGTCCAGGTCAGTGGAAAAGAGACTGTCCTCTCGCAGGTCTGGGCGCAGACGCTCCAGGTCTTCTGACCGCTACAGGTCTAAATCCCGGTCAGTGGAGAAGAGATTGTCGTCCTGGAGATCCCGCCGCAGACATTCCAGGTCCTCTGACCGTTCAAAATCTAGATCCAGGTCTTCAGAAAAGGGAGGCGGCAAAGAATATTCCTGGAGGTTCAGGCATCGGTCTGGTTCCTCTGATCGGTCAAAATCCAGGTCACGGTCTGTAGAGAAAAGAGGTCGGAAGGCATCTGTGCGGAGGTCGAAACGACAACGCTCCAAGTCCTCGGACCGCTACAAGTCTAGATCCAGGTCAGTAGAAAAGAGAGATCGGAAGCAATCGTCGCGGAAGTCTAAACGTCAGCGCTCCAAGTCCTCGGACCGGTACAAGTCGAGATCCAAATCGGTGGAAAAAAAGAAGGAGTCCTCACGTAAATCCAAGCGTCGCCGCTCAAAATCTTCTGAACGTTACAAGTCCAGGTCCAGGTCTGTTGAAAAAAAGCGCAAGGAATCTTCAAAAAAATCCAAACGGAAACGTTCCAAGTCTTCTGACAGCGTCAAGTCAAGGTCCAAATCTGTAGAAAAAAGAGAGAATAAGTTGTCAGCAAAGTCCAGCAAACATGCAGAGTCATCTGAACTTCAGGAGTCAACCAAAAGTCTTGAAAATGTTCCTGAGCCTTCTGTTGGAAGCGAAGGCAAATCTTCCAATGGTCCCATGTCAATGTCTTTGTCCGAGCAAGGAATAAACGGCCCAGAGCTGCCACCGTCGTATGGAAGTGGATTTTCCAAAACGTCTGATAACCTTGAAGAAAGTTCCTCGTCTGTTGAAAAAACAGGAGATCTGCAGTCTTCTGCCATGTCTGAAATGGATACCTCCAAAACCCCAGACAACCAGGAACTGAGATCCACGTCTGTGGAAAAAACACAGGATTCAGAGCTTTCTATGACGTCTGAAAATGGATCAGCTGAAAAAGCAGAGGCTCTGGAGTCTTCACCGCTACCTGAACTTCCATATTCCACACCCAAGTCAAGATCCTCATCTGTTGAAAAAAGGAGAGATGTAGAAACTTCTTCAGCAACAGAATTCCATCTCTCCACATCCCATGGAGATGTATCCAGAACTGCCCCTCTCAGAGAAGTAGAAGGTCCAGAGCTTCCTCCGTCACTTCTAAGTGGCTACAAGACTATCTCCTCGTCCCCTGGAAGCGTGGAAGTTCAGGGCTCTTCTGTGCCACCTGAAGGCACATTCTCCAACTCGTCTGATGGTCCTGACTCGGGACATATCCCTGGTGAACAAACAGAGCTCCCCCAGTTTCTGCAAGGACCTGAACATGGATCCTCCCAGCTGGCTGCCAGCCCCGGAGCAGTGGAAGCCCAGAGGCCTTCCCTGGCACCTGAAGGGACCCGCCCTGCAATCCCTGATGGCCAGGAGCCTTCTCTGGCTTCTGACAGTGGATACTTCATGTCTCCTGATGGACGTGGATCAGGATCCTGCTTTGCTGTAGACCAGCCTTCGTTGTCTATAGGCGAGTCCTACAAGTCCCCGGATGGAAATGAACAAAGATATTTATCTGTTGAAAAAGTCAAGGCTGCAGATGTTTCCCTCACGTCTGTGTGTGGTTCTGTTGAGATCTCTGATGACCTTGTTTCAGTGTCCTCTTTTAAAGTACATGAGTCCAGATCATCTGTTGACAAAGGTTTGGATGGCCCAATGCTTCCCCAAGTCCTTGAGGTTGATTGCTCCAGATCTTCAGAAATGCACGAGTCGAGATACCTGCCTGCTGGAAAAATAGATGGTGCAGGATCTTTGGTGCTCTCCAAGAGTGGGATTTCCGTGTGCCACGATGGCCACAAAGCAAAGTACAATTCTTTTGAGAGCACAGAAGGTGCAGAACTGTCAGTGGCGTCTGAGCTCAGGTGCTCTGTGTTCCCCGAAGGCTATAAACTGGCATCTGCTGCAGTTGATAAAGTGGAGATCCATAAGTCTCCTCTCTCGCTGGAAGGTGGGTTCTCTGTGTCTGCTGATGGTGAATCAGTGAGCACACCTGAAAAACCGCAGCCCCCAGGGACTGCTCTGCCATCAGAAGAGGGGGTTGTCCTGTTGCCCGATAATCATGAACTGAGACCTGTCCCTGCTGAAAAAGTGGAGGTGCTGAATTCATCTGAACTGAAAGTCCTCGCTTCCCCTGACAGCTACAGGCTGGGGTCTGCCCACGATGAAATACAGGTGCAGGAAAGTAGATGTTCAGTTGCCTCCGATGGTCACGAGGTGACATCCACCCCTTTTGGAAGAGCTGAGGTAGAGGAGCCTTCTGGAGTGTCCGACAATGAACACACGATAGGGCTCGATGGCCCAGAGCTGACATCAACCCCTGCGGAGAAGACGGAGCTGCGGAAGCTTTACCAGATGGCTGAGGAGAGAAGTTTGGTGTCTGCTGAGAGCCAGGAGCTGCAGGCACCCTCTGCTGAGAAGGCCCAGATGGAAGAGCCTGCCCTGGGCTCTGACAGCGAATGCACCGTGTCCTGGCTGCACCAGGAGTTGAGGTCCAGCTCTCCCGAAAGGGCAGAGGTGCAGGAGGCTGCCGTGGTACCCGACAGTGACTATACTGTGGCTGCTGAACGTCACACGTTGGCATCTTCCCTGGCTGCAAAACCAGAGGAGCAGGAGTGCTCTGTGCTGCCTGGGGTGTCTCCTCAGGGCCAGGAGGTCATGGCCAGCCCAGTTGAAAAAGAGGTGCAGGAGCCTTCTCTGCCACCTGGCAGTGAATATTCCATCTTCCCTCAGGGCCAGGGTTTACAGCCTGGCCTCGCTGGGAACACAGCAGTGCAGGAGCCCTCCCCCATCCCAGACAGCTGCTACACTGCATCTCCTGGGGGGCTGGAGCTGCTCCACGCTTACAATGAGACACCAGAGGTGCAAGAGTGTTCTCTGCTGTCTGAAAATGAGTACGATGTCTCCCCTGAAAGGCGAGACTTGAGATCCAGTCCCGTTGAGAAAGAAGAAGGGGAGGAATCTGAAAGTGAAAGTTCAATATCCACCGACAGCCGGGAGTTGCAGCCTGCAGCTGTTGGAAAAACAGAGGTGCAGGAGTTGTCTTTGTCTGAGGGTGAGTGTCCCATGTCCCCTGAAGGTCAGGAGCTGCAGTCCAGCCCAGCTGAAAGAATAGAGGCCAAGGAACCTTCTGTGACATCTGAAAACGAACACGCTCTGTCCCCCGAGGAGTACGAACCACGAGTAACTCACGCTGAGAGAGCAGAGGGTGCGGATTCTGCTTTGGCATCTGAACGTGACCATTTGTTTTTCGAGAGCCAGGAGGTGAGGTTCCCCCCTCTTCAGAAAGCAGCTGGGCAGGAGCTTTCTCCAGCACCTGACAATGAACGTGGAGCATCTCCCGATGAGCAGGAGTTGAGATTCACCAGTGTTGGAAAAGCAGATGGCCTTGAACCTTTGGCACTGAACGACAGAGCCTCCATGTCCCCTGATGACAGGGATTTGAAATCCATCCCTGTTGAGAAAGGGGACCACGCAATGCCTTCTTTACTGCCTGAAGGTGAGCGCTCTGTGTCTCCGGATGGCTACAGTGTGAGATCAGGCCCTGGAGAAGAAACTGGGGATCTGGAGCCCTCTTTGAGATCTGAACGTAGATATTCCACATCCTCCTATCAGGAGGGTCATGAGCTGAAATCTCCCATGGAGGAAGAGGGTCTGGAGTCCTCTTTGACTTCTGAACACAGGCGGTCTGTGTCTCCCGAGGGCCACGACCGGAAATCTGTCATAGATGAAGAAATGGATGATGTGGAGAGACGTTCCACCTCCCCTGAAGAGCAGGAGTCAAGCGCGGGTGAAGAAGCAGAGGATCTGGAGCAGCCTTTGACAACAGAACGTAGATGCTCTGTGTCTTCTGATGAGCGCGAGTCAAGGTCAACCACTGGGGAAGAGGCAGAGGATGCAGAACCCTCCTTGACAGCTGAACGAAGAGACTCCATATCCTCTGACGAGCACGAGTCGAGGTCCACTGCTGGGGAGGATGGGGAAGATGGGGAGGCCTCTGTTACTGCTGAACGTAGACACTCCACGTCTTCTGATGACCGTGAGTCCACAGCTGGTGAAGAAACAGAGGATTTGACAGCCGAACACAGACGTTCTGTGTCTCCTGACGGACGTGAGTCAAGGTCATCTGTAGGCGAAGGAGCAGAGGATCAGGAGCTCTCTTTGACAGCTGAACGTAGGCACTCCACATCTTCAGATGAACATGAGTCGAGATCTACTGCTGGAGAGGATGCAGAGGACGTGGAGCCCTCCTCGGCAGCTGAGCGAAGAGATTCCACGTCGTCGGACGAGCAGGAGTCAAGGTCTGACGCTGGTGAAGAAGCAGAGGATGTGGAGCCCTCTTTGACAGCTGAGCACAGACGTTCTGCATCCCCCGATGGGGCTGAGTCCAGGTCTACCACTGGGGAAGAAGAAGGAGATGATGCGGAGCCCTCCTTGACAGCTGAACAAAGAGACTCCACGTCATCAGAGGAGCATGAGTCAGAGTCTTCCAGCGGGGAAGAGGAGGGTGAGGATGCGGAGCCCTCTTTGGCAGATGAAGATAAGCAGGATTCCATGCCTCTGGAGCAGTCGGAGGAACAGGACTCTTCCTTTGTCCCTGAAAGTAGACGTTCCGAGTCTTCTGAACGTGAGAAATCTAGATCCAAATCTGTTGATAAAGCGTCCGACAAAGAGTCTCCCCAGAGATCTGTCAGCAGGCGCTCTCAGTCTCCTGCCCTCCAGAAGAGCCGATCCACGTCCGTTGAGAAAGCGGCAGACAAAGAGACCACCCGGAGGTACCGACGGAGACGCTCCCGGTCCACCGCTCGCCAAAGGAGCCAGTCCACGTCCGTGGAGAAGACAGCAGACAAGGAGTCCACCCGGAGGTCCCGGCGTCGGCGCTCCAGGTCTACCGCTCGCCAGAGGAGTCAGTCCAAATCCGTGGAGAAGGCAGCGGACAAAGAGTCTTCTCGGAGGTCCAGGAGCAGGCGCTCCAGGTCCTCTCAGCGCAGATCCAAGAGATACGACACAGACTCTCGCTCCAGGCGGAATCGCTCCAGGTCAGCGACACGGAGAAGAGCTTCGCGATCCAAATCCAACCGCCGCTCCCGGTCCAGCTCCTTGTCCCGGTCAAGGCACAGGAGGAGGAGCAGGTCGCGGTCAGCATCCCGAAGGCGACGCTCCTTATCCAGGGACAGGCGCAAGAGGTCTCAGAGAAATAGATCCAGATCTACCGAGAGAAGGAGGAGGAGGTCGGATTCCAGAGATCGTAGGATATCGCTCCGATTACGGAGCAGGAGTCGGACGCCTCTTCGGCAGAGGAGATCGAGATCCCGAGGGAGGAGACGGAGCTCCAGCAGGTCCCCGATCCGGCTGCGGCGGTCGAGGTCTTCAGGGCGAAGGCGGTACAGCAGGTCACCCGATCGCCGCCGCTCCAGGTCCTCCGAGTTCTCCAGCAGGTCCCCGAAACGTCTCACAGACCTGGGTGAGTGAGGGCTCATTTTGGGTAGCTCCGGGGTGGGCGAGGGTGGGTCGGTCTGCACAGCCCGGCTTTAACACGTCCCTGCAGTGTTCAGAAGGAATTCCTTGGAAGTCGTTCTGCGCGTTAGTTTTAGGCAGTGACTTCCAGTAGGAACTTCCACACTGGAGCGGAATCGCCGCTCTCCATTTGGATGGAAGTGTCCTTGCAGCAGGTTGTACCTGGGCTCTGGAGCTTGTGTGCAAAGGTGGTGTGCAGCAGACTTGAGGAGCACTGTGCAGAGTAAGAGTTGGTGAAGGCCAAGTAATTGCACATAAGAAACTTGGGAATTTCTCATTTTCCTGAGAACAAGTTGGACCTGAAAGGTCAGTTAGGTGCCAACTGGAGAGTCCCAAGCTCTGTTGCTGGCTGTTCCCAGGACTCTGTCTTGCCTCTTTCCCATGGTAAGAACTTCTAGGAAAAGGAGACTTGTTTCTGAAAGTAATCCCAGACTCAGCAGAGAAAAACTCCTAATGAGCTGCATCTTTTCTCTGTGCTTGGGGGAAGAGAGGCCATGGGGTTTCCTTGGGTAGGGAGTTACAGAAGGAGAAAGAAGGTTTGAATTTGGGGCTGAGCTCTTGTACAGTGTGTGAGGAGCCTCCTGTGGTGGACTGGAGTTTCTGATCCTCCTAGACCTGCCTCAGAGTTGCCCTGGGAGCCTGTCAGTACCAGAAGGTGGTAACTCATTTATTTGCAAACTGACAGGAGGCTTAATTTATTTCCATGCCCTATTTCTCTGCCAGGGCCACAGGACTCCCTAATAGAGCAAATTACTGTTTTATTAACAGTTTTGCACGTAACTGTGTTTTACACAAGCAGTGATTTTCACAGAACATAATAAAAGCATGGTGTGGGTAAAATCTCGTTCAGTTTGCCAGGAACGCTTCTTTATTATTAAAAGAAGAAGCTGTATAAAATACTCACTCTCCTTTACCAAAATGCCTCTCTCCAGACAAGGCCCAGCTCCTGGAAATCGCCAAAGCCAACGCGGCCGCCATGTGTGCGAAGTCCGGGGTGCCCCTGCCCCCCAGCCTGATGCCTCTGCTGTCCCAGAAGAAGGACGACAAAGCCAACCAGAAATCCTCCCGGGACACCCTGAAGGAGCTCACGGAGGTGAGGGAGAGCAGCAGCACTGGCTGAACCTGAGCGGAACCAAGCTGGGCTTTGGGGGAGCGTGGGCACCGTGCACTGTGTGCTCGGGTCACGTGGGAGCTGCTTTGGCTTTGGAATCACAGAATTGTCCAGGTTGGAAAAGCCCTCCCAGCCCATGGATCCCCCTGTGCCCCATCCCCACCTTGTCCCCCAGCCCAGAGCACTGAGTGCCACGGCCAGGCCTTCCTGAGACACCTCCAGGGCTGGGCACTCCAAACCTCCCTGGGCAGCCCCTGCCAAGGCCTGAACACTCTTTTGAGCCCTTATTCTGGACACAAGTCTGTTTTGAGTCATTAAAACTGACATTTTTAATTCCATGTAAATGCATGAAATCCAATTATTTTGCCTTTTTTTTTTTTTTTTTTTTTTTGGTTCTGATTCTGTTCTCATTTGGTACAAATTGGTGTCTGTCCCTGCACTCCTGTTCATGAAACCCAAAGCTTTCACTTCCAGTTTTTGGTTCTGGTGTTGTTTTGAAATCGTAGGATGATTTGGGTTGGAAGGGACCTCTAAGCCCATCCATCCCACCCCCTGCCATGGGCAGGGACACCTTCCACCAGCCCAGGTTGCTCCAAGCCCCGTCCAGTCTGGCCTTGGACACTTCCCCCAGAAACTGGAGAGAATTTGGAATACAGAAGTGCTTTTATGTGGTTTTTTTTTTTTAGTTGCATCATCAGTGTGACAGTTCTGGAAATAACATCTGAGATGAGGCAATGTCCAAGTGCTGAGAACTGGACTTTGGACTGTCCCTGGGCTGGGGCCAGCAGAGGGACAGTCCAAAGCTGGGTGGTGCAGGTGCCCTGTGCTCACACCTGGAGTGTTTTTCACGTCCCCTGACCAAGATCCAAAGTAGTTTGTGCTGATCTGGAAGCCCCAAACCTGCCCCTCCTTTACCTTACAACTCTGGGAATCTGCTGGATGATGTTTCTCTTCTGTTGAGTCAAAACTGGCCACAGAAAGAGTCCAGGTGCTGGGAAATCAGGAAAGAATCACAAAATTATGGCCTTTCTGGAAACTCTTTTTGTCTTTTGTCCTTTTTTTCCTCTCTTTTTTGTTTCCTCCCGTGGAGGTTTCCCCAGTTTGACTGTGGTATCCCCACAGCACCTCTGTGTTCTGTATTCAGTGAAATGGGGGTGTCCTGCATCCCTGGCCAACCCCACAATATTCCAGAAGGAATCTGGAAGCTGTGGCTCCTGACGAGGTCCTGAGTCAGCACCCAGTGAGTGCCTGGTGTTGGATAATTTGTGTGGCACATCCCAAGTGCATCTGTTGGTGCCCTCGCTGAAAGGTTTTCTTGTCTTCAGAAAAGAGCACCATGTTTTTTGCTAGAAATGTTCTCTGTGTGTTTGGGTGCCAAGTGCAGGTTTGCTCAGAGCTGACATTCCCTTTTCAGAAATGCAAGAAGATTGCCCAGAGCACAGACGACGTGATCGTGAACAAACCCCACGTGTCGGACGAGGAGGAGGAGGAGCGGCCTTTCTACAACCATCCTTTCAAGCTCAGCGAGCCCAAACCCATCTTCTTCAATTTAAGTGTGAGTGCTGCTTGACTTTTCAGTGCTTTAAACCATGGTTCTTTTTAAATAATGCAAGTTCTTTTGCAGAAATGCGGCAGGGGGTGATGATCTTGGTGAAATGGGGAGTGTTTCTCTGTCGATTTAAAGAAACACTCCCAGATTCACCAAGGTTAAATTGATAATCTTGGTGTAATGGGGAGTGTTTGTTGAAGTGCATCTGGGACTGAAATGCTTTGAAGCATCGATTAGCTTTGTTTAACTTCTCTTGTTTTGTTGATTTTTGGTTTTTTTTTTAGGTGGTGGGGTTTTTTTCCAGTTTTAGTTTTGGTTGGTTTTTTTTTTTTTTTTTTGTGCCCATGAAAGTCTGTTCTGGTTTTGCAGGGTATAAAGCACTAGAAATGTATTTATCATCATGGCTGGGCTTCGCGAACGAAGATTTGGGAAGGCTCTATCCACATTTGCTACAGGCGCGCTGGTGGCTTATGAGGCCAATCCGTGACAGACAAATCCGATTGCAAAAGGCACAGCAGAAAGACTCCTTAGATGGTGTATTCTGCAATACACGGTTCTTTCTGCGTTGCCTTTTTTCCTCGAGAAAAATTGCCTTTTTTCCTCGAGAAATGTATTTAGTAGGCTCAGTGAAAATAGAAATAACATTAGATTATTATATTAGAAATAACATTCCTATTCTTGTGTATAAATACATGTACTTTGTGGTGTGCACAAAATAAGCAGTAATACATATTTACATGTGTAAGGTAGAAAGAGATTTTATATAGTACTGTTAGAAAGGGGTACAGTGAAACTCAAGAAACCTTGGAATTCTTCCAGGCTCTGGAGAGGAATGTTCTGTGGTGGTGATGAGTTGCTCTGCCTGTTGGCCACATTTTTGACCCTTTTAGTGTTGTTCTTTCTCCATTCCAGTCTGACAGCTATTCCCATCCATATTCCTAGGAGTTTATCCAGTATTATCCCACATTGCCACCTGTGTTTGCCTCTTGGGAGGGAACCTGGCAGAGATCTGTGCAGGTTCTTCAGGAATTGCCAACAGTGTCTGAGGAAAACAAGGCTGTAGATGGAATGTGCTTGGAAATTCCTGCTGCTCTGAAAAATAACCCAAAATGGGAAAGCCAGATGCTGAGAAGTGCTCAGTCTGGTCTTGCAAAGCTTTTGATCACAGCCAGTGTTTTGGCTGCCCAGGACTTTTCCCTTGGAGCTTTCCCTGCCAAATACCTGTGTGGCACATGAGGGTTGTTCTCTTTGTGCCGGGCTCAGCTGGGAGAGGGAGGGTTGGGAGATTTGGGGCCACTGAAGTTGGTTTCAGTGATTTCTCATCTTCTCTTACAGTGCAATTTGTTGCTCACAGTGGGTTGATTTATTATAATTATTGTAGCTCGTTGTTCCATAATAAGAAGGGTGAGTGTTCTGTGGCAGCTGAACCCCGAGGGTTTGCAGGGAGTCACTTTGGGAGTCCTGTGTGTTTGCAGGTCTGAACCTTCTGCCATTTTCTGCCTTTCAGACTCCCAGCATAAAACCAGCACCACCCCCCCAGCCAAAAAACCAGGTCAGCCTGTCCAAGGAGTTCCCCGTGTCCTCGGGGTCCCAGCACAGGAAGAAGGAGGCAGACAGTGTCTATGGAGAGTGGGTTCCCGTTGACAAGGGCGGCAAAGACGACGGCAAGGACGACGTGTTCCCCAAACCAGCCATTGAGGTAAGCAAGGCAAGGAGAGCCTATCACATCAGAAAGCCAAAACCATTGCCTGGGCACTCTGGGACCAAATTGCAGTTTGGGAAAACGAAAAAGGCACTTAAAAAGGTGGGACCTAAGAGCTGAGTGAGCTGGGGATGTGAGCTCTGCATCTGGGATGCTCCCGGGGGCAGAGCTGGGAGCAGCCTGTCCCACCCCTGGCCTTTGGTCAGCTGGGACTCCTTGGGCTCCAGGGAATTGAAACTTTAGCTGGAAGAGATAAAAAAAGTTCCTTGTTGAGTTTCCTGCAGAGGTTAATTAACACCTGGAGACTTTGACAGTAATGTATTAATGCTACTTAAATTGTCCCACTGATCTTAGAGTAACAGCATCACACTGGAATGTAATCCATTGAAAATTGTGAGTGCTTTTAAAGCCACCATCTCCTCGGGATGTGCTTATTGATTTTCCAGCTTTCCAGGCAGGTTTGCTCACATGGCTGTTTTGCACTTGACCTTCCAAAGGACAATCTAATTGTGTGGATAATAAACAAAAAAAATACAGAGCAAATGTTTTTCCCCTTGAAATTTCTTCCAGAGAACATTTTGTGGGGGTTTTGTAATTAAGTAAATTAAATATTTAAGACAGATGTTAATTTCTTTAAATTGCTGTTACCTCAATGCACTTGAAGCCTCGTTCTCACCCCCTCCAAAGCCAAAACCAAAACCCTTCCATCCATTTCTGACAAAACCATCTCTTCACTTGGTGTGCTTTGTTTTTCAAGAACTTTCTGGTACTGCACAATTGAAGCATGGAAGGAGTTTTCTTCTGGGTGTTTTACAGCACCAAAAGCCCAGAGAGTGTAACTTCCCCAACATTTTTATGGGATACCTGGGAATTTGATGGTCAGGCACCCGATTCCTTGTTCCCTCAGTTTGGGCTCTCAGGCACCACTAGTGAGGCAAACCCTGAGATGTTTGTGCAGAAGGTCATTCCCGGTTTCACTGGAGGAAATATGTGAAGCACAGCTTTCCTTTCTGTCCTGTGTATGTTTATAAATGCCTGTAACTATGTTGTCTGCTTTTATATTTGTAAATAAATATTTTTATTTGCATTTACCTTAACTTGGTTTGTGTTAAGGGTGATTTCAGGGGGCGTTAGCTCAGAGTGTCCCATCCCTTGTGTTTGGCAAGGCTTAAGTGGCAAACAGTAGCAGAATTCCTGGTGTTCCTCCAGGGAGTCTGACAGGTAACAGAGTTGCTTCTCTGCCTGATTTTTTAAAATGTTTATGGGGTCTCTGAGGTGGAAATGGCTCCCTTTGAGCAACATGAGGCAGATCAGCTCCTTGCCTGGGGGAGTGTGCTTGGATCCTTAAAAAGTTTCACGTGTAATTTCCCTCCGTTCATTGTTCCTAATTCTGAAATATTGTGACAGTTGTGATACGAGTCTGGACTGACGTGACAAACCACCCAGCTGGTTTCAGTTACTGCATTAGTCTGAAATGAGCCTGCCAGTGTATCACAGCTTGGTTAATAACCCTGTGGGCTCTTAGCACAGTTGTTTGTGGTGGCAGGAGATGGAGGAAAAGGTCTGGAGTGATCTGGAGGCTCAGCATGTCTGTAGGAGGCAGAGGAACCTGTGAGGAAGGAGCTGTGCTGGGAAGTGTGGAGCTGAGTGTTGGATTCCAGGGTGGAGCATCCCAGGTGCCTTGGGCAGAGGTGCTCAGGGGATGTAAAAAGGCAGGAAATGCACTCAGGGAACCTCCAGAGCAGGTGAAAAACCTGCTGTCCCCTGCCAGCCACATCCTTCCTGCTCCAGGGTTTGTGACTGGTGGGGAAGGTGAGGAGGATGAGGCTTGGCCAGGCAGAGCTCTGGGGGACGATGGAACACTGCACTGCCACGTTTGCCTTGACTCCATAATAACAACTTCTCATACTTCAAGCAGAGATTTATATTTTTGCTCGAGATCCAAAGCTGCCATGGAGTGTGTTGGCACAGCACAAAGCCCTGCTGGTCCCCAGGCTGGTGCCTGGCCTTTTGGGAAGTGTTGGGAGTTGAGTGCCCAGGGGATGTGCTGAGAGCCCCAGTCTGGTAAAGCACTAACACCCAGGTTTGGCATGGCAGTGGTGCCAGGCTGCTTTCCTGGGCTGCTCCCATGCCTGGGTGTATTGCTGGATTGAAGCTTTTGGTGAGTAGAAGAACTCTTATCTATCTCCTGAACCCATTCCACAAACAGAAAATTCAAGAATTACTTTAGCATGTGAGGGAAATTTATTGACTCAGCCAGTGTGTGTTTGAAACAGGCATTTTAATGTACGTGTGAGGGGATTTGAGATAATATTTTGATTGCTCCTGTACCTTGGTTGTGCTCTGTGTGACAGTAAATAAGCACTGATGTCAGTCCAGGGACATTGGGACTTGGGGGATTCGAACCCTGTCTTGGTCAGTGCCAGGTGCTCCAGCAATGATCTTCACCACAGAGACCCCTTTGTCCTGAACTCCAACAGAAAATCCCACATCTTCAGTCAGATTTAACAGAGCCCAGAACCAATCCTTGTGTTTGATGCAGCTGTAGAACCCCATGTCTGTCTCTGAGTGCTTTTCAGTATTTAGTTAATTCTTGCCCTGGTTCCTGGGCCGGGGGTGTGGATTAACTGTGTTTGTTTGGTTCAGCTGAGTCAATCCTAAATGAGTCCCTCCTGCTTTGTACAGTGTGTGAGATGGTGACTAACAAAGGAGAGAAAGGGGTTTTATAGAGCCAATTAAAATGGAGTTAAAATGCCCCTTCCCCTCGAGGTGTGTGTGCCAACTGCTGCTCTGATTGTTGGGTTTCTCCTGTGCCTCAAACAGTCCCAGCCCTGCCAGTGTCTGTCACAGCTCCAAGGAAATTCCATTCCTTCCCTTTCTCCTTTCCAGACAGAAAGATCCATAAAATGCACATCCTCTGAGGAGCAAGGCACAAGGATTTTAGACAAGAGCTGTACTCCAGCCACAGTTGGTTATGTTTTCACCCCACAGAGGGGAGGTTTCCAGTGAGCTCCTTCAAACACTCTGTGTTCTCACCCAGGGGACTCCACAACAGTTTCAGATTTACTTTTCTTTAAATTTTATTGTAGTTCAGCAGCACAGATGGAAAGAACTCTTTCCAGAACAATGAATTCGATGAGCTCCCAGCCTGGTTTTACAGAATCCCAGGATCACTGGGGCTGGAAAAGCCCTCCTAGCCCATGGATCCCCCTGTGCCCCATCCCCACCTTGTCCCCCAGCCCAGAGCACTGAGTGCCACGGCCAGGCCTTCCTGGGACACCTCCAGGGCTGGGCACTCCAAACCTCCCTGGGCAGCCCCTGCCAAGGCCTCACCACCCTTTCCAGCAGGAAATTCCCCCTCCTGTCCAACCTGAGCCTCCCCTGGCACAGCTGGAGGCCGTTCCCTCTCCTCCTGTCCCTTGTTTAATTCTGTTGGTGAAGAAGATGCCACTGAACAGGAAAATGCTTCTCTGCAGATTTTTTTGTGACCAAAATAGTTCTTAGAAAACAACTTGTTGGATATTTAGTGTGTACAGGTGATGTTACACTTAGAGTCTGTATTTGCTTAGGAAAGCCCACCCTGTGTGGATTTAAGCAGCCCCAGGATTTTTGTCGCCTTGCCTTGTTTCTTTATCAGACAAACTATTGATTGCGTAAAACCACTTTGCAGTATTGGCAGCTCTTATTCTCCAGCAGCTTTTCCCAGCCCCAGTGGACACTGCTGTGCTCTGCTGTATCTTCACAAGTGCTCTCTTTCTCCCCAGTGTGTGGACATCACCACGGCCATGAACGACCGGGCGGTGGCCCAGAAACGGCTCAATGAGAACTCCTTCGACCTGGAGGCCATGTGCATGTTGAACCGTGCACAGGAGCAGGTATGGAGGGGCTGCCAGCAGCAGCTGAGCAGCTGGGGGGAAATCAGGGCTCCCCTTCCATCCCAGCTCATCGCTCTGGCCTGTTTGAGCAAACACCTTTGGGAAGCAGTTGATGGGCTCGTAAAGTCCTGCCTTGGTTTGCGCTTCCCAACACCAAATTTTGGGATAAGGAACTCTTGAAACCAAAATGAAACCATGCACTTCCTAGCACTGGATTTTGAGGATAAGGAGACCATAAACTCACTAGACTTGGAGCTCAGGCTTCAGGGTGACCACTCAGACTTTGGGAGCTTTTGGGAGCACCTGCTCACAACTGAATCTGAATGAGGAATCAGCATGAAAAGTGCTGAGGAACAATGGAGAGTGGCAGAGGAGAGGGTGCAGACATTTATTTTGGTCTCTCCTGTGCTTTTGCCTTTGCAGATTGATGCCTGGGCCCAGTCCAACTCCATCCCTGGCCAGTTCACGGGCAGCACTGGGGCACAGATCCTGTCCTCCGACGAGCTCACCAACAGCGGCCCCCAGGCCTGGATCCGAAAGGTAGAGGTTCCCAGACATCCCTGTGTCACCTGCACAGTCTGAAAAGCAGTGCAAGTATTGCAAAGTGCCAGAAATGTGCCTTAAAGCCCTGTGGTCCTGCATGTGCCAAGTGCAGCAGGTTGGGTTAAATCTGTGTCTGTCAGCTCAGCGCTGCCGAGAGCCTTCGCTGTCACTGAGGGTGTGACAGTGGGCACCCCCTGATCCACGTCCTGGCACTGCCAGCACAGTCCTGGCACTGCAGTGGCAGATCCATCACCACTTTACTGGGATTGGGACAGCTCAGGCAAGGTTTGATCCTGATCTTGTTGAAGTCAGTGAGTTTTGGCATCAGCTTCAGCGAACCAAGTCCCAAACTGCTGTTGTGTTTGCCTTGGTTCTCTCTCATTGCTCCTCTGCCTCTGTCTGGATCACCAGGGTTTTCTGGGAGCCAAAGATTTGGAGGATTACACCAGGAGTTGCAGTTATGTGTTAATACCACCCTGCTACTATTTGTGTGTACAGTGAAACAGTCCCCTCTTGCTCAGGTTCTCTCTGGCTGCTCTCGGGGTGTGGTGCATCCTGCACTCGTGTGCTTTAGGAGTTGAATTCCTCAGGCTTCATCTTTGCCAGTGAACACTGAGCTGGGGCTCTGACCAGGAGTAGAGCTGAGGAATGCTGGCAGTGTCCACCTTTCAGGCCAAAGGAATAACGAGCTGTGCTGCTCAGTCTGGCAGGTGGTGCAGCTGGGTCTGTGCTGGATCAGCTGGTGGGCAGACACCTTCCAGGCTGGGAGCTTGCATAGGAGGCTGAAGTGGAATATTCCATAAAAGTTGGTGTAAACTGAACACAAAAGCCTGGAATTATCCAAAAATAGAAGCGTTTTTGCCAAGATTCACTACCTTGCTTTTCCACTTCATATGGCCAAGCAGTCCAGAGGGCCAGGGAGCTCAGATTCCAGTCACTGGCCAGGTGGGAATCTTGGGGGATCTGGTCAGTGCTAAAGCAGGATGCACATGAGAAAGGCTGATCTGAGGCTGTAACAAAACACTGCCTTTGATGGAGACAATTGGAACTGTGAACACCCAGCAGGGATGTGCTGGTGAGGAGGGAGCTTTTCCTGGCTGGAAATGAGAGGTTTGGGAAAGGGATCAGCAGGTGTGTGAGGGAGGTTCTCCCTCTGCATCCCCTGGAGAGGCTCTCCCAGGGCCATGGGAAGGGAGCAGCTCTGATCAGCTCTTTCCCAAACCTCCCCCTGGCTCGAGGTTCTGTGGGGTTCTGTGCCCTCAGTGACAGGATGCAAAGGGCAACTGTGTTCTCCTGGGCCTTTACCTCCCTCTGGGATCTGCTTTAAAAAACCCCAGCTAAACAAACCCAAACAACCACCCAACAAAAAACCCCAAAGAACCCAGTGAAACACTTCCTAGGGAGAAGATGGGAGCAGAGTGTGCTCTGTGCTCGTGGACACGGCTCCCTGAGGAGCAGGAGTGTGCTGGAAGGTGGGCTTGGATCTGGAACTCGGGGGGAGCAGCAGCAGCTCTGCTGTGGTTTGCAGGGCAGGGTCCTCCCCAGGCAGCATCCTGAGATTGGGCACAAAGGAGGCTGCTCTGGGAACAGGAGGAGCTGGTGGGTGAAGAAGGCAGGACCCAGTCCAGTCCTCCTCCTGCTGCACTGCTGCTCTTCCAGGTTCCACATCCAGCAGAGCCAGGAGTGCTCAGGCTGTGCCCAGGGTTTCTTAGGAGTGGTGGGGCCTGTGGGAGCCTTCAGGTGGAGTCCCATCCTGTGGTTGAGGAGGATTCCACAGGAAGGGGTTCTGAATCCATGTTATCTTTCTCAGGGACACGAATGCAAACCACCCAGGAAATGCAAAGTCCAGGTTGTGTGTTATTTGGGCACTTGAAGTGGTGTAACAATTATTAATTGATCAGTGTAGCACTGAGGATTGAGGCTTGGGCTCCCTTTTTGTCCTAAGAAAAAGCATTTTAACATTAAAAAAAGATAGTTTTCATCACTAGGGCCAGGAGTTGGACTCTGATCCTGGTGGGTCACTTCCAACTCAGGATATTCTGTGTTTCTATCATTTTTTTTATCTGCTGGCAGGGCTGTGGAGTTGTGGCTGTAAATTATTGCCCATTTCTGACTGGAGCTGATTCCTGGAGGCATTTCCTGGGGACTTTGCTGTGTCCAGTGGCCAGGGGAGGAGCTGTGGCCCTTCAGCAGAGGTGGAGCCGTGTCAGCCAGTTAATTGGGGTCTCATTTAATGCATAATTAGAGGATGCTCAGCCGTTGGGGGGACAGAGATCCCCACAAAGCAGGGAGGTGGAGCAGGAGAGCTGTGTCGGGGGGGGAGGAAGTGAAGGGCTTGGGGAATTTGTTTGCTGAGCTCTGACTTCACTTTGCATTTGGTGGATTTAACTGCCTGGAGAGGTGATGTGTCCTCAGACTGCCTGGAATTCCAGTTTGGATCTCAGTGTTTGAGGGCCTGGGGTCCTGCAGTGGTTAATGTGGTGCCCCAGTGGGGGACCCCAAGTGGGAGTGAGGTTCATCTTCTGACTCCTGTCCTAATTCCTGGTGTTCGTGGGGAGGGTCCTGAGCAGGATCCATAAGGGGAGAAAACATTGCTGGATGTGTTGTATCCTAAAGCAGTTCTGAACAGTGTCACCTTTCCCTTTGGAAAAGTGGGTTCTGTTTCTGTGGGTCACCATCAGTGTAATCAGTTCACAAACATGACTCGTTTCTCTGAAGGTTTCCTTTATTTATTCCCTTTTTTCTTCCAAACACACCGAGCTGCTGAAGGAATGTCAGAGCAAGTGGGGGAATATTTTTTGTTTTTTCCAAGCAAATTCTGTTGAGGTCTGTTCACTCCCCCTTTCCCAGACTCACACTTGGTCCTGGATTTATCAGCTTCCCTCTGGAGCCTGCATTTGCTCTGCAGGGGCAGTTTGTGCACACAGGGTGACCCTGGGACCTGCTGGGCCACTCCCTTGTGCTCCCCCGTGGGCTGCAGCAGCTTCTGGAAAGTTCCAAACCTTCCTTCCATTCTTCCCAGTCCCAGCAGAGCAGAACTCCTCTGAGGGAGGAGGTGGAGCTGGTCTGGTGGTTCCCCCTGGCAGGAGTGCTGAGCTTCCAGGCAGGACACTCAGGGAATCCTGGTGTTCCCATGGGAAGGGAGGGCACAGGGCAGAGCACATCAACCCTGTGTTCATCACATCCTGGATATTGGAGGAATTCCTGGCTGGGAGGGTGGGGAGGCCCTGGCCCAGGTTGCCCAGAGAAGCTGTGGCTGCCCCTGGATCCCTGGAAGTGTCCAAGGCCAGGTTGGACGGGGCTTGGAGCAACCTGGGCTGGTGGAAGGTGTCCCTGCCCGTGGCAGGGGTGGCACTGGATGGGCTTTAAAGCTCCTTCCAATCCAAACCATTCCCTGATTCCATGCCATGTGAGTTGGATTGGACTGGCTGCCTCCTCACTCCTCTCACTGCTGGTTTTTCCAGCTATTCCAGCTGGAATTCTTCTGCTGTTGTGCAGCACGAACCCTGCAGGAGTTTGGGAACTCCAGGATTTGTGAGGCATTTGCTGGGATTCTCCAGCAAGGGATTCACCCCCTGGTGTGAGGGAAGGAATGTGGCTGGTGCTGAAAGGGCTGGAGCATCTTCCAGGTCAGGACCAGCCCCAAATTCCCTCCTCAGGGTCCTGGCAACATTCCAGATCCTGATCCAGAGCTCAGGGAGCATTTGGACAGCGCTCTCAGGGACAGGGGGGATTGTTGGGATGTCCTGGGCAGGGCCAGGAGTTGGACTGGATGAGCCTTTGGGGTCTCTCCCAGCTCAGGATATTCTGTGATTTAATGGAAAATTCAGCAGCTTGGCACAAGTTTTTCCAAAGAGCTGCTTGTTCCTGGAACTCGAAGAAGGTCTTGGAGGTCAAGTGACCTTTAGTCCCTGGGCTGTACCTGAGCTGCCACCTTGTGCCTTCAGGGCTTTGTTGCGCTTCCTAAATTCTTGCTCCAAAGAATCACCTGAAAAATCAGGGATAATGTGAATTAAAACCACTCCAAACCCTCAGAAGGAATCAGGTTTTACCTTCCCTTTAAAGAAAGTGCTGACACAGGAATGTGACCCTTTGGTGTCTCCATGTGCTGGCAGAATGGAAGTGGGGTTTCATGGAATTTAGAGGTCAAAACATGAGGAAAAAGGCATTAAATTGTCCTGCAGGCTCCCTCAAATCGAGATTAGTGAGGGAAAGAGAACTGACTTTGTGAATAATCAGACAATTCTGGCAGCAGTCACCAAGTGCTCAGAAACCTGGGGGTTGGCTGTATCCCAGCCTCCTTAGTTTGGAATCTGCAAAGGTCCAGAGCTCAGGAGCTTGGGGACACTCAGCCTTTGATGGTTTTTAACATGCAAAGAAATGTGGATTTTGCTTCCCTGCTTTGGTGACCGTTTCTGTTCCTTTTTTATGTTTCAAATGAGTTCCAAACCCAGCACTGGTTTTCCCCTCACTCGTTAAATCATGGGCTGAGGGAAGTGGTCTGTCATGAAATGATTAAAAAATACAATGTACAGGGGCCATCAGAGGTTTGTTATTATATTATCACTTATTAGTATTAAATCATTATCACTTAATTATTAAAAGAAAAAACCAAACCAGAATCAGGAGGGAAGGAAGTTTTCCTCACTGCAAACCTTTCCTTCCTCACTGACCTGAATCCAAGTGGGCTTCTGGCTCCTTTCCCACTGGAATCAGAATTCCTTCCTTTAGCCTGTCAGTGGGCTGCACAGGTATTTGTGTGTTCTGGAGTGAAACTGTTATTGATAATTATCACTGATAGTGGTTGTGATCAGTGTGGGACTCCCTGTTGTTCTGTGGGGTCAGCAGGGTGCACAGAGCTCCTGCTGCACTTCCACCAGGATCCTGAGTTCAGCCAGCGAAGGGCTCTTGGGAATAAACTGCCCTTTGGAATTCAGAACCTCTTCTTCCCAGTTTCTGGAGTCTGTTCAAGCTCTTTTCCCTCAGTAGGAACTGAGGGCTTGGATTTTTCCCTGGGAACAGGATACTTTGCTTGTGTTCTCTCCTTCCCCGGCCCCTGGCCCAGGGCATTGTCCAGGTGTGTTGGGAAGCCGTGTGACATTCCAGTGACATTCCAGTGACCTCAGCAGGACTTGCTCCGTGTCCTTTGTGAACTGAACACACAGGGGTGCTGCTGGAACAGGGGCTGGTTTCCCAAATTCTGGCACTGCCAAGGAGCTGCAAACCCAGGATCGGGGCCGGGCTGTCCCAGCTGGGTTTGTGTCTGGGTGTCCTTCTCTTATGAGACGTTCCTGGAAAAGAGAGGAGGAGGGAACTGGGAGTCAGGAAGAGGCTCTGGAGGGCTCTGGGTGCTGTGTCAGAGGGACTGGGTGTTGTGCCCCAGCCAGAGCTCTGCTCCTCCATCCCACGTGGATCCTGTGCAGATCCAGAGGGTTTCCTGGGGATGGGCAAGGACTGGGCAATTCCTGCCACAATCTGCAGCAGCTCCTCCTTGTTATCCTTGTCCCACCCACAGGGGTGTGTTGGGAATCCCTGGAGAACAGACTCTGCAACAGGAACTTGTGGGTTTGTTACCTACGAATGGGAACCAGGGACCTGGGAGTCCTGGGAAAACAGGGACCTGAGAGTCCTGGGAAAACAGGGATCTGTGAGCCTTGGGAAAGCAGGGATCTGTGAACCTTGGGAAAGCAGGGGCTTGTGAGCCTTGGGAAAGCAGGGACTTGTGAGCCTTGGGAAAGCAGGGATCTGTGAGTTTTGGGAAAACAGGGACATGTGACTTCTGGGAAAGCAGAGACTTGTGGGTCCTGGGAAACCAGAAATCCATCAATCCTGGGAAACCAGAGACCTGTGAGTGTTGGGAAACCAGAAATCCATCAATCCTGGGAAACCAGAGACCTGTGAGTGTTGGGAAGCCAGGGATCCATCAATCCTGGGAAACCAGGGATCTGTGAGTGTTGGGAAACCAGGGATCCATCAGTCCTGGGAAACCAGGGATCTGTGAGTCTTGGACAAGCAGTAAACTATGAGTCTCCAGAAATCAGGGCTCTGTGGATGCCAGGACACCAAGGAGCTGTGATTGTTGGGAAAGGAGGGATCCATCAGTCCTGGGCGAGTCTTTGGAAGGCAGGGGCCGGTGCTCCTCAGCACTCAGGGCTCCGTGGCCCCTGGGAGAGCAGGGCCCTGCCGTGACCGTGGCCGTGGCCAGCCCTGGGCCGTGTCCCCGTGCAGGCCCAGCCCGAGGCAGCCCCGGCCCGGCCGTGCCCTCGCCGTGCCCGCAGCGCCATCCCCGCGTCCCGCCCGCGCTGCGCTGGAGCCGCTCCGTGCCGGGGTAACTGCGTCCGAGGCAGCAAGTCTCCGTGGGATGGAAATGCTTGACTTGCTTCCTGGGGCCAGCGGGGGGGCACGAGAGATGAGGGTTCACAGAATACCCTGTGAACTTTCACCCCTCTGTATGGAAACTTGTTTCAGGGTCAAATCCTTGTAGCCGCCTCCTTGCCACGGTCAGTGCCAGCCCTACTATTCCCAACTCTGGTGCCAGCGAGGCCTAGGTACGTAACTTTTAAGGAGTTTTTACAGTTCTTTACATCAAAGCGGATGTTTAAACTTTCTGTTAAGCTTTCACCATTTAACAACCTGTATTAATGCTCATTTGAAAGAATGTGACAGCTGCTCTGCTGCTAAACTGGGGGGCCCAGCGCCTTTTTCCGTTAAAAACCCCCAGGGAAAAGCGGAAGCTCTTTGTTCCATGTGGATTTTCAGGGGAGAACTCGAATGTGCAATTGCCGTGTTACGAGTACAATTCGGAGAGGGTTTTTTTTTTTAGATTTAAATACACCTAAAGAGCCCTGAATGTCCTGCCTGAATGTGCTTGTGTTCTGTGGGTGAGGAGGAGCTCCTGGCACGGCCGTGCCGGGCACACGGAACACTTCCCGAGCCGAGGAGAACTCTGGGATCAAAGAGAGTGTTTAGAACCGGCTGGGTGTCGCTTGGTCAAACACATCTGTCTGGAACAGGTCACTGCCACCTTGGGATCACCTCAGAGTTTCCTTAAGTTGTTCCTTTTTGCCAAACATTGATTTGTGTCTCGTGTGTCCGCGTGAATTCCGGGTTCCACACACTGGTTTGGGCTGAAAACCCACAAAGCTCAGGTGGATTTTTTTTTTTTAAATTCAGTCTGTGAAAGGTTGTTAGAAACATTTTTTGGAAGCTCCCACTTGCTATTTCAAATCCCAGTGCTAACTTTAGGCCTTGTTTTACTTCTCTTTTTCTGGATAGGATCAGTTCTTAAGAGCAGCCCCTGTCACTGGAGGAATGGGAGCTCAGCTGATGAGGAAGATGGGCTGGAGAGAAGGAGAAGGGCTTGGGAAGAACAAGGAAGGCAGCGTGGAGCCCATCATGGTGGACTTCAAGACAGACCGCAAAGGTGAGTCCTGCCCTCGGGGTGTCCTGGGCTCCCAGAGCTGCCGGGCTGGAGATGGGCAGGATCTCCTGATGGAGCAAGGCTGGCCTGGCTGCCTGCCCTGCAAGAGTGGACAGGTCCTGGGATTCTGCTCCTCTTCTGGTTTAGGCTTTGTCCTTGTGCCTGTGAGCTCTGCCAGGTGTCCTTTGCCTTCCCTGCCCTTCCCCTGCCCTGGTACAAAGTGCTTCCCAGTGATTCTTCCGTTAGGGATGTGCTCCAGTGGGATGCAGAGAGGAGGCACAGGCAGGGAACTGGCTGTGGAGGAGCTGTGGTGGCTGGTGTGGAGGCAGTGCTGGAGCAGGAGCAGGGCAGGATGGCAGGGGAGCAGTTGAACCCAGGCTGGGTGGGGTGAGACCCCCCAGCCTGTCACCCTCAGGGCTTGGGGCTTCCACAGGGATTTGGTTCCTGCTCTGTCCCTCATGTCCCTGCTGTTCCATCTCTGCTCTGATCTGCTGGAGGCTCCCCTGCTCAGCTCAGGGCTGGTTCCAGAGGCAGCTTTAGCCATCTCTCCTCTCTCTGTGTAAACCACCCCTGTGTCCATGGTTTCCTGTCTGTGGCCACAGGTGGAAAACCCCCTGGATCCAGCAGAACCATCCAGCCCATTCCAGGCTGTGGAGCTGCTCCTGCAGCCAGGCCAGGGTGCTTTGGAGGTGGAGGACAATTTTCCACCTGAAACACCCATCCAAGTTCTGGCCATTTTAAACCCAGGATGCCAAATTCCAGCAGTGAGGATTTCTGCTGGAATTGTTCTGTTCTTTACAAACCTTTAATATATGAAATAGGTCACAACTGATATCAAAGCACAGAAATACTCAGAATTATTCCAAGGCCAGGTTGGACAGGGCTTGGAGCAACCTGGGCTGGTGGGAGGTGTCCCTGCCCATGGCAGGGGGTGGCACTGGATGGGCTTTGAGGTCCCTCCCACCCAAACCATTCTGAGTGTCTGGGATTTCAGGGCTTGTTTTTGCTTTGGTCACTGCTCAGAACTGAGCTTGGAAGAAAACAAAGCTGGTTGGACTCAGTGATCTTGGAGGTCTTTACCAACCTCAGTGATTTTGGGATTCTGTGAATGACCAAACTCTTCCCATGTTTTTGTTCTGTACAATCTTTCTGTGCCAAGGAATTAAAACCAAAAGGTGGCTCGTGACAGTGATGGCCAAGGATTCCTCTTCCTGGCCTGTGACAGTCATGGGAAAAGAGGGATAACCTTAGTGCCAGCTGGGCTTTGCTTTGGATTTCCTGCCTTTGGAGTGTTTGTGATCATATGGGCAACCTTATCTGGTCATTCCCACAAAATTCTGCCTGGATGCAGAATCCTCTCTCCTTTTGAGCCACCAGCTCTGGGACACAGGGAGGTGAGGCAGCAGCTTTCCTGCACTGTGGGGAGGCAGCTGGACAGGGATTATCCATTTAGGACAAGCAGTTCTTCAGACATTACTGTTCTTGGATGATTAAATGACTGAAAAGTCCTTTTTTTTAAATTTCTGTGCAGTTTTAAAGAAAAGTCAGGAATTTTTGAAAGCAGATCTGTCTGTTAATAAATAACCCAGCCAAGTTTGTTTTGTAAGGATTTTTAACACATTTTTGAACTTATTCCTCAAATAAAATACAATTCCTAGTGCCAGGAATGTGCCAGGGAGTGACTCAGGAGGCAGCAGCTTCTTGGAAGTTCCTTGTTGAGGTCCCAGAGACAAGATGGGAGCTGAGTGTCAGTGCCTTGGAGTGGCAGGGAGAGTTTGAACGTGGAGAGAGTTCTCTGGCTGGTTGGGATGCAAAATTCTGTAAGGGGGAAGCCCCCAACCTTTCCTTCAGGGATTGTTGTCTCCCATGGGTTCGTGCCCCTTGGAAAGTCCCTGCTCAGGAGCTGCAGGAATGTTGGGAGGAGTGTCTGGTAAGGAGGGAAGGACTGTCTTGGAAAGCAAAGCAAACCCAGATGCCACCCAAAAACAAAGGTGAAGGAGCAGGAAGACACTGGAAGCACTTGCAGTATCTCCCTGTCCTCAGTCCCCAAACAACAGGAACACTCGAGGTAAGAAGCAAAGGAATGTGGAGGGGCTGAAGTCTGAGAATGGCAAAATCCGTGGGGAGAAACTTGGGTTTCTCTCACAGCTGGTCACTGGCATTTCAGACATTTTTGGCAATTCCTCATTTTATTTCTTACTCTTGGAAGATTTTCCAAAGAAAAATGTGGAGCTTTGGTGTTTCCCAGGGGCTCCATGAGAACCCGGGCTCCCTGCACCCACCTGGGGCTGTTCCTGCTCCTCTGCCCCCCTATTTCCTTATCTCCCAGTGGGGTGGAGGTGACAGTCCCTGGGCTGTGACCCTGCACACAGAGGGGATTTGAACACTGGGAAATACAGGGAGCACGTGTGTGATCCCACTCCATGGGGTCATTCCTGGCACGAGGGGACACACGGGGACATTCCCAGTCCATGGGAACCCTTCCCGTGCTCCGTGTGTTGGAGGCAGACTGAGGCACTCCTGGGCTGCACAGGACAGAGTTCTTCAGTTCCTCTCTTGTTTCTCCGGAGGGGTCATGGAAAACCGGGTTTCCCTGGAAAACCAGGGGGTTTCTGGCCTGTGCAAGACTGCTCAGAGTTTTTTGTTCAGGGTCTTCCTGGAGCCTTTGGGAAAAACAGAGGGAAAAACGCTGGATGAAAGGGAGGCTTGAGACTCGTGTGGAGTCTCCAGGTGTTCCCACTGATCCTGTTCTTGCTTTGCTGCTGAGAACACAGGGATCAGGTGGGAATCAGGGCTGTGAACTGCACTGTGTTGTTTCCAGGGCTGGTTGCTGTGGGAGAGAAGGCCCAGAAGAGATCTGGCCATTACGTGGTGATGAAGGATCTTTCAGGTGAGATTTTTTCCCCCAAACCCTGTGGCTGCCAAGGGCTGCTCTGACACTGAAGCCTGGGCTGTGTGTGTGGCCAGGGAAGCACCCGGTGTCTGCGCTGATGGAGATCTGCAACAAGAGGAGGTGGACACCCCCCGAGTTCGTGTTGGTGGACGACAGTGGGCCTGATCACCGCAAGCATTTCATCTTCAAGGTGGGTCTGAGCTGCCTCAGCTGCTGCTGAGTCGCTGTCCCAGGGCAGGGAATTCCTGTTCCTGTTTGGATGGAACATCTCAGCCACCTCAGGGGTGGCCAAGGATGGTGAGTTGATCCCAGGGCTGGAGCCCCTCTGCTCTGGAGCCAGGCTGGGAGAGCTGGGGGGGGTCACCTGGAGAAGAGAAGGATCCAGGGAGAGCTGAGAGCCCCTTGCAGGGCCTAAAGGGGCTCCAGGAGAGCTGGAGAGGGACTGGGGACAAGGGATGGAGGGACAGGACACAGGGAATGGCTTTAAAGTGACAGAGGGCAGAGTTAGATGGGATACTGGGAAGGAATTCCTCCCTGTGAGGGTGGGCAGGGACTGGGATAGAATTCCCAGAGAAGCTGTGGCTGCCCCTGGATCCCTGGAAGTGTCCAAGCTGGGGCTTGGAGCAACCTGGGCTGGTGGAAGGTGGCAGTGGATGGGCTTTAAGGTCCCTCCCACCCCAGCCCAGGCTGTGATTCCACGCAGGGGCTGTGCTGCCAGCCCTGGATTGCTGTGCCCCGGGCCAGGGGTCCCCTTGGAGCCCTGGCAGCTTTTCCAGCGCCGCCTTTCGCTGTCCCCAGGTGAGAGTCAACGGCAACGAGTACCGGCCCACCTTTGCCAGCCTTAACAAGAAGCACGCGAAGGCCACGGCGGCCACGGCGGCGCTGCAGGCGATGGGGCTCGTACCAAAGGAGAGCATGGTCAACACCACCATGTTCAGGAGTGCCTCCCACCGCTGAGCCGGGCCGGCCGCGCCTCCTGCGCCGCACAACTCTCGGTGTTCGGCCCTCGGGTTGTAAATACGTCGGCAGTTCCCACCTTGTAAAAACTGTACAGACGCCCACAGGTTTTTTTTCTTTTGTACCATCCAAATGTATTTAAATCATACTTAGTTTTTGGTATGTTTATATTGTTTACATTAGTGATGTAATTATTTCTTAAACGACTAAATCGGAGGACAGGCTCTGGAGGCATCGGGAATCCAAACCCACGGCTGAAGCTCCTGCAGTTCCTCTCCCTGTGGAACGCTGGCGCTGGGAGGTCCCTGGAGAGCACAGGATTGTCCCCCCCGGCCCTGCCCCGGGGGGCCCTCAGTGGCCACCTGCGCTCCGGGACAGCCGGGCGAGGCGACGAGAGGCTTCCAGAGGGACAGGGAGGTGACTCCCGCCGGTCCCCGGGACAGAGGGGCTGTTCCCAACCAGTGAACTCACTGCCCGATGCCGATCGTACGGATTTGTGGTTCATGTGAATTTTGAACTTTACCGGATCTACAACTGGACTGGGGGGGAGGGGGTAGGATGACGCTTCAATTGTTGTACCCGACTTGGTCAATAAAGCAGCACAAGTTCATAATCTGCACCCCTGGTCAGCAGACAGTAATTCCAGTGGATGCCAAGCCAGGAACCGGGAATTTAAATATGCCAAAATGCCTTCTGGAAGAACCACACGCAGCATAGAAGTGGCTTTGGAAGGATTCTCAACAGCCATGGGGTGGGAGGAGCAGGTCTGGTTATTTTTGTTGCTTTGGTCTCTTACAAAATAACTCTGGGTTTAACATTTCCATAAGGATCCTGTGCCCCCAGGGAGAGCCTTGGGCAGTTGGGTAGGAGAGGACATAGAAAGCTTTTCCTCCTCGTTACTTTATCTGTTATTTAAGAAGTATCAGTCCTTTGCCTGCGTGCCCTTGGAACTGGACAGGGCACTGCACCCTTCCTGCCAGCTCTGAGCTGGTGCCAGGTGCCAGGATTTCTGGACTGGGATAGTTCAGGTGCTCATTCCAGAGAAGTTTTTTTTGAGCTGTTGTATCTGAGCTGGGTCGGGGACCGGAACTCACTCAGGCCTCCTGTGAGGAATTCCTGGTGCCTGGAGCCCATCAGTGTCACAGAACAAGGTCTGTCCTTGCCCTGAGGGGACAGGAACAAGGTCTGTCCTTGCCCTGAGGGGACAGGGGTTGGTGTCTCGTGTGCAGCAGAGAAATGGGGTTGGTTTGCAGACAAAAGAGCCCCTCCAAGTCTGTCCAAGCGCTCTGGAAATGCTTCAGCTGATCTTCATTTTCATGGACGTTGTTGTCTTGAATTAAACTTTTTTCCCTTTGGCTTCTCGCCTTCGGTCTCTCCCTGAGTGTTCGGAGCTTCTCCAGGCTGTGGCTGAACTGCTGGGAAGGTGTGTGAGATCCAGAGGGAGCCTGGGAGTGCTGGGTGGGGGGTCTGTCTCAGCCCTTGGGTGCAGGATCCATCCCGGGGTGGGAGCAGCTCCTGCCCAGACCTGGGGCTTTGACAGAGCTGAGGCCTCGGAGCTGCTGAGGGTCCTGTTCCTGTGGCAGCTCCGGCTTCCCACTGGGATATGATCCAGTCTGGGAATGTACAGTCTCCTGTACTTGTTCTGTTCCTTCTTTGGTGTCCCTGCTCCCCATGTTAAGGTAAAGACCTGAGTTCTTTCCCAGCAGCAGAGAAATCCAATCAAAGGGGTGAAAATGGTGATGGAATAGTCATGGAATCATGGAATATCCTGAGCTGGAAGGATCATCCAGTCCAAGCCCTGGCCCTGCTCAGGACACCCCACCAAACCCCCCCGTCCCTGAGAACGTTGTCCAATGTTCATTAATTGCTGGATTTGTTATGGAAAAGTGTAGAAAATAATGAAATGGGGACTGTGCTGCCCTGCTCTCCCCCAGGAAGAGAGACTCCGTATTTAATGCTCCAAGAGCCTCTGTGTGTCCTGAGGGAGGGTCTGGATCTGGGCTGGAGTCAGTGAACCCCAAGGATGACAGGTCACAGCAGTCCCTGTAAAGCCACAGTGTAACTGTATCCCTGGGTATTCCTGGGGCAGGACACCTCCTGTGCTGGGGATGAACAGCAGGAGGCAGAGGAAGCTTTTCCTGCCTCAGGCTGCAGTGGCTGCTCTTGGAAGAGCCCTCCCAGCCCACGGATCCCCCTGTGCCCCATCCCCACCTTGTCCCCCAGCCCAGAGCACTGAGTGCCACGGCCAGGCCTTCCTGGGACACCTCCAGGGCTGGGCACTCCAAACCTCCCTGGGCAGCCCCTGCCAAGGCCTCACCACCCTTTCCAGCAGGAAATTCCTCCTGAGCAGGTGCTGCAGCCATTTAATTCCTCCCCCTTGTTGTGATCCAGGTGTAGTTCGTACAAAGGACTCCCTTAAACCCCGGGCAGGGGGTGGGACTGGGAGTTCTCCTGAGCAGCTCTGGGGAATATCCACCTTTTAGCTGGATCCAGCTGCAGGTCCCTGACCCCCATCCATCTCTGTGGAGCTCCTGACTAGGTGCTGGGAGCAGCCTGGGAATGAGTTTTGCCAAGAATTCCACCCATCCATAGAATCCCGGAAGGTCTGGGTTGGAAGGCACTGTAAGGCTCATCTTGTTCCAAGCCCCTGCCATGGAAAGTTCTAGTTCCAAACTGGTTATGAGTTCCTGCCTGGAGCAGGAATTCCGTACTCGGACCAGACTGTGCCTGTGCTGGGGGAGCACAGACCTGCCTGCAAACCACACCCATAAAAAGAAGAGTTTTATTTAAAAAAGACTTTCTAAAATACAAAAGGAGAAGCCCAAAGCCTCTCTTCCCGTTAAAAGTCCTTGGAAGTGTTTCCATGCCATGGGCAGTGCCTGGGATGTCCCTCCCGACCTGCCCAGGTGCTGCCCACGCCCCCTGAGCACAGCACACCTGGAACATCCTGCTCCAGGAGTGGCACCAGCATTCCTAGGCCTTCCAGGTGTAGGCATAGTCCTTCATCTCCAGGAAGCGGATGGCAGACTTGCCCAGGGTTGGACACTGCCTCAGCTCATCCAGAGTCTTGGGATGCAATCCACACGCAGGGAGATCCTGCTGGGATCCCACAGCCTCCTGTGGGAACGCACGACAAGTGTTTCTGTACCTCCAAACACGCTCTTGGACACCCCTGGGGAGCTCCTGCTCTTCCCATTGTCCCATTTCTGAGGGAATGACAAGCCACAGGGGCTGCCAGTGCTGATCACAGGGGGAGGTTTGTGTCCCAGGTTTGCACTCCAGCCCCGTTCCCAGGGAAGGTCTTGGTGTCCCCAGTTTGCCCCCCAGCCCCATTCCCAGGGAAGGTCTTGGTGTCCCAGGTTTGCTCTCCAGCCCTGTTCCCAGGGAAGGTGTCGGTGTCCCAGGTTTGTGCCCCAGCTCCGTTCCCAGGGAAGGTGTTGGTGTCCCTGTTTGCTCTCCAGCCCTGTTCCCAGGGAAGGTGTTGGTGTCCCCCATTTGCCCCCCAGCTCCGTTCCCAGGGAAGGTCTTGGTGTCCCTGTTTGCTCTCCAGCCCTGTTCCCAGGGAAGGTGTTGGTGTCCCCATTTGCCCCCATCCCCATTCCCAGGGAAGGTGCTGGTGTCCCCGTTTCCCCCGGCCCCGTTCCCAGGCAGGGCTGTGCTCACCTGGGGCCGGGGGCCGCAGTTGAAGGCGGCGCTGGGCTGGTGTGTGCTGAGCAGGGCGCGGAAGGCCCCGCGCTGGGCCGGGCCCAGCAGCCGGGTGAGCGCCCGCAGGGTGTGGGGCAGGACAGGCCCCAGCACCTCCAGGCTGAACACGTCCTCCGAGCCCCCCGGCACGCGGGCACGGGCACTGCGGGCCTGGGGGCACAGCAGGGATCAGGGCACAGCAGGGATCAGGGGGCACAGCAGGGATCAGGGGGGCACAGCAGGGATCAGGGGGGCACAGCAGGGATGGGGGGGCACAGCAGGGATCGGGGGGGCACAGCAGGGATCGGGGGCACGGCAGGGATCGGGGGCACGGCAGGGATCGGGGGGCACAGCAGGGATCGGGGGGGGCACAGCAGGGATGGGGGGCACAGCAGGGATCAAGGGGGCACAGCAGGGATCAAGGGGGCACAGCAGGGATCAAGGGGGCACAGCAGGGATCAAGGGGGCACAGCAGGGATCAGGGGGGCACAGCAGGGATCAGGGGGGCACAGCAGGGATCAGGGGGGCACAGCAGGGATGGAGGGCACAGCAGGGATCGGGGGGCACAGCAGGGATCAGGGGGGCACAGCAGGGATGGGGGGCACAGCAGGGATCGGGGGGCACAGCAGGGATGGGGGGCACAGCAGGGATCGGGGGGCACAGCAGGGATGGGGGGCACAGCAGGGATCGGGGGGCACAGCAGGGATCAGGGGGGCACAGCAGGGATCAGTGCTGCCCTCAGCACGGCCCTGCCAGCTCCCACCCACTCTGACACCACGGGGCCACAGGAAATGGGAACACTTCTCAACATTGTCAACTCCCCACTCAGTGCACCAGCACTGCCATGGCTTTACTCCTAAAATGCACCACCTGGAGTGGGGATTGTAGGAAGTGAAGTGCAAAGAACAGGGTGAACTTCTCTAGTGGAATAAGCAGCTCATCCCGTTCTTACTGGGCAGAAATTCCTGGCTGTGAGAGTGGGGAGGCCCTGGCCCAGGTTGCCCAGAGAAGCTGTGGCTGCCCCTGGAAGTGTCCAAGGGCAGGCTGGATGGGGCTTGCAGCAACCTGGTCTAGTGGAAGGTGTCCCTGCCCATGGCAGGGTGTGGCACTGGATGATCCTTAAGGTCCCTGCCAGCCCAAATCGCCCTTCACAGGAACAGCTGGTGAGCTGTGGCTCAGAGGCTCCTTGGTGCAAAGGGCTGGGACAGCCTCAGACCCCACGAGAGCTCGGGAGGAACCTTTCAGCCACCCTTTTCCCCCCGGGCAGTCCTGCCTGTCTGAGGTGCAGGAGGGGAGCCCGGGGCTGTGTGCAGCACAGGGCCGTGTGTGGGTGCAGGGGGTTTAGGAACAGGCTGCACTGCACACACCAGGCTGGCTCGGGCTCCAGCCACAACACCCCCTGTGTGGTGCCTGAAGGAAAGGACACCAAGGTGGGGGTGAGGAAACCCTCCCTGCCCCCTGCCCTCACCTTGAGCGTGTGCATGGTGCCCCCCCGGAAGGCCACGGGGGACAGCAGCGTGGGGGGCAGCCCCGCCTGCGGCCCCGCCACGGCCACCAGGCTGCGGCAGTTGATGAGCAGGTTGAGCAGGGTCAGCGTGGCCGAGCCCCTCACCAGCGCCAGCGACTCGGGCCTGTGGTCCACCTGCACCTCCTGCTTCTCCTTGCGCCTGGCAACGGGAGTCACGGGAAAACCACGGCCAGGGGGGAGATATCCCCGTGCAAAGGCAGAGCTGGAGCAGCAGAGCCCCCCCTGCCCTCTCTGAGCAATCGAGTCCTTCAAGCCCAAAAGCCAAACCCCACCAAGATTGCACTGATTTGTTCTTCGAATATTAAGCAGCATCTTAATCCTGGCTTCAGATTCCTAGAAATTCTTGTAAAGGAACTCAAGAAGACATGCACAGTCTCTCAGCATGCAGGAACGGGAGGATTCGTATTTGGAAAACAGCCCTCAAAAGCTCTGAGAGAACTTAAATCTGTACCACAGCACTGTAACAGCTGCAGGGTTTCCCGGTGTCGCACCTCTGGAAGTGCAAAGGAAGGATACAGTTGGATAGAAATGGTGTCTGGTTTCTTCACCTCATCTTGGACTCCCATCTCCTCTAGCCAAGAGAAACTTTCCTCGTCATCATCGCTCAGAGCTGGTTCCCTGGAAAGCACAGGACCAGTGTTAGCAGGGCAGCACCTCCGAGGAGAGTTTTCCAAATGGGCTGTGCAGGAGCCTGGAGATGCCCTTGAATTCCAGCACTGCACAGGGCTGTCACTTACTCTGCATCCTCTGCACTGCTGCCCCCTCTGAGGCCGTCAGCCACTTCTGTTCCCAAATCCTCCTCGGAGTTCTTCTGTCTCCTGGCTCTTTCTTCTACGAAAGGTAAGGAGAACTCTATGCCTGGAGCAGAGGAGAGGGAGCAGTGAGCGGTTCTGTCGCACAGCCCCTGCCTTCTGTGAGCCCTGCCCGTGCCGGCAGGACTGGCTGCACTTGCCTTCGCTCCTGAGGGCCTCCCTGAAGCCGCGGGTGGTGGGGGCGATGGCGGCGCTGAGCACGGCGCTGCCCCCCAGCCCCGCGGCGCGGAACAGCACCGTGAACTGCGGGCAGCACACGTAGAAATAGGGACACAGCCCCGCCTTGAGCAGCCGGTACAGCGAGGAGAAGCTCACACACCTGGGAACGAGCAGCAACAGCCCTCACGGTAGGCATTCCTTGGCTACTGACATTGCACAGGGGCTTGGGATGGAGGGACAGCACACAGGGAATGGCTTCCCACTGCCAGAGGGCAGAGAGAGATGGGAGATTGGGAAGGAATTCCTGGCTGGGAGGGTGGGGAGGCCCTGGCCCAGGTTGCCCAGAGAAGCTGTGGCTGCCCCTGGATCCCTGGAAGTGTCCAAGGCCAGGTTGGACACTGCTTGGAGCAGCCTGGGCTGGTGGAAGGTGTCCCTGCCCATGGCAGGGGGTGGAACGAGAAGATCCTTAAAATCCCTCCCATCCCAAACCATCCTGTGATTCTGTGATTAATTAAAATCCCATTGTCTTAATCTTACCAAATACATGACTAATTCGGTTCCACTCACCAGTCACTCCTGAGCACTTGCTGCAAGGCCTCATCCTGTGCCCAAGGACAAGCCTTTCCAGCTATTTTCCTGTCTGCCCCAATCCGAGGGAACAGCGGCAGCCACGGCAGCGAAGGGTGGAGCCAGTACACGAGGCTCTGCTGGAAGGCACAACGCAGCTCCGTGGACAGCTGGGGTTCCTGGAGATCCAAGAGGGTTTGAGGAGGATGGGAAAGCTGCCAGACACAAAGCTGGAGCTCCAGCCACCCTCCCAGCTCTCACCTGCACACTCTGGGGCAAGGTGGTTTCTGTAGCTCTACAGTGCTGAGCAAGTCCCTGAGCTTCCTCTTGTGCTCTTAGATGTTCTGTCCAGGTGAAAGGTTGGGAAGACATGAATAGAATCCGTGTTTTAATACTCCAGTCTGCAGGGAAGTCCTGTCTTGGTGAGGAGGGAACTTTGGGTACAGCAGTAGGTGAGTGAAGGTCCTGTCCAAACAGAGACAGCATCAGTTCAGTCACAGAAAATTAAACCTGTTCACAAGTGAAACCAAAGGCAAACTTTAGACTCAGCTGATTATTTCAGTCAGTACCAGATTCTAATAGAAATAACCCATTTTGTTGCTTATAAAACCACAAGATGGTTTTCACCCACAGGAGTCTTTCCAGCAATCATAAACAGGAACAGATCAAAGGACAAAAGATTCAAAAAAAAAAGAGAAAACAGCTAAAACCTTCCCAGCACTGTGTGCTGTTTCCTACCTCGGTCAGGGCGAGGATGTCGGCTCCTCCCGCGGGCTCTGCTCTCCTGGGGGGCTTCTCTTCACAGGCAGGCTCTAAAAACTGAACGAAACAGCAGCGTAAGGCCCAAAGGAGCAAAGGAAGCACCGATCATTTTAAAAGGGCCGATCATTTTAAAAAACGCCCCGGCAGTGACATTTCACGGCTGGTCCCAAGCACGGCCAGGCTGCAAACACCCACCCCTGGGGCGAGCACGAGATCCCCACACGGTGCTGAGCAAGAGTCCAGACTGACTTGTATGAGGCCGGGCCGAGCCCCGGGCTGGCTTTAAGGGGGCTCGGGGCTGAGGGCGCGGGCTGAGGCCGAGGGTGCTGAGGGAGAGGACTGAGGGCGATGGCTGATGGCGACGGCGCTGAAGGGCGAGGGCGCCGAGTCCCCTCCCCGCGTCTCCCCTCGCCTCTCCGGCGCCACGCGGAGAGCCCCCGGTGCCGGGGCTCGGTCCCACCTGCCAGAAGGGCGCTGCCGATGGATCCCCGCCCGCCGGGGCCGGGGGCTGAGGGGCCGCCGCCCGCTGAGGCGCGTTGTTGTTGTTCAGGCTGCAGAAGGGGTTGCGGCGGGCGGGCGCGGAGGGGCCCCGCGGGGCCGGGGCGGCGGCGGCAGCGGCGGGTTCGCTCCTCTGCCGGCGTTTGCGCTTCAGCCGCAGCATCGCCGGCGGCCGCTGGAAGCCGGGCGGGTCCCCGGGCTCGGCGGGGGCGGCCATGGCCGAGCGCAGCCCGCAGCACCCGCGGGCCCGGCCCCGCGCCAAAGGCCGCCCGCTCCGCCCCGGGGCGGCGCTGAGGGAGCGGCGCCGCCATCGCTGCGCCCTCAGGGCTCGCGGGGAGAGCGGCTCCCGCCAGCGCCGCTCCGGCCGGGACACGGACTAATAAAGGGGCAATAAACTGCTGCTCAGGAACATCAGTGGAGCTCCGTTCGGAAACCAGCCCCAAGTGCTGTGGGCGGGTGGGTCAAAGTCACCACACGGCTGCACCGGCGCGAAAATCACCTGTGGAGACGCTGCGGCCCGGTCCCAGCTGTGTGATATGTGAGACTAAACACACAGGGTTTAGTCTTTTATCCCAAATACACTAAAAACCCAGGGGTTTTTATCCCAGATAAACTAGTCTCTTTGGGCTCGAGATCTAGTTTTGGTCACAGCAGTCTGCGGTACATGGGGTTCAAAAGGCATAATACATGACAAAAATAAATAAATAATAAATTACTGCTGATTAATTTAAGTTGCTGGTCGGGTGTATGAAATTTGCCACAGGGCAAAAATCACCTGTGGGGATACCAGGACCAGCTGGGTGAGAGGTGCCACTAAACACACGGGGTTTAGTCTCTTTGGGGTAAAACTCCCTAATTCTTCAATCTATTTGGTATAGAAACTAGTTTTGATTGCATTAGTCTGTTGTACCTGGGGTTCAAAATGCACAATAAATAATAAAAATAAATGATTGTAAATACATGTAGTTCAAGAGGCATAAAGAGGTACTTAGGATCAACATAGCTACTGGCAAAAGATTTAATAAAAGAAAAAAAATATCTTTCTTTGGCAGTCTTGTCAGGTTTTTTTTTTTTTTAATTTTTTAAATTTTTTTAATTTCTTGTTTCCTGTGGTCTGCTTTATATTGCAAACACTTAGGCTCAAATGAGCAACATCAGATAAAAATCAACAGTTGGGTACAAGGTTTCAGAAGAACTGTGGCACTAAGGGAGGGTTCACACGCTTCAGACACGTGTGTACACACGTGCATGACAGCATCACTTCTTTTTGGGGCTGCATTACATCACAGGAGCAGTACAATCAGATTTCCTCCTGTTTTCATACACTGCCCATGCATCATTTATCAGGAACCTGCTCCAAATCCAGTGAGTGACAGAAGACAGATAAATTGTGGTTCTGGATGATTTTTTTTTTCCTCTTTAATTTCTTACGGTTGAAACCCAACAGCAGCTGGGTTTGGCTGTAGATGTTACTGATGTTTGTAACTGGGGCAGGGCAGACAAGATCTGTAGGTCAAGGCTGCTTCTTTGGAAGCTGCTGATGGGAACATTCTGCTCATGTGGATTAAAAAAACCCCTGAAGTCGCAGGAGCTTCGAGACCATTTGTGCTGAGGTACAAAGGATGTTTAAATTCTGGTTACAGAACTGTCTGAAAGTGTACAATGATTCACTCCACAAATATATTACGTTTCTTTGTCTCCCACAGGCTCAGAAATGAGGAGATTGCCTGTCAGAACTGGATGACTTGTCTTTTTCTGGCTTGATTCTTCTGAACAATTTCCATAGAAACTTTGGCCTCGTACAGTGGGATGGGTTCATCCAGCTGAGGCCTAAAGGGAAAGAGTAAAAGTGTCTGCTGAGCACACTCAGATCAACGGGGATGTCACAGGACAGACTTTACTTTCACTGTGTAAACCTCACTCCTTAAACAAAATAAAAGTTTTATAGCTTTGCTCGAGTGCACAGGAGGAGGGAAAAGCCCTAAAAGCAAACAGAATTTAATAAAAGTATATCCTTAGAGGGGGGGAAAAAGGGGTGGTGGTGAGGGTTTTGCTCAACAGCAACAGTTATCCTGCTTCGAGGGAAGGGATCCCACCTCGTTATGGGAGTGTTCCTCTCTCCTGAAGCTCTTCTCAGGAGTGTTAGAGCTGGCAAGAGTTTTCTGCTCCTAATGCTGAAGTAAAAAAACCCACAACCCCCCTGAGATCTCTCACCTGAAAACGCCACTTGATAATTTCTCCATGATATCTTCTAGGATGGGTATCCAAGAGGACTGTCAAGGAACAACAGAGCTGGAGAGAAACCTCTAAATAATCACGTTTGCTGGTCAGAGCCCTGGACTGATACAAGCCCAGCAGGATCCAGGCAAAAGGAAAATGAATCTCAATTCCAATCTTTAGATCAGATTTTTGCACTTGTTTCTATATGAGAGACTTTTCCCGCAATAGGATGAAGAAATGAAATATGGGATATTTCAATTCTTTCAATATAAAAATATTCAATATGAAATACAAGTGCAGCCTGCACTAGTACAACATTAATCAATCATTAATCAGCTAATCAATGGCATTTTCTGTGCAGGATGAAGAGGACAGACTTTGGGACCAGATAACTGCCCTGACTATTCATACAGGCACCCAAAATAAATCAAAATACAACTGGGAACACAGGAGAGCCTGGGAATTCTTGGAGCAGAGCTGCCATCTGTGAGTTGATGAGTAACACCCAGGACAGCACAACAGATGGGGCTGTATTTAGGCTTTGTAGGAAACTCAAAAAATAAGGTTCATCCTTCATTTTAAGAGCAATCTGGTTGTTATTTGAGTCCTTTAAAAAGCCATCAGCTTGTGATTTCTTCAGACACTAATGCCAGGTGCTCCAGAATTTCACAAGATACACAGGTCCTTAAATCCAAACCCACACAAACCTTCCAGGACTGGAAATGTGATGCTCAGGGAGCTCAGTCCAGCTGCTCCAGCCCAAATTTAGAAGGCATTCCTTTTCCCATCATTCCTTTTCCCACACCCATGTCTTCCCTCCATGCATTCTGGGTACATTAACAAATAAGTACATTTTATGTACATTGCAAAGAAGGGAATAGTAAGAAGCCAAAATATTTGCACTTCTGCAGTGACCTTGACTCCATGAAGTTTACAGATGATGCATCCAATGCCCAAAAGAACAACACAAATCATGCCAGAGTTTCACTTGCATAATATAAAAAACTTAGAGAATTAAATCTTCAACTAACTGCTTCAAATTTGAACCAAAATATTGCCTTTTTTGTCCCAGAAAAGGTGTTTTCTATTGCAGCAGAGCTTGTTCAGACATTTTCAAGGCCAGAATTCCAAGTGCCCCCCAAAAGGATATAGAGATACTTCCCTTGCTGCACATTGGACAAGTTCCAGATCTCATCATTCAGGAAGGACACCGTGGCTCCTTTAAGGAACAAGGAATGGCTGTCTGGAGGATCCAGCTTAAGCAAATGGAAGAGAAATGTCATTTAGTTACTTTTCCCCCTAAAAAAATAAAGGTTGAGTGGTTATTTATACAGATGGTTAAAACAGAGAAAAAAATCACCCCTTGCCCATCCTTAAAACTGAGGAAACTGGTAATATTTACAGGTTTAAGTCATAGTTTTCTGTATATATATCTACATATTCTGTGTACAAGCTACTTGCTGCCACAGGTATCTTTACCTGAAGGTTTTTTTCTGTTGTTATCCAGTGTCCCCCAACCCCAAGCAGAGTGATGATGTCGTGCTTGTGAGGCAGCAGCTGGGATTTGGAAGCTGATTCATCTTCAGCACTATATAATTTCACTGGGGAGGAAGAATAAATTCATCTGAGCTCAGCAAAGGAGAATTTAGAAAATCCAGTATAAATCTATTTCCACACATTTCAGTGGAACTCCCAAGAAGTTCTTCAGGTATTTCAGCTGAAAACAGTTGAAAACTCTGAATTTCCTATTTTATTTGTACTCTGAATATTTTGTATGCTTTATACACTTTATATTTTAAATACTTTATTCAGAATCATATCTTTTATGACTGAATAGTAACTTCAGAGTTTCCAACCATTAGAGTTGGTTCAGAGCACAGGTTGCCAGTGCTGGCAATTTTGGGTAATTTTTGTATTAAAACGAGGCAGCAGAAACAGTGATGTCACAGCCCTATGCTGTGAACACATTTGTTTTATTTTCACTTTCAAACAGAGGAAGATTTCAGCTGAATTCAGCAGCTTCCACTAGAGGGTGACACAAGGAGGGCTATGGAATAAACTAGCTAAAGAATAAAAGCCTAGGAAGTGGTGCAGCTCCCAGCCACATTCCTTGCCAATAATGCTGGAAAGCCCAAGGCAGTGGTGGTGGGAGGAGCAGCTTTCCCGCTGGGAATACCTCCAGCATCCAGCACAGTGTCCACTCCAGTACCTCCAGCATCCAGCACAGTGTCCACTCCAGTACCTCCAGCATCCAGCACAGTGTCCACTCCAGTACCTCCAGCATCCAGCACAGTGTCCACTCCAGTACCTCCAGCATCCAGCACAGTGTCCACTCCCAATCTTCCCACAGGGAATACCTCCAGCATCCAGCACAGTGTCCACTCCCAGCCCTCCCCAGGGAATACCTCCAGCATCCAGCACAATGTGCACTCCAATACCTCCAGCATCCAGCACAATGTCCAATCCCAGCCTTCCCCCAGGGAATACCTCCAGCATCCAGCACGATGTGCACTCCCAGCCCTCCCCAGGGAATACCTCCAGCATCCAGCACAATGTGCACTCCAACATCTCCAGCATCCAGCACAATGTGCACTCCCAGCCCTCCCCAGGGAATACCTCCAGCATCCAGCACAATGTGCACTCCAATACCTCCAGCATCCAGCACGATGTGCACTCCCAGCCCTCCTGTCTCCTCCAGGCAGCTCTCAGCCACGTCTATCTTGCCGTGGGCCACGTCGATCACCCGGGCTGCAAGAGGGGGACACGGGGGTAACTCCAGGGAAAATGCAGAGTTTACATTCCCAGTACAACAGGAGCCTTCTGGGCTGCAGCTGAGTCAGAAAAAAAGTCAAAACCCCTGCCCATCATTCTTTTCCCTTTTACAACCCAGTGCAAAATCCACACCAAAACCAGGAATGCAGAAGTGAGACTCACAAATCTGTTGGGCCCAAAAGGACAACACGTGGTGCTCTAGGAATCCTTCTGTAAGTTCATTCTTTGCTACTCTTCTTGGCCCTTCAAAACTACCAGGTCCTGGAGTGCCCAGCTGTGTTACTGAAGCCAAGGAGTGGCCAAAAGATAAGGAGGCTTTTTATTTCCCATTACCTCTGGAACAACCACAGCAGCAAAGCTTTGGGTGAGCTCTCCCAGCACAGCTTCCCTTACCCTACAGAACTGATCCCACAGCAGGGATGACCTTACATCCCATGGCTGCCTGATGGTTTTAACCTGGAAATGACTCTCCAGGTCATTAATTAAAGAGAACATGTGGTCATAGTGTAATAAAGATGGCATAATTAATTAATTAATTAATGGTAGTCACATTCCCCATGTGCAAACAAAACCCCATAATATCCTTCTCAGTTTCTTAAAAGGTTGTTCTTATCACGGCAATTTGACAAGGTATAAAACCTCTGCAAATACTCTCACTTTGTGAGAACAATTCTGATTTTGTGGACCCAGAGCCTGACTATGACAAAGAAAGGCCAGAGTTTCACCAGTTTGACTGTTTTCTGATTTCTGCTTAGTTTTGTTCCTTAACTCAGCACAGTGCTTCAAACTCCACTTATCAGAATCCTGGTCAAGTTCCTTCCTAAATAATGCTGGAAAAATTTCACTCCACTGTGGCAAAGGCTGAGAACAAACTAATATAGTTTTTTATAATCCTTTGTAAGTTATACACTTTTCACAAAGCATTTGAAAATCAGTTCAGTTCCTCCTTCTGTGACCTGCACAACTTCCAAAGTCACGTTATTCTCACTGGCAAAACTGCAGTTTCTCTCTTCCATCACCTCTGGGAGAAGCAGAAGTCCCAGGATTTCCCAGCTTCTCCCAGGGTTTGCTCCCCCCCCCAGGAAGTTCAGCTGCCAAGTTTAAAAGCTGTCACCCAAAGGATGTGCTGGGGCTTTATTGACTGTGCTCAGGGGAGCCAGAAAGGCCCCCCCTGAAAGCTCAATGTTGGTGTTACAGAAAAAAAAAATCATCACACAAATCAAACTAAAAAAAAAAAAAGAATGGGGTATCCCAGGGAACAGAAGAAACATCTGTGTATGTATATATTCTTTTTTTCTTGTGTTTCCAAAAGGAACTCATCACATTATTAATGGAATATTCTGTCTCGAGTCTCAAACACGGGGCATTAAAATGTCAAAATCAGTTACAGTCCCCTCCTTCATCCTATTATTATATTTACTGCAGAGATTACTGAAGACATAAAAAGCCCCATCCTGTTGGTCTAAATACAAATCCTTAAACATTACCAGGAACTTCTACTTCAGGCACAGGGATCAGATTTATTAAAAACAAACCCCAAAAACCCAAACACAAACCCTGAGCCTTTTTGCTTTCACACTCAAACTGTTTCTCTCTTTAAAGCTGTACCCAAGTTCTATTTCTTTATTTGAAGTTGCAACTATAATTCCCCCCTCCCAACCATTCCATGGAGCAGCTTGTTATGCCCAACACAAACTGCTGCTCACTGAAAACTGAGAGACTGTTGCTAAAAAACTCCCAAAAAACCCACTAAACGAGCACAGAACTGAAAAATTTCCACCCACGGACATGAGGAGCCACTTAGAGCTTGGGTTACTCAGAGCCTTTATTTGATATTAACATTAAAACTTAAAACTGCTGAACTTCAACTGAACTCAAAACTGCTGCAAAAAGCAGCTCTGCCAGAGTCAGACTGGAATGTGCTGGCAGGGCTGGGAGAATAAAATTGCCAAGTCCTTCCTTAGCTCATGAATTTTTCATATCATTAGCAAAATATACCCATAAAATATTGCAAAGGGAAGATTTAGGTGTTTTGTCTTTGACCCTGGTGTACCAAACCTCTGCACATCACCAGCATTCCCAAAAATCCTTCAGTTCTGATGTCTGTCATGTCTGGAGTACAGTAAAAGAGGCTTCTGGAACAAGGAAAAATAGGGCTTTTTTGGCAAGTTGCAAAAAAATAGAGGTAATAAAAATATAAATAAGAACTCCAGAGAAATGAGTCTGCCAGGTCCTGCATTCCCAACAAAAAAGCTTTGCAGTTCCCTGTGGAGGATCATTCAGGTCAGGCAGCAGAAATGCTCTTGTGTAACACCAGGCTCTGCTTCCTGCAGCATTCTGAGCCTCCAGAGCCTCTGGAAGAGCTCCCTGGAAACTCCCCCCAGCCCTGCAGATGTGTGGAGGGCACACTGGGCTGTCTGTGCTCCCGGGAGGGGATGGAATTTGGCAGGAACTCTGTGTCTGGGGAGCAGCTCCAGCTCCTTTGAGCCCTGTGCTCACACAGTGTCCCCGAGGCAGTGCCCTGTGCACCTGCAGAGCACCAGTGCCCGGGCTGGGGAGGCACTGGGAGCCACAGGGAGATGGGAACACTGCTCCAGCTCTCCTGGGAAGGCAGGTTTGCCAACAGCAATAGAGAGGGGGGAGAGCCCAGGGACTGAACCCACCTGGGAATGGCATCTCACCCCAACCCCTGCATGTTTGGGCTGATGCACATTTGATAACTGGCTACCCAAGGCACTTTTTACAGCTGCTTTTCTGTACACTTCCTTGGATGCCAACAAAAATCATCCACTGACAACTGAACACAGTGACTGAACTGCAGCACCCTGGATTTTGGGGAGGAAACAGGCACCAGTTCTAACCTCTGTTCACTGCCCTGCAATCCCACCAGACCTGGCAGTGCCATCCTTTCCTTTAAAACTGCCTGAACAAAGAGGTATTCCACTTTCCTCCACAATGCAACATTGAAATAAGGACAACTTTGATCAGAAAAGACTCCAGGAGTATTGTCCTGTAGTCCAAGTGGCACCATTACTTATCAGGGAATAAACCCCCAAAACTGAGGTATCAAAGAGAAGAAGTCAGGGAATAACACAAGGATTGTGTGCAAGGCCAAGCTTGTTTAGAAAGAGGAAAAGGCAGAGCCTGGAGTGTCCAGGTCCAGGTGTGACAGCACCTGAGACTGAGCTCAGCCCAGCCTGGAAGGTACTCCTGGTTGGAAAGTGGGGCTGATGAGCACTGGATGTCAGGCCTGTGGTCACACCTGGCCTCTGACTCAGGGACCTGGATCCCACACTGGGATCCTGCTGAGTTAGGAACCCTTCCTTCTGCTCACAGCAACCACTGTGTCAGATGAAAAGCCTTCTTGAGGATTGCACCTAAAACCAGCACTTGAGCACTACTGGAAAGCCCTGACAGTCATTACAATTCAAATGGAGAATAAAAATGCCAAAAGAGACACCTAAACCAGAAATGAAACACCTATGGAGCACCGAAGTAACTTGAGAACTATTTAATTAGACTATTTACCAATTTTCGTTTCAGTTTTCAGCTACTGAAATAAGTCTCTAGACCAGACAGAAAAGAACTATTTTGAGACATCCTTTAGGATAAAGTGAAGGATCAAACTTACCCACGGGAGGCCTGAGCCTCTCCAGGAACTGCTTGTCCTCCAGGCTGTGGGCAGTGCAGATGACTTTGGCCCCTCTGTGCTGGGCCAGCTGAACCGCGATGGTGCCGAAGGGCTGCAGGGGGGAAAAGCAGATTCGTTCATTAATTCATTAATTTATTCACCTACAGCAGCAATTTGATGCCCTTTAAGAACAACGAGATCACAAAGGCCATTCAGGAGAAGTCAGGGGAGTATCCAGAAATGAACTCACTCCTGCAACAAAACACAGCTGAACCAAGAATTGAACATTCACAGATCTGCTCCTGTCCTACGTGAGGCCAAAAAAGGTCTTTTCAGTGACTGGGAAGCTCTGAGCAAACTTTCAGTCATTCACTGGTTCTCCTCTTCAGCAGAATAGCTCAGATTCTACTTTAATTACCACAACCACCTTCCCTGCAATCGGAACTCGGAGCTTTGGGACCTGCTGGAGGAAGAAATGCTCCAAGGAAAAGCCCCAGCTGTGTTTCCATTACAGGACCTTGGCTGAGGAAGCTCCATGTCTCCATTAGCAATGAGGACTGCAGGGATGCAAATCAAATTATTTATTGCCAAGGAAAGTTAAAAAGCAGAGGTGGGAAAGGAGTGAAAAATAAGGTATAACTTCAGACTGGAACTTCATTCCAGTCTGAAGTTATACCTTCAGGTATAACTTCCCTGAAGTTATACCTGAGGGCTCAGGGTAAAACTGTGTCACTGTACAACAGCAGAAAACCCTCCCCACACAGCAGGCAGGATGGAACTCCTGGCTCAGGATCTGATGTGGGAAAGCCTTTCCTATGAATCCATTCACTGCCAGCAGTGAGGCAGAAGCCTTGGGAAGTGCAGGTGTCCGAAATCCCGAGGCTCTGGTGCTCAGCCAGTTATTCCCAGCAGAGGGATGTGGTGTCCCTGCAGTCACTGCCCAGCTGGTACCTACACTGGCTCCATCCAGCACGAGCACAGTTGTCCCAGGAGAGGCCTGGGCCAGGTAGTGCAGGGCTGTGTAGGCCCGGAGTCCATCCCGCACCGTCCCGGCTGCTGCAGCCCAGCAAACCTTCTCTGGCTTCTGCACTGGGGGGAGAACACACAAACAAACAATCAAAACATGGCAAAAGCACCCAGCAAACCTTCTCTGGCTTCTGCACTGGGGGGAGAACACACAAACAAACAATCAAAACACGGCAAAAGCACCCAGCAAACCTTCTCTGGCTTCTGCACTGGGGGGAGAACACACAAACAAACAATCAAAACATGGCAAAACCACCCAGCAAACCTTCTCTGGCTTCTGCACTGGGGGAGAACACACAAACAAACAATCAAAACACGGCAAAAGCACCCAGGAAAGCCCTGCCCTGTCCCAGCTGCTCAGGAGGGTTCCAGCTGCAAACAGGGCAACGTCAACAATGCTTGTTTCCCTCTCATGTATTTAAAAAAAAAACAAGGAGAAGATATCTTACCACCTTTTACCCAATAAAAGCAGGGATTTAATTTTGGTATAACCAAGTTTAAAGGGGTCATCTCCTAACTACATAGCTGGAATTCATGGACACTCACAGAAACACAGTACAAACTGATTTACAGTCACAGAGCCCCAGAGTGGTTTGGGTTGGGAGAGACCTTAAAGATCATCCATCCCACCCCCTGCCATGGGCAGGGACACATTCCATCAGCCCAGGTTGCTCCAAGCCCTGTCCAACCTGGCCTGGGACACTTGCAGGGATCCAGGGTCAGTCACAGCTTCTCTGGGCAGAACAAAATTTGAGCAGAAGAGCAGTTTGCTCAGTAACAAACTGCTGGGAGAAGCACAGACACTCTCAAATTTAGTACCCTACTCATTAAAGCAAACTATGCCCAGAAAGGGAAAACTGGAAATTCACAATAATTGAAGAGAATGTTTCCAAACTAGGCTTTCCCTAATCCTCATTCCCTGAAAAATTCCTTTCTCCAGCCTCTAGTCTGTTCACTTCGTCCCATCTGTTAATCTGTGATATTCATGGACTGAGTCAAAGTGAGGAAAAGCAAATTTCTCCTCAGCAAATTTTGTGACAGATGAGGTGAGGAAAAAGTGTAACAACAATGAAGCAATAAAAAAGGGAAGGTAGAGGGGAGAAAAAAAAGAAAAAGGAAAAAACCAAAGTCAATTTGTGTGATTTGGGCCCAACATGAACCCATTAAACTTCAAAGAGAAAGCCCTTGGGAGCACTGAGAGTTCAAACCTCTGTGACCAGGTGGAGCAGCTGGAATGTTGGAATGGAAGGAGTGTGCCCAGAGGCCCAGGGGAATGAGCTCCCTGTCAGAAAAGCTGACCCAAAGTATAAATATTAGCAAAATATATGATCTACATACCCAAATAATGCTCGTGAACCAGGATAACTTCACAGAGACCAGACTCCTCAGAATCCAGAGGTAAAATTCCTGAAGGGAAAGGAACACAGACCTTGAATTTCACACCAGCATCAGTTCTAACCAAACCAGCTCCTGAGGAAACCCCTGGGCCCCCTTGGGGTGGGTTCAGTCACCTCTGGGCACGTTTGTGACAGGCAAGAAAACCTGGCCCCTGCAGTGTCCATGGGCACAGGGCAGTTCCAGAGGGGCTTCAAACGGCATTTTGGGATTGTCAGGTGATGTCTGAACCCATTTCACACTGAGTGTTCCCAGCTCCACTCCAGGCTGTGGCTCCCAGAGGAGGAAACAGGCCCAGAGCAGCCCCCCCAGGGCCCTCTCCCCTCCCAGCCCCATCCCTGCACTCGTGGGTTGCAAAGGCAGCACAGAAGGGACAGAAGGAAGCAGAGGAAGAACACACAGGAATGTGTGAGTGTGTTAAAAAGCTGGAATAGAGCAGAGAACTGAAGGGCAAACAAGGCACTCAGGGAAGGCAGAGAGAGCACACCCAGAGTAGGCAGAAATAAAAAGATCCCCATCCTGGTCATGGCAGAGCTTTTCCCTCCTCTGGCCACAGGAGGTTCCTGAACAGGAGGTTCTGGCATCCAATCAACCTCCTCAATAAATGTCCCCTCCCCCCCAGGGAAAACCATTCCCTTTTTCCCCAAACCTTACACTCCATTGAGACCTTAAATCCTCAGCAAATTTGGCTGCTACTTCCAGTCTTTCCTAATTGCCAGTAAAAACGGCCCCCCTACAGTAACTGTCCACACCTGCAGCTCTCTCCAGGGTTTATCCATGGAATTATCAGTCTATGGGAGCTGCCAACAGCAGTTCCTGTGCAATGAGGGAATGAGGCAGGAAGGGCCACAATCTCCAAACACACATTCTTACTGTCCACTGTGTCCCACCTTCAGAACTTCAGCCACCCTCTAATCCTTTAATTTAGCACACAAAACATAAACAGGTCTGAAAGAATGTCCCTAAGAGACATCTCCTCTCTCCTAAAGCACCATTCACATTTTGGTGGTTAACACAGTATTTCAAACCCTAGGAGAAACCTCTAGAACAGAATTCTCATTTGCAAGAGTTTGTTCACATGACACCAGCTGAATCTTTGAAAACACAGGTCAGATGTAGCTTTAACAGTTCTTATCACCTCAGCCATTCGTTGTAAGAAGATTTCTGGTTGTGTCAGTTGATGAGGCCAACAGGCATTGACTTACCCACCACTTCATCATCTGGCTGGAAAAAGGTCACCTTGCTCCCAGCTCACCAGGAGAGGGGGGAAAGGAGAGAAGAGAAATGTTTATAGTGAAATGGAACGTGCACTTGAAAGCTCTGCTTCTCACTAGCTCAAAAAACTAAATACACACTGCTAGGGAAAATAAATAATTTATTAATTACACACACCCCACCCAAATTCAACCCAAATGTTGAATTCCCTAAACTTTGGCACCTCATCCACACTCAGTCCCATGCAGGGACACAGGGGGGAGTCTGAGGGAGCCAGGCTGGAACTGCACCCACAGGTGGATCCCCAGGGCAGCAGATGCACTGTGAGAGAACTTCCTGCCATAAAGGTGTCCTGTACAAACAGGATTTATGTGTTCTGGATGGCCAGATCCAATTCCTGCTCCTAACTCCTGCTCCCCCTCCCCAGACAATGCCACTGACTCACCTTCCAGCACCACTCCAGAAATCTCTCGTCCCACAGGCACGAGTTCCTTCTTCAGCTTAATTTCTGACAGAAGCTAAATTAAAACAGTGGTTACAACACTTACTGAGGCTCTAAATGTGCATATTTATAATCATCTCACAGTGTTTGATCATCCCAGGAAGGAGGCTGGGCCATTCCCAGAATGTTATCCAGGGAAAAAAGGACACACTTTCCTCAATTCATGTTAAACCTTGGCACTGATTTTCTGTATTTAAATTCAGAAGCATTTAAAAAATAAAACCACAGGGTTATTACCAGGCAAGACAACGTGGGACTGGGGAGTGCAGGGGAAGATAAGAGGAGTTTCCTGCAGGAGAACTCCCACGTGCCAGCTGACCTGTCCCCATGAATGAGCACCCCAGTCACAGGTGCTTTTGATTTAGAGCCATGCAGGAGCCCCCCAGCAATGCTGTGCCTCTGCACAGCCTCAGATGGCAGAGATGGGACTGGGCCACTCCCCAGCCAAGGCCCTGGAGACCACAAACACCCCCAGCCTTCATCAAACCCCGGGGAAATACCTTTGTGTCCACCAAGCTCAGGGCACAGGCCCTCACTTGCACCTTCACCTCGTGGTCCCCGGGGGGAGGAAGGTTTTCCTAGGACAGATTTACAGGTGTTACATTGCACAGTGAGCAGGAATGTGCTCCCAGGAGCCTCTCCAGACTTTCCCACAGCCCCTGCTCAGGCTGTTGTGCAGGCAGAACAAGAATGTTTCCTCAGTGAAAAGGGATTTACCTCCCCATTTTAAGTACATGTGTATCACTATTATTATTACTGTTCTATTACTGTAATTCTCACTATGATATTACCATTATTATCACTATTATATTCCTACTATTACTGCAAACTGGTCACCAGACCTCACAAAACCTCTGCAGACAGTGACATTATTTTTCTGTTGGGTTTTTTCCCCCTTCTCTGAGACTCAAATCCTGACAAACTCCCTGAGGTCAATATTCCAACAGTCTAAATGGTGCCAAAGAAACAGTCCCACAAGTGGTGCCTTCCTCCCTTGCAAAAATGTTGAGCTAATGAGGCCTCCCCTTCCTGATTCACCTTTTGGGTTTGGGATTGATACCAGAAATGATCTGAAGGAGTTCAGTGCTGCTCCTTTAAAGTCTTCAATGAGCCACGTTGAATTCTGTGGCTCCAGAGAGCTCCTGAAGAGCTGCCCCAGGCACTGGAGCACAATCCTGTTCTTCCATGGTGGGTGTGTGCTGGAATTGTGATCCCAGTCTCCACTGAGAGCCAAGAACTCCCAGGAGGACAGGAAACACCAGCAGCCAACACTCCAAACCTGATCATTTCCCCAAGCTCTGTTTCTACTTTTCCAGTGACCAGAAAACCCAACCAGGAGATGTGGACACAGGGTGAATTTTTCAGGCCTGCAGAGCTTGTTTTCAAAGCTTGGACAAGAAAACTGCAGAGAAATCCAGCACTTGGCAAGTGCTGCCTGACAATAAAATACACCTCTCCTGCCTTCAGTTCCCTGTCTATGTGTGCAGGGATTCTACCAGCTCTTTGTCAAGCCTAGAGGAGATTGAAGTGCTTCAATTCCCTGGTGGCATTCAGCCAAACTCCCTCCTCCCTCTGCCTGATTAATGGAGCTGTTGTGATGGGAACTCACTCTTTCCTGGAACACAAAAGTCATTTCCTCTCCAGGTGAATTCTGCTGCCCAAACAAGGCCTTCATAGTGACCTGAACAAATACACAGAGACCAAACTGTGATGTCTGAATGTCCAGAGAGCAAACAGGTCATTAAAGCCTTATTAAACTAAATAAATCACTCCATAAGAACAACAGCAACTGTTTGCAGGCAATTCGAGTCTTTGTCATCCAGAAGTTTTAAACCAGATCAACAGATGAGGCAACATGTGCTGTCACCTGCAACAGGTTTTGTTAAATAACACAGCAAATCCTTAGGGTTGAGAATCACAGAATCATGGAATTGTTTGGGTTGGAAGGGACCTTAGAGCCCATCCAGTGCCACCCCCTGCCATGGGCAGGGACACCTTCCACCAGCCCAGGTTGCTCCAACCTGGCCTTGGACACTTCCAGGGATCCAGGGGCAGCCACAGCTTCTCTGGGCAACCTGGGCCAGGGCCTCCCCACCCTCCCAGCCAGGAATTCCTTCTCAATACCCCATCTAAATTTCCCCTCTTTCAGTGGGAAGCCATTCTCCCTCGTGCTGTCCCTGCAGCCCCTCTCTAGCTCTCTTGGAGGCTCCTTCCGGTCTAAAGGCAGTCAGTGGCACACAGGAATTCCCGCTGGGTGCCCCCCGGCAGTCGATGGTCTCTTTGCCATCCACATCAGACCCGGGCGGTGCAAAGGCCAACACACCCCGAGCAGGAACGCGGGGACCCTTCCGTGTCACCGCACCACAAACCACAGCTCCGGCTCCTGGGCTTCTGTGCCAGCCCGGCGTACGGCGTGCTCAGCGCACAGGAACCTTTTGGAAAGGAAAGAAACCACAGTAAACCCGAGTTCACAAGGACAAAGTCCCCGGGCAGCCTCTCAGGGCTGCGGGACCCCGAGAACCCCGACGCACCCGCGGTTGCCATGACAAGCCGTCACTTCCGCCTCCGATCCAGGCACCGCCCCCACCCAATCACGGCCCCCGGCGGCCCCGCGGGCGATCCCGATTGGCTGCGGTGGCCGCCGCTCGGCAAGAACGCCTTGTTGCGATTGGCCAGCGCGGCTGTCGCTCATCCCAAGGGAGGAGGCGGGAGCCGCCCGGCGGTGCCGCCCTGCGCGGCCTGAGGGGCAGCGCCGTGGAGAGGGAGGAGACATGGAATTACCTCAGGAGTTACTGCCGTGTGCAAAATAAAGGCGCCGCCCGCAGCCGGCGAGGAGGGTCCTGGGCGCTCCCTCCGCTCCTCGAGCGCTGGCTCCCTCAGCCTGGCAGAGCCGTGATTGGCCGGAGGAGGCGAGGCCCTGTGGCTTTCGCGGCTCTGATTGGCGGCGCACCCTGTCCGTCACTCTTGGGGGGCGGACAGAACGCCTGTCAGAGCCCCGATCCACCTCAGGGGGCGGGGCCGTGCCGCTCTCCGGCTCTCTGACTGGCCATCGTCCTGCCCGTCACGCGGGGGGGGCGGGCAGGAGGCAGAGCGCCGCGATTGGCCGGAGGGGCGGGACTTCGGCTTTGCCCCGCTCGTGATTGGTCTCGCGCCCTGCCCGTCAGGCGGGGCGGTGCGCGCGCGTCAGTACGGCGGCCGCGCGGGGCCGTCCCGCTCAGACGGGGCGAGGGCGGCGATGGCGCGTCCGGCGGGGGCGGCTCCGGCCGCCGCTCCGGCCCCTCCGGCCCCGCGGGCCCCGCGGCGCGGCCGCGCCCGCGAGTAGGGGCCGTCCAGACATGAGGTACGGCCCGGCGGGACGGGGGACGGCGGGACACGGGCCGCGAGCGGCGGGGTTCGCCCCGGGCCGGCGGGGGGGCAGCGCCGCCGCAGCCCCGCGCGGAGCCGGGCCCGGGCCCTGCCGCCGCTCCCGGGGTCACAGCGGGGGTCGGCACCGCGGGGTGGGATCGCCGACCCGGATCACCTTCACTCCGCTGCCGCCGGGCGCCGCTCCCGGCGCTCCGTGCGCCCCGAGCCAGGGAACGGGAGTGCCGGGCACTGGGAATGCCGGGCATTGGCAGTGCAGTCCGTTGGGAATGCCGGGCATTGGCAGTGCAGTCCGTTGGGAATGCCGGGCATTGGCAGTGCAGTCCGTTGGGAATGCCGGGCATTGGCAGTGCAGTCCGTTGGGAATGTCGGGCATTGGCAGTGCAGTCCGTTGGGAATGCCGGGCATTGGCAGTGCAGTCCGTTGGGAATGCCGGGCATTGGCAGTGCAGTCCGTTGGGAATGCCGGGCACTGGCAGTGCAGTCCGCTGGGAATGCCGGGCATTGGCAGTGCAGTCCGTTGGGAATGCCGGGCATTGGCAGTGCAGTCCGCTGGGAATGCCGACCTTTGGGAGTGCCATTGGTTGGGAGTGCCATCGCCTTGGAGTACCATCCATTGGCAATGGCATCCATTGGGATTGCTGGCCATTGGGAGTGCCACTCATTGGGAATGCTATCCCTGAGCAGTGCCATCCATCCGTTGGGAGTGCCGCCCCTGAGCAGTGCCATTCCTTAAGAATTCCATCCCTTTGGAGTGCCATCCATTGGGAGTGCCATTCATTGGGAATCCTCTCCCTTGGGAGTGTCATTGGGAATGCCGTCCCCTTGGAGTGCCATCCACTGGGAATGCCATCCCTGAGGAGTGCCATTCCTTAAAAATGCCATCCCTGAGGATTGCTGTGGCTTGGAAAAGGGCACCAGGGGAAGGAGGGAATGCTGTCAGGGAACGTTGCTGGGAAAAGGGAGCCAGTGCCTGGTTGTGTTTCTGTCCCCCCCGTGTCCCTCTGCTGAGCAGACAGGTTTGTGGATGACATTCCCTGTGGGTATCTTTTGTTCTGGTCCACTGGGGGAGAAACGTGGGGTTTGAGTGCAGAAAACAATGTTTTCTGTGAATTCTGCCTTTCTCTGAGGCGTGAAGGGAAAACACCTCCGTGGATCATCAGGGAGCATTGTTTGTAAATTAATTCCTACTCGTAAAACCAGCAGCATTCCAGGTCAGGGTGGATCTGAGGACAAGGTTCTTCCCCCAGAGGGTGGTGGGCACTGCCCAGGCTCCCCAGGGCAGTGGGCACGGCCCCAAGGCTGCCAGAGCTCCAGGAGGGTTTGGACAACGCTCTGAGGGACAGGGGGGAGTGTTGGGGTGTCCTGGGCAGGGCCAGGCCTTGGACTGGGTGATCCTGGGGGGTCCCTCCCAGCTCAGGATATTCCATGATTCTGTGATGCTTTATAACATTCCAGTGAATTGGTACCGAATTCTCATGTGAAGTTCCCCCCGTGCCCCCCCGAGCCCTGTTTGGGGTGTGGGGGTGGCAGGAGGAGCATTCCCTGGCCCTGCATTCCTGTCCCAGGGGCAGGAGTGGGACCTGCCTGTGGGTCTGGGCAGGTTCCTGGTTGCATCCTGGAGTGCAGGGACAGGGAAGAGCTGCGTGGTTTTGTTCCCTGTAACCCAGCCATGGCATTCCCAGCCATCCCAGCCCTCGTGCTCCTGGTCCTGGCAGCCTGACAGGGGTCACGGGCGGTGCAGACGAGTTGTTTCCGAACAGTTTCCCCAGTGTCTGAGGCTCAGGATTCCCTGGAGCTGAGTGGGCAGCTCCCTCTGCTCTTGTGCTCCACAAACCACACTCAATTCTTTCAGCTCCTGTGTTCCCTCTATAATATCCCACTGTCTTTCATTCCAGATAAGATCCTTCTCACAGAAGCTGTGCTTGCCTGATAATTTTCCTTTATATCCCGGTTCTCAGATGAAGTAGGAATTGGTGTCTCAAAGCCACGACCTGCAGTGCCTGTTCTGGCTCTTGCTGCTGTTTGGTGCCCTTTCCTTAATCCCTCTAATCATGCAGTTAGGAGAGATTTGGATTCAGGAAAGAATGTGAATCCAGCAATGAAATAATTCATAAATTATGATGTTGAATGGCCTCTTCTGGCCTGTCTTTGTCCTGTAGTCAGGGATTGTAATTGTAGCTTTTACTGCATAACACCAGGGAAGGTTGGAATGGAAATGTTTGGAGAATAAAAGGAAAAACAAAGTTAAGGAAAACACAAGCAATGGGTTGAGGAGATCAACATGAGGGGAGTTTTCTGTCAGAAATCCTTCCCTGGGAGGGTGGTGATGCCCTGGCCCAGGTTGCCCAGAGAAGCTGTGGCTGCCCCTGGATCCCTGGAAGTGTCCAAGGCCAGGTTGGACGGGGCTTGGAGCAACCTGGGCTGGTGGAAGGTGTCCCTGCCCATGGCAGGGGTGGCACTGGATGGGCTTTGAGGCCCCTTCCAACCCAACCCAACCCATCTGTGATTCTGTGACGATGGAGAGTCACCAGAACACTCGAGTGTGCAGTGATGGAGCAGGACAAAGCAGCAGCAGCTTTGTTGGAGGTTGGTTTTGGGGAGCAGGACAAACCAGCAGCAGCTTTGTTGGAGGTTGGTTTTGGGGAGCAGGACAAACCAGCAGCAGCTTTGTTGGAGGTTGGTTTTGGGGGTTCCAGCACTGACCTGCTTGGAGCCAAAGAGAGCTGGGATTTTTTTGCCTTCCCTTTCCCATAGAAGTAGCCCAGGATTCCCGAGCCCCCGTTGAGTGCTGGGAGCTCTGGCTGCCCCTGGCTGTTGTTTCACAGCTGCTGAACTTGGGATGGCCCCTCCGCAGCAACTTGGCTTTGTTTTTACTTGCCGAGCATGAAATTGGGGGGTGTGGTGGCCAGTCAGAAATGGGGGCCAGGCTGGGAGCTGGTGATAAATGGCTCGTGCACAGAAAACCTCGCTGGGAGGTGCTGGAACCTCTGTCTGATCCGTGGCACGAGGAGTTGCCCTCTTTTAAAAGAGCACTTTGTAAAGTTTAAGAACAATATACCAGATTCCTCTGGTTATTTTTGGCTGGCATTGTTATTACAGGCATGTCCTGGTGTTTTAATTGCAGATGGAAGTGTTTCTAGCAGTGTTTGCCAGCCCTTCGTGCAGCCAACACAAACTCTGTGGGTTTGGAGGGCACTTGGAGGTGTCCAGTGAATCCACCTGCCTGGAATGAATCTCTCTCTGTGTGTGGCAGGGCTGGAGGTGGGCAGGTTCCTGATGGAGGAATTCCAGTTTTAGCTGTAGAAAAGCATTTAAGAGCAGGAATTAGAAACTAATCCCTCCTGTGCAAACGGTGCATGGTCTGTCTGCTTCAGAGCATCAGCTTCCTGAGCAGAATAGAAAACTTTATTGAACAGGAATTAAATAACTCTGTGTGGGGAGGAGTGAAGAGAGGTCTCCTCAGTCATCCTCAGGAAGAAAGGGTTTGGGTTTTTTTCTGAAATCTGTTTTTGGTGCAAAAGGTGCATTTTTCCAACGTTCCCTTCGTTGCAATCAGGCAAAGTGCAGAAAACTTAACTGGCACAGGACCTTCCTGGGTTGTCTTTCTCTTAGCAAATGTGTTGAACTCCTGTGTGTTGGATGTTATGTTTTCCTTTTCCATGTGTTATTTCTCAGGTAATGGCATGAATTAGTGGCAGCACTGACTGCCATGGGCTGGCTGTCAAGGTGCTGTTGGGTCAAAGGTTGGACTCGATGATCTCAGAGGTCTTTTCCAGCCCAACTGATCCTGGGATTCTGTGACTTCACAGAACTGGGCAGGGGTTTATCCTTGCATCATCTCAAGGTACAGTTTTACTTGCTCCGTGTAAATGCACGATTTGTAGGAAATAGTTATTAACAGGCTTTCAAAATACACAGAATAGCTGTGGTTCCTGAAGAAGGGTTCCTGGAGAGCCACCTGGAATGGCTGGAACCTCTCTGGAGGACTCAGAATGAACCTCCTCTGGAGCACGTGGCTTTCTGTGCTTCCTACAGAACTGGAGATATTATTACAGCAATTAAGTACACCTGTGAAACAGTCCAGACTGCCAGAGGGATAGATGGGAGATTGGGAAGGAATTGTTGCCTGTGAGGTGGTGAGGCCCTGGCCCAGGTTGCCCAGAGAAGCTGTGGCTGCCCCTGGATCCCTGGAAGTGTCCAAGGCCAGGTTGGAGGGGGCTTGGAGCCACCTGGGCTGGTGGGAGGTGTCCCTGCCCATGGCAGGGGTGGCACTGGATGATCCTTAAAATCCCTTCCAACCCAAGTCATTCCATGATTCCCACTGGATCACACCTGCTGTGGGTGTGTAGTGCAGGTTTTCCAACATCCTTGGAACATCCCTGTGTGCCTGTGAGATCCCAGGGGTGCCCTGGCAGAGCTGCACTGGGGACACAAGAACTTCCAGTCGATTCTGACGGTGCTTCCAAGTCTCTCTGGGCACTCAGGACCAGTTCATGAGGAGAACATTGAACTGGTGTCTGTTGTCTGTTTACAAAAGAGCAACCACCCATCGTGAGGGGAAGGAAAAAAGGCATCTCTTGTTTTCCTGCCAAGCACACATGGACTGTCTGTCAGCTGCCCTCCCAGCTGAACTGTCAGGGAGAGATCCAGCCCTGGCTGCTGGGGAGGGAGTTCAGCTGTGTGTGTGCAGGCTGGGACAGCCTGGGGTGCCCCTGGAGCTGGAGCTCTGCAGAGACAGCTGCACACTCAGCTTCCAAAGGTCAAGGTGAGTCTGGGATGGCTCTGGGGATGGCAATCCTCATCTTGTGTTACCATGTAACACCTGGGGCTGTGTTTTGGAAACTCACTGCTTGGGTCTTCAATGTATTCACGCCGCTGATCTGAGAAGTGAAGGTATGATCTTCACAAATTAATCCCAAATTAAACACAGAACTGTGTCAATCAGCATCTCTTTATGGTGATAAAGCCTCTTGTTCTAACTGTAAAAACGCATTTTTAAATTTATATCACAGTTTCAGCTTCCCAAGCCCCAGAGTATGGGCTGGGCTGTGAACAAGGTGCAATATTTAGTGGATTTCCAGGCAGCTCTGCACGTGGCCTTTGGATGTGGACAGATCCCACAGGATTCCTGCCTTTGTGCCAAGGAGCTGGGTCACCCAGTGCAGGGCTGATAACTTCCATAAACCTGCAGGGTGTTTGGGGGCAGGAAGGCTGATTCTCACAGAGGATCATAAAAGCTGCCAGCCCCCAGGCTGTGTTCTGGAGTAAATGCCAGTAATCTGATCAGGAAGGGGATGATGTAATTGCTTGATTTCTTGAGCAAAATACTGACATTTCCCTCAGAGTCCTGTGTGAGTCCCAGCTGGATAAACTCCCTTCCCTGGCTTTCTCAGGCAGACAGGCAGACTCCTGTGACACTCAGGTTTGCTTGCTTGGTTGGTTTTGCAGGGACATCTGGTGTAATTGGATTTTTAGAAGGCAATTCTCTGCCCTGGTGCTTCGGTGCAGCTGCTGCCTGTGCCGTGTTTGCTTTCCCAGCTCCCTGCCTTCACCAATCCACATATTTCCTGGTTTTTTTGTTTGTTTTTTTCCACTCCTGGGTCTGTATCTCTTCATTTTCATGGTGTGCTGAATTGCAGCATTACCTGCAGGCTGGCAGGTGTTCCCTCCCTCCCTCCCTCCCTCTGTGTTGTGGAGTTCCCTGGTTTTGTCCTGGGGATGATTGAAAGGGCCAGTCCCAGCAAGGAAAGATCTGGGAGTGCAGCTGGGTTGTGGAGTGACCTGAAATGCTTTGAACACCTTCTCCCAAAGCAGCATTCCATGGTAGCACCTCTGCTCTTTGCTGTGGGATCAAACTGCAAACAACACAAGAAACAACAAACACAAGAGAGATATTTTTTTGTTGTTAGAATAAAGTAGTGTGGCATTAAGTTGCTGTAGGTATTGGGGCAGGTACTGAATTTGAAAGCAGACATATAACAAGATTTTCCCCTATTCTTTTCCAACTGTTCCTTTTAGTTGTCTGTTTTTTTAAATTCTGGTTTGTAAAATTTCAATTCAGACCAAAAGTTCAAAGCATAAAGGTGTTAAAACATGTTTTCACATAAGGTCATCTATACTTAAGTAGAGGTCATAATGAATTTTATGATAAACTTTAATGACAAAGTTTGGGAAAAAACCCTTATCCAATTTAGAAACTTCTGCCTGTTCTGCTGTTCTCTTCTTACTCTGCTCAGACCACCCTAATGAATGGAATTGCTCATCAAAGAACAAACAGCAACCTGCTTTTGAACACAGTGTGGGAATTTTAAGGGATATGATCTAAATCTGGTTTCTGTGGGCATTGTCTGCTGAGAAATGAGATTGCCTCCTTCCCCTGTCCGTGTCATCGCAATCTGCCAACACTTCCTGGCAGCAGATGCCATTGGTTTTTGGGTGCTGTGGCACTGGAGGCAGTGTTGGCATCACTGCTCAGGTCCAGCTGGAATGTCTGGCTCCCGTGGGATCAGTGGGTCTGTCTGAGCACTGAGAATTCCCCTTGGCAAAGGCCCCTTCAGGTGGCACCAGTGGGACTCCAGGGGGATGTTGGGCTGGTGAAGGAGAGGCCTTTGGTTGCCGTGGAGCTGGACCAGCTGGATCCTCCTGCTCTGGACCCCCTGGTCTCTGCCCCACCCTGCTGGGAGGAGGCTGCTCAGGTTATCCGTGCTCAGAAGGTGATTCCCTATCCCAGAACAATGTCAGTGGAGGTGAAGCTCGTGCAGCATTCCCACTTGAGCAGCTCCATGCTCTTTCTGGGTCAGCCATGCCCTGTGCAGAGCAGAGGCTGGGGGTGACCCGAGCTCCCAGAGCTCGGCGCGATGACGGGAAACCTCCGGTGGCCCAGGAATGGGAAGTTCTCCAGCTGCAGTTCTGGCTTGGACGTGTCAGATGCAGCCAAGGATTGCTTGGTGCTGCTCTTCAGACTCAGCATCTGGGGCTGAGGGTCTTGCTTCAGGCTCCATCTGTATGTGGTGCAAGCAGGGCAAGTTTGCTTTGTGGGGTTTTTTGGGGAGGAGGGAAGAAGATGATTCCTTTAGAGTCATGGGACAGGGTGGGATTGTTGGGGTGTCCTGTGCAGGGCCAGGATTTGGACTGGATAATCCTTGGGGGTCCCTTCCAGTTCCTGATGTTCCATGATTCCACGATTTTTGGAAGTCAGCTGAGTTTTATGTTAATGTCTGTGTTACCCAAGACTTTCCAGGTGATGTTGTGCAGAAGATCCTGCTGGAGGCTGTGGACTGGTTGGTACGGGAGGTTAAACGGGGTTTAAAAGCTAAATTTGCCTTGGAATCCCTTTGTCCGGATTCAAGTGGTGGAGTTTGACACACTGGGAGAATAGAAAGAACTGAAGGAGTGTGGGATTGACAGAAGAACTTGTGTGTGTGGGACGAGCCATTGTGGCATCACATCATCCCATTGCCCCGGACGAGAGCTGCTGGAGCACTGGGAGAGCTGCAGGACTGGGAAGGGCAGGGATCTGAGGACTGGGAAGGGCAGGGATCTGCAGGACTGGGAAGGGCAGGGATCTGCAGGACTGGGAAGGGCAGGGATCTGCAGGACTGGGAAGGGCAGGGATCTGCAGGACTGGGAAGGGCAGGGATCTGCAGGACTGGGAAGGGCAGGGATCTGCAGGACTGGGAAGGGCAGGGATCTGCAGGACTGGGAAGGGCAGGGATCTGCAGGACTGGGAAGGGCAGGGATCTGCAGGACTGGGAAGGGCAGGGATCTGCAGGACTGGGAAGGGCAGGGATCTGCAGGACTGTTTTCCCCTCCCTGGGCTCCCCCTTGCTGGGAGCCGGGATGAGGGGACTGGAGCCGTGACCTTTGGGTGCCACACCCGCGTTGGTGGCTGGGCGTGTTCCAGGGGTGGCACCTTCGCTGGGATTCTGCTCCTGGAGCTGTTCTGGGCGCTGGGGAGGCCCAGCTGGTGGCTGAGGAACAAACCTTGTGCCCATGGGCAGTTTTAAGGACTTCTGTGTGAGGGAGAGGGAGGGAGGGGCGGCCTGTGGGGGGTTTGATGGGATACAGTCTCTGCAGTGGGAATCACAGGAAGCTTCAGCAATGATGTTGCAGTTTCTTCCTGCTCTGTGGGCTCCAACCAGGAAAATGTTACTCTGTAGCTCCAAGGAAATCAGGATTCCCTGCTGGAGTTGCTCAGTTCCTAGAGTTTCTACAATTTGTTGGGGCAGTGCCAAGTTCCGGCTTTCCCTGGATTACCTTGATGCAATCCTGGATTAAACCACCTGGGGCTTGTTGGGAAAAGCAGAGCACAGGCTGGGCAGGGCAGGGCAACAGCTACATTAAAATAACTCTCCTGAGTGTGCAGGGAATGTAATCATGTGGAATCCCTTCAATTACATTAATTAGATTAAAAATTGAAATTAGCCATTCTGCCTGGGGAGCTCAAACCAGGGACTGAAACTCGGTCCTTGTGTTTAAAACACCCTCCTCCAAGTCCTGCCAGCCTTTTGAATGAAAAATGCTGACTAAGTTCAACTTGGTGCACTGAGATGAAACCCAGGAAACCTGAGCACTGAAATTCTGGTGACATTTCATTTCCTTTTGTGGGGAGGTTCATTGTGCTGTATCATCCTTTTCCCAGCTTTAGAAAGAAAGAAAAAAAAAAAGCTGGCGGGGGGGAGGAAGGGGATAAATAAATAAATAAATAAATATTTGTTAAACAAAACTTCCTGAATCTTCCACAGGGCTGTGTGCAGTTTCTCTCCACCTGAGATAATTTTGGCTAGAGAAGTTTAGCAAGACAGTAAATATATGGACTAGAAGAGGGCAGGAGGCTGCAGGGAGCCTGGATCCAGTGGGATGCAGCTTCCCAGGCTGGGTTTGCTCGGAGCATTTGCAGTGTGGCAGCAGCAGCAGGGGCTGGTTCTGTACCTGCCATGGGCAGGGGGCAGCCTGTGGCTTTTCTGGTCATCCCAGGGTGATTTGGGTGGGGAGGGACCTTAAAGCTCATCCAGTGCCACCCCCTGCCATGGGCAGGGACACTTCCATGATCCCTGGTTGCTCCAAGCCCTGTCCAACCTGGCCTTGGACACTTCCAGGATGGGGCTGGTGGAAGGTGTCCCTCCCCACCCAGGTGGATCTGGGATTCCATCATTTTGAACATGTACTTGTTGAGTTCATTGTCATCCCTGTACTATGTTATGAAACCAGATGAATACATTCTATCAATAATTCCATCTGGTATTAACTTGGCTTTGTCTCATGAAAGATTAAAGACTTTATTCTGTGAAGATTTAAATAGAAAGAAAGCCTTGTTGTGATAAAAGGAAGCAGAGGTGTTACCTACTTAGGTGGCTTCCACCTTCCTTTTGATTTGTAGACTCCTGAGATGTGTCTGCTGAGGATGTGCACTTGGGATGATGATACAAACCTAATATTAGGCTGATTTTTCTTGGTTATTTTTACAAGT